>NW_027141682.1:361293-722586 GCF_036365525.1 Heterodontus francisci
CAAACCAGCGATTTACAAAGGTCACATTTTCCTTGCTTTTCTATTCAAAGTCTGTATTTATAATCTCAGGACCTCTCCTGCCGTTTAACCACTTTCTGAACCTGCCCTGCCACCTTCAGTGATTGGAGCGCAAATACCCCCAGATGTGTCTGTACCTGCACCTCCTTTAGAATTCTATCCTTTACTTTATATCTTCTCTCCTCCTTTTCCCTAACCGTGGAGGCGGAAGATGCGGGCATGGTTCTTGATGAATACACATCGGCTGTCTTCACAAAAGAGGGGACGAGGCTGATATTGTAGTCAATGAGGAGGGGTTTGAAATATCGAATGGGATAAACAGTGAGAGAGCAAATATTCAGGGGTTTAGCATCTTTGAAAGCTGATAATTCAACAGGCTCAGACTGTTTAGAGGTGCAAGGGAGGAAATATCAGAGGCTCTGACAATCATTTTCCAATCCTCTCTGGTTGCAGTCGTGCTGCCAGAGGACTGGAGGACTGCATATATTGTAATGTTGATTAACAAGGGAGAAAGTAACAGACTGAGTAATTACAGGCCACCCAGCCTAATCACAGTGGAGGGCAAATTATTGGGCAAAAGGGATTGATTAATTCCTTTCGAGTTTTGTGTGTCTCAGTGTCTCCATGTCTGTGTCTCTGTCACAATTTGAGCACTACCGTCACATTGGTGAGGAGTCGGTCTCTGGAATAAATGTCCCAGTGTTGTGGAAACATAAAATGGCCACCGAGAACCAGCCTAAAATGGCTGACTAATGTTTGTGCATTTCCACAGATATTTGAGAGAGGAGAGAGAGACAGACAGTCAGACAAACATTTGAGAGACAAAGAGAGAGGCACAGACCAAGACACAGAGAGTGATAGCAAGATATTTGTCATTGGTCAGAGGAAGAGGAGGAGGCCATTTGGCCCCTCAACCCTCTTCTGTCATTCAGTGAGCTCATGGCTGACGTGTGATCTAACTCCATGTACCTTTCTTTGCCCCTTAATACCTTTGGTTGACAAAAATCTATCAAACTCAGATTTATAAACTAACAAGTGTCTCAGCATCAATTGCCGTTTGTGGAAGAGAGTTCCAAACTGATACCACACCTGGTGTGTTCATAAGAACGTAAGAACTAGGAGCAGGAGTAGGCCACGCGGCCCCTCGAGCCTGCTCCGCCATTCAATCAGATCATGGCTGATCTTTTTGTGGACTCAGATCCACTTACCCGCATTCTCACCGTATCTCTTAATTCCTTTATTGTTCAAAAAGATATCTACCTTAGCTTTAAGAACGTTTACTGAAGAAGCGTCAACTACCTCACTGGGCAAGGAATTCCATAGATTAACAACCCTCTGAGTGAAGAAGTTCCTTCTTAATTCAGTCCGAAATCTGCTCCCACTAATCTTGAAGTTATGCCCTCTTGTCCGAGCTTCAACTGCCAGTGGAAACATCCTCTCTCTTTGTATCTTATCTAGTCCCTTCATAATTTTATATGTTTCTATAAAATGCCCCCTCATTCTTCTGAATTTTAATGAATATAATCCCAATCTACTCAGTCTCTCCTCATAAGCCAACCCCCTCAACTCCGGAATCAACGAAGTGACCCTACTCTGCACCCTCTCCAGTGCCTGTACATCCTTTCTCAAGTAAGAAGACGAAAACCGCACACAGTACTCCAGGTGCGGCCTCACCAGTACCTTATCCAGCTGCAACATAACCTCTCTGCTTTTAAACACAATCCCTTTAGCAATGAAGGACAAAATTCAATTTGCCTTCCTCGTTACTTGCTGTACCTGCAGACCAACCTTCTGCGATTCATGCACAAGGACACCCAGGTCCCTCTGGATAGCAGCATGCTGCAACTTTTTACCATTCAAGGAAGAATCCTTTTTACTGTTACTCCTACCGAAATGAATGACTTCACACTTATCAACATTGTAATCCATCTGCCAGACCTTTGCCCACTCACTCAATGTATCTATGTTCCTCTGCAAAGTTTCACAGTCATCTGCACACTTTGCTCTGCCACTCATCTTAGTGTCATCTGCAAAATTTGACACCCTACAAGTGGTCCCCAACTCCAAATCATCGATATAAATTGTAAATAATTGAGGACCCAGCACCGATTCCTGGGGCACACCACTGATTGCCAACCAGAATAGCACTCATTTATCCCCACTCTCTGTTGAAGTGTTTCTTCATTTCACTACTGAAAGGTGTTTAGACTGCGTTTAGATTTTTAGACTCTGCCCCCAAGTTCCTGACTCCGCAGCAAGTGGGAATTGTAACTCTCTGTCCACCCGTTCAGTTTCCCTTATTATCTTGAAAACATTCATCAAATAACCCCATAACCTTGTAAATTACAGGGAAAGGACATGTTGGAGCAGGAGGGGAGACTGGAGCAGATGGTTTGGGAAAGTGGATAAAATGAACCAATGGATGAGGAGACTGAGGATTCAATACAGTGAGAGGAGAGGTTGTGATTCACAGGGAGAGACTGCAGCAGAGTGTTAGAGGAAATCTAATCCATAGATGCCAGTAATACAACTCAATTATTACATTCAAACAATAATCCCTGTCGTTATTGGTGTTGGAGAACAGTTCATTGTTTCTACAATATAGTCAATATATTTAGTTTGTACAGGCTATTAAATATATAGATTTAAATATATTTCTGATATCAGCCTCGCTCGTTATTGAATTCAGCATTCACAGATATTTTAGATTAGATTAGATTATAGATACAGCACTGAAACAGGCCCTTCGGCCCACCGAATCTGTGCCGACCATCAACGACCCATTTATACTAATCCTACACTAATCCCATATTCCTTCCAAACATCCCCATCTGTCCCTATATTTCCTAACCACCTACCCAGACTAGTGACAATTTATAATGGCCAATTTACCGACCAACCTGCAAGACTTTCGGCTTGTGGGAGGAAACCGGAGCACCCGGAGAAAACCCACGCAGACAAAGGGAGAACTTGCAAACTCCACACAGGCAGCCCCCAGAATCGAACCCGGGTCACTGGAGCTGTGAGGCTGCAGTGCTAACCACTGTGCCACTGTGCAGTATTTAAATAATGAATTACCATCAGTGATGAACTGATTCTATTCTGTTTATTCAGTCACTAAGTAATGAATAGGAACTTTCTACAAAACAAAATGAGGACCTGACAGAAATCAACAGAGAGGATCAAGTCCAACAGGAAAATGAACAGAATCTGACTACAGACAACTTCAACTCACAGTTTCTCACTAATTTTTCTGGACATACCAGCACTTTATGATAGTGAATTATTTACACTGCTGCTTCTTTCTCTTTCTGTTTACTTCTGCTTTTCTTTTTCTATCGGTTTCGTTCTCCCTGCTCCATTTCTCCTTCCCTATCTCTCTGGAGTACTCACACCCTGTAAATTGTTACTGAATGCTGTTTTTCACATCTGATATCTTCCTAACATTCTGCGTCTGTGTACTGTACACCAGCCCCAGGTTCAATGATTCTATTATCTGAGTAAGTTTGTTCAATGGTGAAACCTCTGTGAATAATTTAATGCATCTACAAAACACTCAAGTCTCCACCTGTTCAACTACACTCTTCACTTCATCCACAATACATGGAATAAACAGGATTGAGAGCTACTTCCAGACAAATCTCACAATCATAGAAATTCCTTCTCCTGGAATTATAAAGTAATCTGTTAGAATGTGGGATTGTTTAATTAATAAAACACCAACATCAGCGCTGCAGCCGATAATCTACAGATAAATGGAAAGACTCTTGATTCCTACTGACAGAGTGAAAACCAGTAAAACATCACATCAATACTTTCTATTTTACGATGTAGTCCAGTGACAGTGAAGGTCCACAGTGAAGCAGAGAATGAGAAGTAAAAGTGCGAGCAGCAAACTAAGTTCAGTAGCCAGACTTCTGAAGCAGCGTCAGACACACACAGAGTGAAATAATATTTGATAACAGTGATCATCAATAAATACATTGAAATCCCAGTTAAACCGAGCCATGTTATTGGGGAGGGAGGACATTGTTCTGTCCCCTTGTAACACTGAGACTGTGAGATGTCTCATTATCAATCACTGAAAAAAATCATTAAAATATTCCAGCACCGGTTAGATCCACATCATGAAACTGTTAAAAGCTCCTGATGGTCTGATTATTGATCCTAGCTGAAACATCTCATTCCAATACATTCCATACACAGAATGATCCAGTAATAATGCCACAGTTACTTAAAACAATACCATTAAGAACATAATACTGTTCCTGCAAGAATGAAAGTGCAGACAATGAGGAGATTCCATCAGTTAATTGCTGGAAAAGAACACGCGGCTGTGTAACACACACATTGAGAAATAATACCGAGTACAGCAGCACAGTGAACATCGATTTACACCATTAACAGCTGGGATACTGCTTACCAGCAACTCCAATTGCTGCAAGTACAGGATAATAAATGTCTTCTATCTGATGCATTACTGGATATCCCATTTCTGTGAGAAGCAGGGACTTCGATTAGCCTGGAATCCACAGCTCCACCAGGCAATCTGAGCTGATCCATTCCAATGGGTCCTGATTTATACAGGGGATAAGTCTCCATGAACACGGTTATACCCCTGATCATTGTTATTAGTTACACTCACCTGAACAAACACATTACATCAGCAGCTTTGACTCTGATGTAAATAATGTGGTGGATAAAACACAATCAATTAAATGTCAATGACATTTTCTGAGTAAGACCTCTCTCTGAAATAAATCTGAAATCTGCACTCATACTGGATGGATGGCAATTATGAGAGGCATCATTTACATTTTCCATATTATTGGATTGACCGTGTTCATTCCTGGCATTTCTATTGTAAATGTAACTGATCTGTCTGCAGTGGACACTGAATCCAGGGACAAAAGCAATCCTGTTTCACTCTGTTCCTGCCTTTTCCCAGTTAAAATGTGAAATTTGAGTCTCTGATTCGGGACCATGTTCAGGGTTACAGCCCAGAAACTACTGTGAGTGATATTACGGGACACACACTGTACGCATCCATTTTGGAGGCAGTTGGGTAGTGATAATATCACTGGTCACGTTATCCAGAGGCCCAACCTGATGGCCTGGGGACAGGGGTTCATATCTCACCACGGCAGCTATATAAAACAGAGGGAGCTCCCTCTCTATGTATAAAGTAGAGGGAGCACACACTCTATTTATAAAGTTGGGGGCGATGAAGGAAAGAGGTGAAGAGGGAAACGGAAACAAATGGGGAAATGGAGAGAGAGGGACAAAGTGGAAGACAGTGAGAGACAGAAGAGATAGTGAAATGAGACCTTGATGGAAACCCAGTAACAATCCCCATTGTCTGCCCAGTCCGGTATTTGGGCTTTAATGTCAGGGTTTTCGGGATGAGTGTTAGATGAGTGTTTGATATTTTCAAACTTTATTGACATTCCCAACAAAGGCAAGCGTTAAAGATTCAAAATTAACCAAACAAATGGCTCAAAGCATTGCTGTCCATGTACAGAGGGACGGTGAGATGGAGGGAGTGAGACACAGACAGAGAGAAAAACAGACAGAGTGGGACAGAGACAGAGGTAGAGAGAGAGACGGAGCTAGAATGATAGAGGAAAAAGGAGAAACAGAGACAGATGGGGACACAGACAAAGGGTGTCAGGCAAATGCAGAATGAGACAGACAGAAAGGGAAGCAGGCAGATGCAGAGGGAGAGAGACAGGGAGAAAGCGAGTGAGACAGATACAGAGGGAGAGAGACAGATGCAGAGGGAGAAAGGGACAGTGAGAGAGAGAGGGAGAGAGACAAACAGAGGGAGATACAGAGACAGATAAAGAGAGACAGACAGGGAGAGAAGGGGACGGCGAGATTATAGGAAAAACATTGCATCTAATAATGTCGACAGAAGATAGAATTAAAAAGTGAAACTGGCTGTGTGCAAGAACTTATTTTGAAAGGAAGGATCAGGGGTTTCGTGTGATTGTTTTGGGGGTGAGTGTTGGATCAATGATTGATATTTTCAAACTGAAGTGACATTTAATATTATTGAAAAAGATATTATTAAACACTTACAAACTTTAGAAGCGGGGAAGTGGGACAGTGTGTTATCGGACCTTGACAGAAACTCAATAAACAATCCCCATTATCTGCACAGTCCTGTATTGGGGGTTTAGTGAGAGAGATTAGGGGGCGATTGTTGATCAATGTTTGATATTTTCAAACTGCAGTGACGTTCCCAGGAAGGGCAAGATTTACAGGTTCACAATTAACCAAGAAATGGAGAAAAACATTTCTGTCCAAGGAGAAAGAGATGCTGTTAGAGACAGAGTCATGGAAAGAGGCATGGAAAGAGGGAGAGGGTGAGGGAGAGAGAGAGAGAAAGATAGGAGGAAACAGACATGAGAGGGAGAGACAGAGAGAGGATGAGGCAAGTTGTAACAATCATTAACAATCCTCATTACCTGCCCAGTCCTGTTTTTGGAGTTTAGTGGGAGTGTTTCAGGGGTGAATGTTGGATCAGTGTTTCATATTTTCAAACTGCAGTGCCATTCCCAACAAGGCTGTTAAAGTATATAAGAGCAGGGAGGTTATGCTGGAACTGTATAACGCATTGCTTAAGCACCAGAATGAGACCTCCCTGGCAGGGACAGTGTGAGTTTAGATACAGAGTAAAGCAGTGGATTTAGAGAAGGAGGGAGAGATGGGCAGAAAGAGTGAGGAGATACGGGGAGGCAGTCAGATTGTAGGAGAAACTTTACATCTAACCACATGAAAAAATAAATAATTAGAAATATAAATGGACTGCGCACTGAAAATTCTGTCCAAACAACAACTAAACTCACACAACATCCTATCTTGAAACTATATCGCCATTCCTTCACTGTTACTGGGTCAAAATCCTGGAACTCCCACCCTAACAGCACTGTGGATGTACCGACACCACATGGACTGCAGCGGTTCAAGAAGGAGGCTCAACACCACTTTCTCAAGGGCCATTAGGAATGGGTAATAAATGCTGGCCTGGCCAGTAATGCACACATTCAACAAATAAATAAGGCAAATAAAAAGTTGACACTGAGTCACCACACTACACGAGACGAAAAAAAACTGGTCAAAGAGGTTGGTTTGAGGGAGCGTCTTCAAAGAGGAAAGAGAGTTAGAGAGACGGAGAGGTTTAGGAAAGGAATTCCAGAATTAGGGTCCTGGCAGCTTGAAGGCACAGACACCAATGGTAGGACCATTCAAATTGAGGATGCTCAAGAGGCCAGAATTCGAGGATCACAGATATTGGTGGATTGCGGAGCTGGAGGTGATTGCAGAGATAGGGAGGGGTCATTTGTGGAAGACAGTTCCAAACTTCTACCACGCTTTGTATGTAGATGTGTTTCTGAATTTCATCTTTGAAAGGGTTTTCGACTGATTTTTGATTTTTAGACAGTCCCCCCCGTCTGAGACCGTCCCCATTGAATACTCACAGGGCAGTACGCACGGTGACAGATACAGAATAAAGATCCATCTACCAATGCCAGACTCACTGTTCCTCTGTCTCTTTCTCCTCATCTCTAACTGCCTGCAACAACCTTTCTCTGCCTCTCTTTCTCCCTCTTCCCATCCTGAAAGCAAGAGGGAGAGATTGAGATAGTGAACAGATGGAGACAGAGATAGACGGAGAAAAGTTGACAGATAGACTTGGAAAGTTAGTAACAAAGAGAAGAAATAGGGTTTCAGAGAGTAGAAGAGAGGGGAAGAGAGAGATAGAGATGGAGAGAGATGACCAGCAAGAGAGTTTACCAGAGATTACCTCTCTCTCAGTCCCTATCACTCGTTTCCAATTTGTTAACATCTCCATCTATTTTTCTCCCTCTACCCCGATGTTTCAAACTCCATGCATCTCGCTCGTATGTCTGTGTATACTGCAGTGAAGGGTTACATCAAATTATTATGGTTTACATTTGCTCTTTCAATCTGACTGAACAATCTCTCAGACTGTGAACAGAGGGGCCTTGGAGCGACTGTCCACTGATTCCTGAGTGAAACAGGACAGGTGGATAAGGTGGTTAAGAAGGCTGACGGAATACTTCCCTTTATTAGTCGATGTAAAGAATATAAGAGCAGGGAGGTTATGCTAGAACTGTATAAAACACTAGTTAGACCACAGCTAGAGTACTGTGTACATTTCTGGTCACCACATTACAGGAAGGATGTGATCATACTAGAGAGGGTACAGAGGGGATTTACAGAGGATATTGTCAGGAATGGAGAATTTTAACTATGAGTAAAGATTGGATAGGCTGGAATTGTTTTCTTTGGAACAGAGAAGGTTGAAGGGAAGATTTAATTGAGGTGTATAAAATAATGACGGGCCTAGATAGAGTGGATAGGAAGGACCATTTCCCTTTACAGAGGGGTCAATAACCATGGGCATAGATTACAAGATTTCCACACCAATATCATGAGGGTGTGATGGCTTCCATGGTGGAATACCTTGCAGGATGTTTACAATGGAGCGTTTTCCTTCCTGATCTTCAAAACTGGCCGACTGGGCCCCAACGTCATCCACATTTCTCCCACTCTACCAATATTTCACTCTGCATACCTATCCTTCTATGCTTGTGTGCACAGCAATGAAGGATTACATCAAATGAATATAACTTACATTCTCCCTTTCAATCCACCCCAACAATCTCTCTGTCTCCAACCTTGTCCCTCTCAACAGCACTCTCTCTATCTGCATATCTAAGCCTCTCTCCCTCTGTCTCCCTCTTCGTTTCAGAGAGAGCAGGAGGGAGAGATAGAGAGAGGAAGACAGAGAGAAACACAGAGAACAATCCCACCCTCTCCAATCTATGCACGTAACTGAAGTCCCTCATCCCTGGAACCATTCTTGTGAATCTTTTCTGCACCCTCTCGAATGCCGCCACATTCTTGCTAAAGTGCGGTGTCCAGAATTGGACAATGCTCCAGTTGAAGGCAAACCAGCGTTTTACAAAGGTCATATTTTCTTGCTTTTGTATTCAATGTCTCTGTTTATAATCTCACGATCCCTTTTGCCGTTTAACCACTTTCTGAACCTGCCCTGCCACCTGCAGTGATTGGTGCAAAAATACCCCCCAGTTGCGTCTGTTCCTGCACCTCCTTTGGAGTTCTATCCTTTAATATATATCGTCACTCCTCCTTTTTCCGAACTGTGGAGGCGGAAGATGCGGGAAAGGTTCTTCATGAATAGAAGACGACTGCCTTCACAAAAGAGGGGACGTCACAGACATTGTAGTCAATGAGGAGGGGTTTGAAATATTGAACGGGGTAAACAGTGAGAGAGGAAATATTCAGGGGTTCAGCATCTTTGAAAGCTGAAAATTCACCAGGCTCAGACTGTTTAGAGGTGCAAGGGTGTAAATAGCAGAGGCTCTGACCATCATTTTCCAATCCTCTCTGGTTATAGTTTTGCTGCCAGAGGACTGGAGGACTACACATGTTGCACTGTTGATTAACAAGGTTGAAAGTAATAGACTGATTAATTACAGGCCACGCAGCATAATCACAGTGGAGGGAGAATTATTGGGCAAAAGGGAATTATTGATTCATTTCTGGTACGGTGTGTCTGAGAGTCTCCATGTCTGCGGCTCTGTCACAATTTGAGCACTACCCTCACATGGGTGAGGAGTCGGTCTCTGGAATAAATGTCCCAGTGTTGTGGTAACATAAAATAGCCACGGAGAACCAGCCTAAAATGGCTGACTAATGTTTGTGGATTTCCACAGATGTTTGAGAGATGAGGGAGAGACAGACAGACAGACAGAACGAGAGACAAAGAGAGAGACACAGGCCAAGACACAGAGAGTGACAGCAAGATACTTGTCGCTGGACAGAGGAAGAGGAGGAGGCCATTTGGCCCCTCAACCCTCTTCTGTCATTCAATGAGCTCATGGCTGATGTGTGATCTAACTCCATGTACCTATCTTTGCCCCTTAATACCTTTGGTTAACAAAAATCTATCAATCTCAGATTTAAAATCTAACAAGTGTCTCAGCATCAATTGCCATTTGTGGAAGAGAGTTCCAAACTGATACCACACCTGGTGTGTTGACGTGTTTCTTCATTTCACTCCTGAAAGATTTTTAGACTACGTTTAGATTTTTAGACTATGCCCCCAAGTTCCTGACTCCGCAGCCAGTGGGAATTGTTACTCTCTGCCCACCCGTTCAGTTTCCCTTATTATCTTGAAAACATTCATCAAATAACCCCGTAAGCTTCTAAATTCCAGAGAAAGAACAGGTTGGAGCAGGAGGGGAGACTGGAGCAGATGGTTTGGGAAAGTGGATAAACTGAAGCAATTGATGAGGGGACTGAGGGTTCAATACAGTGAGAGGAGAGGCTGAGATTCACAGGGAGAGACTGCAGCAGAGTGTTAGAGGAAATCTAATCTATAGATCCCAGTAATACAACTCAATTCATACATTCAAACAATAATCCCTGTGGTTATTGGTGTTGGAGAACAGTTCATTGTTTATACAATATAGTCAATATATTTAGTTTGCACAGGCTATTAAATATAAATTTAAATATATTTCTGATATCAGCCTCGCTCTTTATTGAATTCAGTGGTCACAGCGATTTCTCAGTGCAGTATTTAAATAATGAATTACCATCAGTGAAGAACTGATTCTATTCTGTTTGTTCAGTCACTAAGTAAGGAATAGGAACTTTCTACAAAACAAAATGAGGACCTGACAGAAATCAACACAGAGGATCAAGTCCAACAGGAAAATGAACACAGTCTGACAACAGACAACTTCAACTCACAGTTTCTCTCACTAATTGTTCTGGACATTCCAGCACTTGATGATAGTGAATTATTCACACTTCTGCTTCTTTCACTTTCTCTTTACTTCTGCCTATCTCTTTCCCTCTGTTTCATTCACCCTGCTCCTTTTCTCCTTCCCTATCTCTCCGGAGTACTCACAACCTTCAATCTGTTAGCTAATGCTACTTTTCACAGATGATTTATTCCTAACATTCTGCGTCTCTGTTTTGTTCACCAGCCCCAGGTTCAATGAATCTATTATCAGAGTCAGTTTGTTCAATGGTGAAACCTCTGTGAATAATTTAATGTATCGACAGAACACTCAATGCTCCACCTGTTCACCTACACTCTTCACTTCATCTACAAAACATGGAATAAACAGGATAGAAAGCTACTTCCAGAAAAACCTCACAATCATTGAAATCCCTTCTCCTGGAATTATAAAGTAATCTGTTAGAATGTGGGATTGTTTAATTAATAAAACACCAACATCAGCGCTGCAGCTGATAATCTACAGATAAATGGAAAAAAAACTGTTGATACCAACTGATAGAGTGAAAACCAATAAAACATCACATCAATACTTTCTATTTTACAATGTAGTCCAGTGACAGTGAAGGTCCACAGTGAAGCAGAGAAGGAGAAGTAAAAGTGTCAGCAGCAAACTCAGTTCAGTAGCCAAACTTCTGAAGCAGCGTCAGACACACACAGAATGAAATAAAATTTGATAACATTGATAATCAATAAATACATTTAAATCCCAGTTAAACTGAGCCATGTTTTTGGGGAAGGAGGACATTGTGCTTTCCGCTTATGACACTGAGACTGTGAGATGTCCCATTATTGATCACCAAAATATAAAGATTCATATAAATAATCCAGGACGGATTTGTTCCACATCATGAAACTGTTAAAAACTCCTGATTGTTTGATTTTGGATCTTAACTAAAACACCTCATTCAAAAGCATTCGCTGCACAGAATAATCCAGTAAGAATGCAACGGCTACCGAAACCAATACCATTAAAGATATGATACAACGCCTGCAAGAATGAAAGAGTAGACAATGAGGAGATTCCATCTGTAAATTGCTGGAAAATAACAGGCGGTTGTGTAACACACACAGTGAGAAATAATACCCAGCAGCACAGTTAACATTGATTTACACCATTAACAGCTGAGATACTGGCTTTCCAGGAACTCCAATTGCTGCAACTACAGGATAGTAAATGTCTTCTATCTGATACATTACTGGATATTCCATTTCTGTGAGAAGCAGAGTCTTCTGTTAGCCTGGAATCCACAGCTCGACCAGGCACTCTGAGCTGATCCATTCCAATGGTCCTGATTTATACAGGGGATAAGTCTCCACTGACACGGTTATACCCCTGATCATTGCTATTAGTTACACTCTCCTGAACAAACACATTACATCAGCAGCTTTGACTCTGATGTAAATAATGTGGTGGATAAAACACAATCATTTCAATGTCAATGACATTTTCTGAGTAAGACCTCTCTCGGAATAAACCTGAATTCTGTACTCACACTGGACGGATGCTACAATTATGAGTGGCGTCAATTACACTTTCCATATTATTGTATTGACCTTGTTTACACCTGGCATTTCTATTGTAAATGCAACTGATCTGTCTGCAGTGGATACTGAATCCAGGGACAAATTCAATCCCGTTTCACTCTGTTCCTGCCTTTTTCCAGTTAAAATGTGAACTTTGTGGATCTGATTCGAGACCATTTCCAGGGCGACAACCGAAAAGCTACTGTGAGTGATATTACGGGATAAACACTGTAGATATTCATGAAGGAGGCAGCCGCAAAGTGATAATACTACTGCTTAAGTAATCCAGAGGCCCAACCTAATGGTCTGAGGACAGGGGTTCAAATCCCACCATGGCAGCTGCATAAAATAGAGGGAGCTCTCTCTCTCTAGATATAAAGTGGAGGGAGCACATTCTCTATGTATAAAGTGGAGGGAGCTCCCTCTCTATGTATAAAGTGGAGGGAGCTCCCTCTCTATGTATAAAGTGGCGGGAGCTCCCTTTGTACGTATAATCTGGAGGGAGCACCCTCCACGTATAAAGCGGAGGGAGCTCCCTCTCTACGTATAAAGTGGAGGAACTCCCTCTCCACGTATAAGGTGGAGGGAGCTCCCTCTCTATGTATAAAGTGGAGGGAGCACCCTCTACGTATAAAGTGGAGTGAGCTCCCTCTCTACGTATAAAGTGGAGGGAGCTCCTTCTCTACGTATAAAGTGGAGGGAGCTTCCTCTCTACGTATAAAGTGGATGGAGCACCCTCTCGATGTCTAAAGTGGAGGGAGCGCCCCTCTGCATATAAAGTGGAGGGAGCTCCCCCTCTATGTATAAAGTGGAGGGAGCTCCCCCTCTATGTATAAAGTGGAGGGAGCTCCCCCTCTATGTATAAAATGGAGGGCGCACCCTCTCTATGTAAAAAGTGGAGGGAGCGCCCCTCTACGTATAAAATGGAGGGAGCTCCCCCTCTATGTATAAAGTGGAGGGAGCTCCCCCTCTACGTATAAAGTGGAGGGAGCTCCCTCTCTATGTATAAAGTGGAGGGAGCTCCCCCTCTATATATAATGTGGAGGGAGTTCCCTCTCTATGTATAAAGTGCAGGGAGCTCCCCCTCTACGTATAAAGTGGAGGGAGCTCCCCCTCTACGTATAATGTGTAGGGAGCACCCTCCCGACATACAAAGTGGAGGGAGCTCCCTCTCGACAGACAAAGTGGAGGGCAATTAAAGACAAAGGAGAGCGGGAATTGTAAACAAATGGAGAAATGGGGAGATAGACGAAATAAAAGACAGTGAGAGACAGAAGAGATAGTTAAGTGAGAGCTTGACAGAACCCCAGTAGCAATCACCATTGTCTGTCCAGTCCAGTATTGAGGATTTAGTGCGAGTGTTTTAGAACTGAGTGTTGGCTCAGTGTTTGATATTTTCAAACTGCAGTCACAATCCCACCAAGGGCAAGTGTTACAGATTCAAAATTAACCAGGGAATGGCTCGAAGCATTGCTGTCCAGGGAGAGGGGCAAGGGGAGATGGAGGGAGACAGACACAGGCAGAGTGGGACAGAGACATTGGGGGGAGAGAGAGTGAGTTCGAGGGAGAAAGACAAAGCGAGAGACAGATACAGAGGGAGAGAGACAAACAGAGAGAAGGAGCGAGAAGGACAGTGGTTGAAACAGAGACTGAGGTGGAGACATACAGAGAGTGTGACAGGGTGAGATTATGGGAGAAAATTTAGATCTAATAATGTTTGAAAAAAGATATAATTAAAAACTAAAACTGGCTGTGCGCAAGAAATACATTTGAAAGGAAACATCAGGGGTTTAGTGTGAGTGTTTTGGAGGCAACTGTTGGATCAGTGTTTCATTTTTTCAACCTGCAGGGATATTTATTGTTGTTGAAAATATGTTATCACAAATTGACAAACTTTAGAAGCAGGGGAAAAGGGAGACAGGGTGTGAGGGGACCTTGACAGAACCTCAGTAACAATCCCCATTATCTGCAGTCTTGTATTGGGGGTTGAGTGTGAGGGTTTAGGGGGTGAGTGCTGAACAGTGTTTGATGTTTTAAAACTGCAGTGACGCACACAGCAAGGGCAAGAATTGCAGGTTCAAAATTAACCAATAAATGGATTAAAACACTTCTGTCCAAGGAGAGACAGAGGGAGAGATGGTTTGAGATGGGGACAGGCACAGTCATGCTCTGAGGCAGAGAAAGAGGGAGAAGGAGATAGAGGGAGAAATGGAGATGGAGAGCGACAGACATGAGAGGGAGAGACAGATAGAGGATGAGACAAGATGTAACAGTCAGTAACAATCCTCATTATTTGCCCAATCCTGTATTGGGAGTTTAGTGTGAGTATTTTACGGGTGAGTGTTGGATCAGTGTTTGATATTTTGAAACTGCAGTGACCTTCCCAACAAGGCAGGTATAAAATAGAAGAGCAGGGAGGTTATGCTGAAACTGTATCACCCATTGGTTAGACCACAACTTGAATACTGTGTGCAGTTCTGGTCACCTCATTACAGAAAGGATGCAATTGCACGAGAGAGGGTACAGAGGAGATTTACGAGGATGTTGCTAGAACTGGAAAAATGCTGCTGTGAGGAAAGATTGGATCGGCTAGGGTTGTTCTCCTTGGAACAGAAAATGTTGAGGGGAGATCTGATTGAAATGTGAGGGGCTTGGATAGAGTGGAGGTGAATGGTCTATTCACCTCAGCAGAGAGCTCAGTGACGATGGGGCATAGTCTTAAAGTGATTGGTAGAAAGATTAGAAGAGATATAGGGAAAAAGATTTTCACCCAGAGGGTGGTGGGAATCTGGAACACACAGCCTGAAAGGGTAATTGAGGAAGAAAACCTCAATTCATTCAAAAGGAGTCTGGATATGCAACTCAAGTGCCGTAATCTGCAGGGCTACGGACCAAATGGAGGCAGGTGGGATTAGAATAGGTGGATCGTTTTTCGGTCGGCACGGACACGATGGTCCAAGTGGCCTCTTTTTGGGCCTTAAATTTTCTGTTATGCTAAAGGAAAGAGTTGCTGGTTCAAAATTAACCAAGAAATGCCTGAAAGCATTGCTGTCCTGGGACAGAGAAGAAGGGAGAGATGAGAAGAGAGAGACAGAGAGAGAGAGAGAGGCAGAGAAAGAGGGAGAGACAGAGAGAGAGGGAGACACAGACAGCTAGAGAGGGGTGACATAGAAAGAGGGAGAGGGAGAAACAGAGACAGAGAAGGAGTGAAAGACAGAAATAGGGGACATAGAGACAGGAGAGACAGAGGGAAGGGAAATTCAGACAGAGAGAAGGTGGCAGAGAGACAGATAGAGGGAGTGGTGGAGGGAGAGATATGGAGGGACAGAGGGAGAGGGAAAGACAGACAGAGGGACAGATGGAGATGGAGAAACAGAGAGAGAGAGAACAATTGGGAGAGACAGAGATTGGGGGAGACAGGGATAGAGGGAGAGACCGAGACAAAAAGAGAGAGGGGAGAGATAGGGATTGGCAGAGAGAGGGACAGCGAAAGAAGGAGAGACCAAGAGAGAGCGAGGCAGAGTGAGAGAGATAGAGGGTGGGGCAGAGGGAAGGGCAGAGGGAGGGACAGAGAGAAATGGGGAGATCAAGATACAGAGACAGGGCAAAGAGAGAGAGAGAGAGAGAGAGAGTAAAGATTGAAACATAGAGAGAGAGAGAGACAGAGAGTGGGGAGACTACAGCGGCACCTTTAGGTCAGTTATTTTAACTTCGGAGGTGGAAAACATTTAGAAAAAACAATTTGGATCAACATCAATAGTCACATGGACAAAAGTGAGATAATTAAGGAAAGGCAGCATGGATGTCTTAAGGGAAAATCATGTTTGACGAACTGGCTGGAATTTTTTGAGGAGGTAACTGAAAGGGTTGATGAGGGCAATGTTGTTGATGTGGTGTACATGGAGTTTCAAAATGCGTTTGATACGGTGCCACATAACAGACGTGTGAGCAAGCTTGTAGCTCATAGAATAAGTACGCCGGTAGCAACATCGATACGGAATTGGCTGGGTGACAGGAAACAAAGAGTAGTGATTAATGGATGTTTTTCAGGCTGGAGGAAGGTTTGTAGTGGACTTCCCGTGGGGTCAGTGTTGGGACCCTTGAGTTTCTTGATCTATATTAATGATCGAGACCTCGGTGTACAGGGTACAATTTCACAGTTTGCAGATGATACGAAACTTGGAAGCATTGTGAACTGTGATGACGATAGTGATGAACTTCAAAAGGACATAGACAAGTTGGTGAAATGGGCAGGCAGGTGGCAGCTGAGGTTCAATGCATAGAAATGTGAAGTGATTCATTTTGGTTGGAAGAACATGGAGTGACAATATAGAAAAAAGGAACAATTCCAAAGCGGGAGTAGGAGCAGAGGGATCTGGGTGTATATGTGCAGAAGTCATTGAAAGTGGTAGGACAAGTTGAGTGAGCGGTTAATAAAGCATACAGTATCGTGGGATTTATGAATAGGGGCATGGAGTACAAGAGCAAGGAGGTTATGTGGAATTTGTATAAGACACTAGTTCATCCTCAGCACGAGTATTGCGTCTATTTCTGAGTGCCACACTTTAAGAAAGATGTGAGGGCATTGGAGAGAGTACAGAAGAGATTCACGAGAATGGTTCCAGGGATAAGGAATTTCAGTTATGAAGATAGATTGGAGAAGTGAGGACTGTTTTCCTTGGAGAAAAGAAGGCTGAGAGGGGATTTGATAGCAGTTTTCAAAATCATGAGGGATCTGGACAGAGTAGATCGGGAGAAACTGTTCCCACTTGTGAAAGGATCGAGAACGAGATGACACAGACAGAAAATATTTGGTAAGAGAAGCAAAAGTGACATGGAGAAAAACTTTTTCATGCAATGAGCGGTTAATGTCTGGAATGCGCTGCCTGAGAACGTGGTGGATGCAAGTTTAATTGAAGCATTCAAAAGGGAATTAGGCAGTGACATGAAAAGGAAGAATGTGCAGGGTTATGAAGAGAAGGCGGGGTAATGGAACTGAGAGAATTGCAACTCTCGGAAAACCATTGCGGACATGATGGCCCGAATGGCCTCTTTAAGCACTGCAATGACTCTGAGACAGAGGCAGAGAAAGAGAAAGGGGGAGAGACAGTGAGAGAGGCAGAGGGAGGGAGAGCATGTGAGAGAAACAGACAGAGAAGGTGAAACAGAGAGAGGGACAGGCAGCGGCAAAGTGAGAGAAGGAGAAGCAGAGACAGAGAGACAGACAGACAGAGGGAAACATGGAGGCAGAGACAGAGAGAGAGAGGGAGACAGAGAGAGCGGAAGAGAGAGAAAGAGAGAGGGAGAATGACAGAAAGGGACGGAGAGAAGGAAACAGAGTGGGAGGGAGAGATGATCTAAGAGAAAAACAGAGTAAAGTATTCAGACAGAATAAGACTGACAGAGAGAGGCAGGGACAGTGACAGAGAGAGGGTCAAAGAGAGACAGAGACAGAAAGAGCGAAAGAGAGGCAGAGAAAGGGAGAGGCAGAAAGAGAGATCACACGGTGGAGATACACTCATAACAGACCCACTCAGTGACTCTCCCTGTGGAGATACTATAATAACAGACCCACTCACTGGCTCTCCCTGTCGAGATACTATGATAACAGACCCACTCAGAGACTCTCCTTGTGGAGAGACTATAATAACAGACCCACTCACTGGCTCTCCCTGTCGAGATACAATAATAACAGAACCACTCAGACACTCTCCTTGTGGAGAGACTATAATAACAGACCCACTCACTGACTCTATCTGTGGAGATACTATAATAACAGACCCAGTCAGAGACTCTCCTTGTGAAGATACTATAATAACAGACCCACTCACTGGCTCTCCCGGTCGAGATACTATAATAACAAACCCACTCAGTGACTCTCCCTGTGGAGATACTATAATAACAGACCCACTCAGAGACTCTCCCTGTGGAGATACTATAATAACAGACCCACTCACTGACTCTCCCTGTGGTGATAGTATAAGAACAGAACCACTCAATGATTGTCCCAGATGATATATTATAATTACAGAAGGACTCAGTGACTCTCCCTGTGGAGACACTATAACTGCAGACACAATCATTCACCCTCACTGTGGAGATACTCTAATAACAGACCCACTCAGTGACTCACCCTGTGGAGATACTGTAATAACAGATCCACTCAGAGACTCTCCTTCTGGAGATACTATAATAACAGACCGACTCAGTAACACTCCTTGTGGAGATACTGCAATTTCAGAACCACTCAGTGACTCTCCCTGTGGTGATAGTTTCAGAACAGACCCACTCAATGATTGTCCCTGTGGAGATACTATCATAACAGACCCACTCTGTGACTCTCTCTGTGGAAATACTATAATAACAGACCAACTCAGTGACCTCTCTGTGGAAATACTATAATAACAGACCCACTCAGTGACTCTCCCAGTGGAGAAGCAACAGCAACAGACCCACACAGCGACTCTCCCTGTGGAAAAACTATAATAACAGAACCACTCAGTGAATCTCCCAGTGGAGATGCAATAACAACAGACCCACTCACTGACTCTCCCTGTGGAGATACTATAACAACAGACCGACTCAGTGACTCTCCCTGTGGAGATACTATAATAACAAACCCACTCAGTGACTCTCCCTGTGGAGACACTCTAATAACAGACCCACTCAGTGACTCTCCTTGTGGAGAAACTATAATAACAGACCCACTCAGAGACTCTTCCAGTAGAGATGCAACAACAACAGACCCACGCAGTGACTCTCCCTTTGGAGATACTGTAATACCAGGGACACTCAGTGACTCTCCCACTGGAAATACAAAAGCAGCAGACACACTCAGCGACTCTCCCTGTGCAGATACTGTAGTACCAGAGACACTCAGTGACTCTCCCACTGGAGATACTATAACAACAGACACAGTCAGTGACTGTCCCTGTGCAGATACTGTAATACCAGAGACACTCAGTGACTCTCCCACTGGAGATACTCCAACAACAGACCCACTCAGTGACTCTCCCTGTGGACATGCTACAACAACAGACACACTCAGTGACACTCTCTGTGGTGAAACTATAATAACAGACTCACTCAGTGACTCTCCCTGCGGTGATATTAGAACAGACCCACTCAGTGACTTTCCTTGTGGAGATACTATAACTGCAGACACAATCATTCACCCTCCCTGTGGAGATACCCTGACAACAGACCCACTCAGTGACTCTCACTGTGCAGATACGACAGAAACAGACTCACTCAATGACTCCACCTCTGGAGATACTAGAAAAACAGACCCACTCAGTGACTCTCCCTGTGGACATGCTACAACAACAGACACACTCAGTGACTCTCTTTTTGGAGATACTATAATAACAGACCCACTCAGTGACTCTCCCTGTGATGATACTATAATAACGGACCCACTCAGTGGCTCTCCGTGTGTTGATACTACAATAACAGACCCACTCATTGAATCTCCCTGTGGAGATAAGATAATAACAGAGCCACTCAGTGACTCTCCCTGTCGAGATACGATAATAACAGACCCACTCATTAACTCTCCCTGTGGAGATAAGAAAATAACAGACCCACTCAGTGACACTCCCTGTGGACATGCTACAACAGACACACTCAGTGACTCAGTCATTGGTGATACTATAATAACAGACCGAATTAGTGACTCTCCTTGTGGAGAGACTATAATAACATACCCACTCACTGACTCTCCCTGTCGAGATACGATAATAACAGATCCACTCAGTGACTCTCCCTTTGGAAATACTGTAATAGCAGACACACTCAGTGACTCTCCCTTTGGAAAAACTATAATAACAGACCCTTTCAGTGACTCTCCCTGTGGAGATACTATAATAACAGACCCACTCTCTGACTCTCCCTGTGATGATACTATAATAACAGACCAACTCAGTGACTCTCCTTGTGGAGATACTATAATAACAGACACCCTCAGTGACTCTCCCTTTGGAAAAACTACAATAACAGACCCACACAGTGACTCTCCCTGTGCAGAAACTCCAATAACAGACCCACTCAGTGACTCTCCCTGTGGACATGCTACAACAACAGACACACTCAGTGACTCTCCCTGTGGAAAAGCTATAGTAACAGACCCACTCTGTGACTCTCCCTGTGCAGATACTACAATAACAGACCCACGCAGTGACTCTCCTTGTGGAGATACTATAATAACAGACCCACCCTGTGAGTCTCCCTGTGCAGATACTATAATAACAGACCAACTCAGTGGCTCTCCTTGTGGAGACACTATAATAACAGACACACTCAGAGACTCTCCCTTTGGAAAAACTATCATAACGGACCCACTCAGTGGCTCTCCCTGTGCAGATACTACAATAACAGACCAACTCATTGACTCTCCTTGTTGAGATACAATAATAACAGACCCACTCAATGACTCTCCCTGTCGAGATACTATAATAACAGACCCACTCATTGACTCTCCCTGTGGAGATAAGATAATAACAGACCCACTCAGTGACTCTCCCTGTGGACATGCTACAACAGAAACACTCAGAGGCTCTCTCTTTGGAGGCACTCTAATAACAGACCCACTCAGTGACTCACCCTGTGGAGATACTCTAATAACAGACCCACTCAGTGACTCTCCCTCTGGAGATACTATAATAACAGACACACTCAGAGACTCTCCCTGTCTAGATACTCTAACAACAGACCCACTCAGTGACTCACCCTGTGGAGATACTCTAATAACAAACCCACTCAGTAACTCTCCCTGTGGAGATACTGTAATACGAGAGACAGTCAGTGACTCTCTCACTGGAGATACTCCAATAACAGACCTACTCAGAGACTCTCCCTGTAGACATGCTGCAACAACAGACACACTCAGTGACTCTCCCTGTGCAGATATCACAATAACAGACCCACTCATTGAATCTCCCTGTCGAGAAATGATAATCACAGACCCACTCAGTGACTCTCCCTGTCGAGATAGGATAATAACAGACCCACTCATTGACTCTCCCTGTGGAGATAAGATAATAACAGACCCACTCAGTGACTCTCCCTGCGGACATGCTACAACAGACACACTCAATGACTCACTCTTTGGTGAAACTATAATAACAGACCGACTCAGTGACTCTCCCTGTGGAGATACTATAATAACAGACACACTCAGTGACTCTCCCTGTCGAGATACTATAATAACAGACCCACTCAGAAACTCTCCTTGTGGAGATACTGTAATAACAGAACCACTCACTGACTCTCCCTGTCGAGATATGATAATAGCAGACCCAGTCAGACTCTCCTTGTGGAGATGCAACAACAGACCCACTCAGTGACTCTCCCTTTGGAAATACTATAATAACAGACCGACTCTCTGACTCTCCCTGTGATGATACTATAATAACAGACCCACTCAGTGACTCTCCCTATGGAGATACTATAATAACAGACCCACGCTCTGACTCTCCTTGTGGAGATACTGTAATAACAGACACACTCAGTGACTCTCCCTTTGGAAAAACTACAATAACAGACCCACTCAGTGACTCTCCCTGTGCAGAAACTCCCATAACAGACCCACTCAGTGACTCTCCCTGTGGACGTGCTACAACAACAGACACACTCAGCGACTCTCCCTTTGGACAAGCTACAGTAACAGACCCACTCTATGACTCTCCCTGTGCAGATAATACAATGACAGAACCACGCAGTGACTCTCCTTGTGGAGATACTACAATAACAGACCCACTCTGTGACTCTACCTGTGCAGATACTATAATAACAGACCAACTCAGTGGCTCTCACTGTGCAGATACTACAATAACAGACCAACTCATTGACTCTCCTTGTTGAGATACAATAATAACAGACCCACTCAATGACTCTCCCTGTGGAGATAAGATAATAACAGACCCACTCTGTGACTCTCCCTGCGCAGATAATACAATGACAGAACCACGCAGTGACTCTCCTTGTGGAGATACTATAATAACAGACCCACCCTGTGAGTCTCCCTGTGCAGATACTATAATAACAGACCAACTCAGTGGCTCTCCTTGTGGAGACACTATAATAACAGACACACTCAGAGACTCTCCCTTTGGAAAAACTATCATAACGGACCCACTCAGTGGCTCTCCCTGTGCAGATACTACAATAACAGACCAACTCATTGACTCTCCTTGTTGAGATACAATAATAACAGACCCACTCAATGACTCTCCCTGTCGAGATACTATAATAACAGACCCACTCATTGACTCTCCCTGTGGAGATAAGATAATAACAGACACACTCAGAGACTCTCCCTGTGGACATGCTACAACAGAAACACTCAGAGGCTCTCTCTTTGGAGACACTCTAACAACAGACCCACTCAGTGACTCACCCTGTGGAGATACTCTAATAACAGACCCACTCTGTGACTCTCCCTCTGGAGATACGATAATAACAGACACACTCAGAGACTCTCCCTGTCTAGATACTCTAATAACAAACCCACTCAGTAACTCTCCTTGTGGAGATACTGTAATAACAGAACCACTCACTGACTCTCCCTGTCGAGATATGATAATAGCAGACCCAGTCAGACTCTCCTTGTGGAGATGCTGTAATAACAGACACACTCAGTGACTCTCCCTTTGGAAAAACTACAATAACAGACCCACTCAGTGACTCTCCCTGTGCAGAAACTCCCATAACAGACCCACTCAGTGACTCTCCCTGTGGACGTGCTACAACAACAGACACACTCAGCGACTCTCCCTTTGGACAAGCTACAGTAACAGACCCACTCTATGACTCTCCCTGTGCAGATAATACAATGACAGAACCACGCAGTGACTCTCCTTGTGGAGATACTACAATAACAGACCCACTCTGTGACTCTACCTGTGCAGATACTATAATAACAGACCAACTCAGTGGCTCTCACTGTGCAGATACTACAATAACAGACCAACTCATTGACTCTCCTTGTTGAGATACAATAATAACAGACCCACTCAATGACTCTCCCTGTGGAGATAAGATAATAACAGACCCACTCTGTGACTCTCCCTGCGCAGATAATACAATGACAGAACCACGCAGTGACTCTCCTTGTGGAGATACTATAATAACAGACCCACCCTGTGAGTCTCCCTGTGCAGATACTATAATAACAGACCAACTCAGTGGCTCTCCTTGTGGAGACACTATAATAACAGACACACTCAGAGACTCTCCCTTTGGAAAAACTATCATAACGGACCCACTCAGTGGCTCTCCCTGTGCAGATACTACAATAACAGACCAACTCATTGACTCTCCTTGTTGAGATACAATAATAACAGACCCACTCAATGACTCTCCCTGTCGAGATACTATAATAACAGACCCACTCATTGACTCTCCCTGTGGAGATAAGATAATAACAGACACACTCAGAGACTCTCCCTGTGGACATGCTACAACAGAAACACTCAGAGGCTCTCTCTTTGGAGACACTCTAAAAACAGACCCACTCAGTGACTCACCCTGTGGAGATACTCTAATAACAGACCCACTCTGTGACTCTCCCTCTGGAGATACGATAATAACAGACACACTCAGAGACTCTCCCTGTCTAGATACTCTAATAACAAACCCACTCAGTAACTCTCCCTGTGGAGATACTGTATTAACAGACACACTCAGTCACTCTCCCTGTCGAGATACTATAATAACAGACCCACTCAGAAACTCTCCTTGTGGAGATACTGTAATAACAGAACCACTCACTGACTCTCTCTGTCGAGATATGATAATAGCAGACCCAGTCAGACTCTCCTTGTGGAGATGCAACAACAGACCCACTCAGTGACTCTCCCTTTGGAAATACTATCATAACAGACCCACTCTCTGACTATCCCTGTGATGATACTATAATAACAGACCCACTCAGTGACTCTCCCTTTGGAGATACTATAATAACAGACCCACGCTCTGACTCTCCCTGTGATGATACTGTAATAACAGACCAACTCAGTGACTCTCCTTGTGGAGATACTGTAATAACAGACACACTCAGTGACTCTCCCTTTGGAAAAACTACAATAACAGACCCACTCAGTGACTCTCCCTGTGCAGAAACTCCCATAACAGACCCACTCAGTGACTCTCCCTGTGGACGTGCTACAACAACAGACACACTCAGTGACTCTCCCTTTGGACAAGCTACAGTAACAGACCCACTCTGTGACTCTCCCTGTGCAGATAATACAATGACAGAACCACGCAGTGACTCTCCTTGTGGAGATACTACAATAACAGACCCACTCTGTGACTCTACCTGTGCAGATACTATAATAACAGACCAACTCAGTGGCTCTCACTGTGCAGATACTACAATAACAGACCAACTCATTGACTCTCCTTGTTGAGATACAATAATAATAGACCCACTCAGTGACTCTCCCTGTCGAGATACGATAATAACAGACCCACTCATTGACTCTCCCTGTGGAGATAAGATAATAACAGACACACTCAGAGACTCTCTCTTTGGAGATACTATAACAACAGACCGACTCAGTGACTCTCCTTGTGGAGATACTCCAATAACAGACCCACTCAGTGACTCACCCTGTGGAGATACTCTGAGAAAAGACCCACTCAGTGTCTCACTCTGTGGAGATACTCTAATAACAGACCCACTCAGTAACTCATCCTGTGGAGATAAATTAATAACAGACCCACTCAGTGACTCACCCTGTGGAGATACTCCAATAACAGACCCACTCAGTGACTCATCCTGTGGAGATACTCAAATAACAGACCCACTCAGTGACTCACCCTGTGGAGATGGGCAAATAACAGACCCACTCAGTGACTCTCCCTGTGGAGATACAAAAATAACAGACACACTCAGAGACTTTCCCTGTCAAGATACTATAACAACAGACTCACTCAGTGACTCACCCTATGGAGATACTCTAATAACAGAACCACTCAGTGACTCTCCCTGTGGAGGTACTACAATAACAGACCCACTCAGTGACTCTCTCTGTGGAGATACGCCAATAACAGACCCACTCAGTGACTCACCCTGTGGAGATACTCGAATAACAGACCAACTCAGTGACTCACCCTGTGGAGATACTATAATAACAGAAACACTCAGAGACTCTCCCTGTCTAGATACTGCAACAGCAGACCCACTCAGTGACTCACCCTTTGGAGATACTCTAATAACAGACCCACTCAGTGACTCACCCTGTGGAGATACTATAATAACAGACACACTAAGACACTTTCCCTGTCAAGATACTATAACAACAGACCCACTCAGTGACTCACCCTGTGGAGATACTCTAATAACAGACCCACTCAGTGACTCTCCCTGTGGAGGTACTACAATAACAGACCCACTCAGTGACTCTCTCTGTGGAGATACGCCAATAACAGACCCACTCAGTGACTCTCCATGTGGAGATACTGTAATAACAGACCCACTAAGTGACTCACCCTGTGGAGATATTTTAATAACAGACCAACTCAGTGACTCTCCCTGTCGAGATACTATAATAACAGAAACACTCAGAGACTCTCCCTGTCTAGATACTGCAACAGCAGACACACTCAGTGACTCACCCTGTGGAGATAAATTAATAAAAGACCCACTCGGTGACTCACCCTGTGGTGATATTATAATAACAGACACACTCAGAGACTTTCCCTGTCAAGATACTATAACAACATACCCACTCAGTGACTCACCCTGTGGAGATACTATAATAACAGACCAACTCAGTGACTCACCCTGTGGAGATACTTTAATAACAGACCCACTCAGTGACTCTCCCTGTGGAGATACTATAATAACAGACCCACTCAGTGACTATCCCTGTGGAGATACTATAATAACAGACCCACTCAGTGACTCTCCTTGTGGAGATACTATAATAACAGACCCACTCAGTGACTCTCCCTGTGGAGATACTATAATAACAGACCCACTCAGTGACTCTCCCTGTGGAGATACTATAATAACAGACCCACTCAGTGACTCTCCCTGTGGAGATACTTTAATAACAGACCCACTCAGTGACTCTCCCTGTGGAGGCACGCCAATAACAGACCCACTCAGTGACTCTCCCTGTGGAGATACTATAATAACAGACCCACTCTGTGACTCACCCTGTGGAGATACTCTAATCACAGACCCACTCAGTGACTCTCCCTGTGGAGGTACGCCAATAACAGACCCACTCAGTGACTCTCCCTGTGGAGATACTATAATAACAGACCCACTCAATGACTCTCCCTGTGAAGATACTATAATAACAGACCCACTCAGTGACGCACCCTTTATAGATACTCTAATAACAGACCCACTCTTTGACTCTCTCTGTGGAGATACTGTAATAACAGACCCACTCAGTGACTCTCTCTGTGGAGATACTATAATAACAGACACACTCAGTGACTCTCTCTGTGGAGATACTATAATAACAGACCCACTCATGGACTCTCCTTGTGGAGATACTACATTAACAGACCCACTCAGTGACTCACCCTGTGGAGATACTCTAATAACAGACCCACTCATGGACTCTCCTTGTGGAGATACTACATTAACAGACACACTCAGTGACTCACCCTGTGGAGATACTCTAATAACAGACCCACTCAGTGACTCACCCTGTGGAGGTACTACAATAACAGACCCACTCAGTGACTCTCTCTGTGGAGATACGCCAACAACAGACCCACTCAGTGACTCTCCCTGTGGAGATACTATAATAACAGACACATTCAGAGACTTTCCCGGTCAAGATACTATAACAACAGACCCACTCAGTGACTCTCCCTGTGGAGGTACTACAATAACAGACCCACTCAGTGACTCTCTCTGTGGAGATACGCCAACAACAGACCAACTCAGTGACTCTCCCTGTGGAGATACTATAAAAACAGACACACTCAGAGACTTTCCAGGTCAAGATACTATAACAACAGACCCACTCAGTGACTCTCCCTGTGGAGATACTATAATAACAGACCCACTCAGTGACTCACCCTGTGGAGATACTCTAATAACAGACCCACTCAGTGACTCTCTCTGTGGAGATACTATAATAACAGACACACTCAGTGACTCTCATTGTGGAGGTACGACAATAACAGACCCACTCAGTGACTCACCCTGTGGAGATACTCTAATAACCGACCCACTCAGTGACTCTCCCTGTGGAGATGCTATAATAACAGACCCACTCAGTGACTCTCTCTGTGGAGATACTATAATAACAGACACACTCAGTGACTCTCATTGTGGAGGTACGACAATAACAGACCCACTCAGTGACTCTCCCTGTGGAGATGCTATAATAACAGACCCACTCAGTGACTCACCCTGTGGAGATACTCTAATAACAGACCAACTCAGTGACTCACCCTGTGGAGATACTCGAATAACAGAGCCACTCAGTGACTCTCCCTGTGGGGATACTCGAATATCAGACCCAAAAAGTGTCTCTCCCTGTCGAGATACTGTAATAACAGAAACACTCAGAGACTCTCCCTGGCTAGATACTGTAACAGCAGACCCACTCATTGACTCACCCTGTGGAGATACTCTAATAACAGACCCACTCAGTGACTCACCCTTTGGAGATACTCCAATAACAGACCCACTCAGTGACTCTCCTTGTGGAGATACTACAAAAGCAGACACACTCAGTGACTCTCCCTATGGAGATGCTATCAGAACAGACCAACTCAGTGACTCACCCTGTGGAGATACTCTAATAACAGACCCACTCAGTGACTCACCCTGTAGAGATACTATAATAACAGACCCACTCAGTGAGTCACCCTGTGGAGATACTCTAATAACAGACCCACTCATTGACTCTCCTTGTGGAGATACTACAATAACAGACACACTCAGTGACTCTCCCTGTGGAGATGCTGTAATAACAGACCCACTCAGTGACTCACCCTGTGGAGATACTCTAATAACAGACCCACTCAGTGACTCTCCCTGTGGAGATAACATAATAACTGACCCACTCAGTGACTCTCCCTGTGGAGATACTATAATAACAGACCCACTCAATGACTCTCCCTGTGGAGATACTCTAATAAGAGACCCTCTCAGTGACTCTCCCTGTGGAGATACTATAATAACAGACCGACTCAGTGACTCTCCCTGTCTTGATACAAAAACAGCAGACCCACTCATTGACTCACCCTGTGGAGATACTCTAATAACAGACCCACTCAGTGACTCACCCTTTGGAGATACTCCAATAACAGACCCACTCAGTGACTCTCCTTGTGGAGATACTACAAAAGCAGACACACTCAGTGACTCTCCCTATGGAGATGCTATCAGAACAGACCAACTCAGTGACTCTCCCTGTGGAGATACTCTAATAACAGACCCTCTCAGTGACTCTCCCTGTGGAGATACTATAATAACTGACCCACTCAGTGACTCTCCCTGTGGAGATACTATAATAACAGACCCACTCAATGACTCTCCCTGTGGAGATACTCTAATAACAGACCCTCTCAGTGACTCTCCCTGTGGACATAATATAATAACAGACCCACTCATTGTCTCTCCCTGTATAGATACTGTAATAACAGGCACACTCAGTGAATCTCCCTGTGGAGGTATAATATTAACAGCCCCACTCAGTGACTTTCACTGTGCAGATACTACAGAAACAGACTCACTCAATGACTCTACCTGTGGAGATGCTATAAAAACAGAACCACTCAGTGACTCTCCCTGTGCAGATACGACAGAAACAGAGTCACTCAATGACTCTACCTGTGGAGATATTATAAAAACAGAACCACTCAGTGACTCTCCCTGTGGAGATATTATAATAACAGACCCACTCATTGACTCTCCCTGTGGACATGCTGCAACAACGGACACACTCAGTTACTCTCTCTTTGGAGATACTATAATAACAGCCCAACTCAGTGACTCTCCTTGTGGAGATACAATAATAACAGACCCACTCAGTGAATCTCCCTGTCGAGATGCTATAATAACAGACCCACTCAGTGACTCTCCCTGTGGAGATACTCTAATAACAGACCCACTCAGTGACTCTCCCTGTGGAGATACCATAATAACAGACACACTCAGTGATTCTCCCTGTGGAGACACTATAATTACAGACCCACTCAGTGACTCTCCCAGTGGAGATTCTATAATAAAAGACCCACTCAGTGACTCTCCCTGTGGAGATACTAGTATAACAGACCCACTCTGTGACTCTTACTGTGGAGATACTATAATAACGGACCCACTCAGAGACTCTCCCTGTGGAGATACTATAATAACAGACCCACTCAGTGACTCTCCCTGTGGAGATACTAGAATAACAGATCCACTCAGAGATTATCCTTCTGGAGATACTTTAATAACAGACCGACTCAGCAACACTCCTTGTGGAGATACTGTAATTTCAGAAACACTCAGTGACTCTCCCTGTGGTCATAGTTTCAGAACAGACCCACTCAATGATTGTCCCTGTGGAGATACTATCATAACAGACCCACTCTGTGACTCTCTCTGTGGAAATACTAAAATAACAGGCCCACTCAGTGACTCTCCCAGTGGAGAAGCAACAGCAACAGACCCACACAGCGACTCTCCCTGTGGAAATACTATAATAACAGACCCACTCAGTGACTCTCCCTGTGGAGATACTATAATAACAAACCCACTCAGTGACTCTCACTGTGGAGATACTCTAATAACAGACCCACTCAGTGACTCTCCTTGTGGAGAAACTATAATAACAGACCCACTCAGAGACTCTTCCAGTGGAGATGCAACAACAACAGACCCACACAGTGACTCTCCCTTTGGAGATACTGTAATACCAGAGACACTCAGTGACTCTCCCACTGGAAATAGTATAACAGCAGACACACTCAGCGACTCTCCCTGTGCTGATACTGTAATACCAGAGACACTCAGTGACTATCCCACTGGAGATACTCCGATAATTGACCCACTTAGTGACTCTCTCTGTGGACATGCCACAACAACAGACACACTCAGTGACTCTCCCTGTGCAGATACTGTAATGCGAGAGACAGTCAGTGACTCTCCCACTGGTGATACTCCAATAACAGACCCACTCAGTGACTCTCCCTGTAGACATGCTACAACAACAGACTCACTCAGTGACACTCCCTGTGGTGAAACTATAATAACAGACTCACTCAGTGACTCCCCCTGCGGTGATATTAGAACAGACCCACTCAGTGACTCTCCTTGTGGAGATACTATAACTGCAGACACAATCATTCACCCTCCCTGTGGAGATACCCTGACAACAGACCCACTCATTGACTCTCACTGTGCAGATACTACAGAAACAGGCTCACTCAATGACTCCACCTCTGGAGATACTAGAAAAACAGACCCACACAGTGACTCTCCCTGTGGACATGCTACAACAACATACACACTCAGTGACTCTCTCTTTGGAGATACTATAATAACAGACCCACTCAGTGACTCTCCCTGTGATGATACTATAATAACGGACCCACACAGAGGCTCTCCCTGTGCTGATTCTACAATAACCGACCCACTCATTGAATCTCCCTGTGGAGATACTATAATAACAGACCCACTCAGTGACTCTCCCTGTGGAGATGCTATAATAACAGACACACTCAGAGACTTTCCCTGTCTAGATACTTTAACAACAGACCCACTCAGTGACTCACCCTGTGGAGATACTCTAATAACAGACCCACTTAGTGACTCACCCTGTGGAGATACTCTAATAACAGTCCCACTCAGTGACTCTCCCTGTGGAGATACTATAATAACTGACCCACTCAGTGACTCTCCCTGTGGAGATACTATATTAACAGGCCCACTCAATGACTCTCCCTGTTGAGATACTATAATAACTGACCCACTCAGTGACTCTCTCTGTGGAGATGGTATAATAACAGACAAACTCAGTGACTCTGATTGTGGAGATACTATAATAACAGACACACTCAGTGACTCTCCCTATGGAGATACTATACTAACAGACCCACACAGTGACTCACCCTGTGGAGGTACTCCAATAACCGACCCACTTAGTGACTCACCCTGTGGAAATACTCTAATAACAGACCCACTCATTTACTCTCCTTGTGGAGATACTATAAGAACAGACACACTCAGTGACTCTGCCTGTGGAGATGCTATAATAACAGACCCACTCAGAGACTCAACCTGTGGAGGTACTCGCATAACAGACCCACTCATCGACTCTCCCTGTGGAGATACTATAATAACAGACCCACTCAGTGACTCACCCTGTGGTGATACTCTAATAACAGTCCCACTCAGTGACTCTCCCTGTGGAGATACTATAATAACTGACCCACTCAGTGACTCTCCCTGTGGAGATACTATAATAACAGGCCCACTCAATGACTCTCCCTGTTGAGATGCTATAATAACTGACCCACTCAGTGAATCTCCCTGTGGAGGTATAATATTAACAGCCCCATTCAGTGACTCTCACTGTACAGATACTACAGAAACAGACTCACTCAATGACTCTACCTGTGGAGATGCTATAAAAACAGAACCACTCAGTGACTCTCCCTGTGCAGATACTACAGAAACAGACTCACTCAATGACTCTACCTGTGGAGATATTATAAAAACAGAACCAATCAGTGACTCTCCCTGTGGAGATAATATAATAACAGACCCACTCATTGACTCTCCCTGTGGACATGCTGCAACAACGGACACACTCAGTGACTCTCTCTTTGGAGATACTATAATAACAGACCAACTCAGTGACTCTCCTTGTGGAGATACAATAATAACAGACCCACTCAGTGAATCTCCCTGTCGAGATGCTATAATAACAGACCCACTCAGTGACTCTCCCTGTGGAGATACTCTAATAACAGACCCACTCAGTGACTCTCCCTGTGGAGATACCATAATAACAGACACACTCAGTGATACTCCCTGTGGAGACACTATAATTACAGACCCACTCAGTGACTCTCCCAGTGGAGATTCTATAATAAAAGACCCACTCAGTGACTCTCCCTGTGGAGATACTAGAATAACAGACCCACTCTGTGACTCTTACTGTGGAGATACTATAATAACGGACCCACTCAGAGACTCTCCCTGTGGAGATACTATAATAACAGACCCACTCAGTGACACTCCCTGTGGAGATACTAGAATAACAGATCCACTCAGCAACACTCCTTGTGGAGATACTGAAATTTCAGAAACACTCAGTGACTCTCCCTGTGGTCATAGTTTCAGAACAGACCCACTCAATGATTGTCCCTGTGGAGATACTATCATAACAGACCCACTCTGTGACTCTCTCTGTGGAAATACTAAAATAACAGGCCCACTCAGTGACTCTCCCAGTGGAGAAGCAACAGCAACAGACCCACACAGCGACTCTCCCTGTGGAAATACTATAATAACAGACCCACTCAGTGACTCTCCCAGTGGAGATGCAATAACAACAGACCCACTCACTGACTCTCCCTGTGGAGATACTATAATAACAGACCCACTCAGTGACTCTCCCTGTGGAGATACTATAATAACAAACCCACTCAGTGACTCTCACTGTGGCGATACTCTAATAACAGACCCACTCAGTGACTCTCCTTGTGGAGAAACTATAATAACAGACCCACTCAGAGACTCTTCCAGTGGAGATGCAACAACAACAGACCCACACAGTGACTCGCCCTTTGGAGATACTGTAATACCAGAGACACTCAGCGACTCTCCCACTGGAAATAATATAACAGCAGACACAATCAGCGACTCTCCCTGTGCTGATACTGTAGTACCAGAGACACTCAGTGACTCTCCCACTGGAGATACTATAACAACAGACACACTCAGCGACTCTCCCTGTGCTGATACTGTAATACCAGAGACACTCAGTGACTATTCCACTGGAGATACTCCGATAATTGACCCACTTAGTGACTCTCTCTGTGGACATGCCACAACAACAGACACACTCAGTGACTCTCCCTGTGCAGATACTGTAATGCGAGAGACAGTCAGTGACTCTCCCACTGATGATATTCCAATAACAGACCCACTCAGTGACTCTCCCTGTAGACATGCTACAACAACAGACTCACTCAGTGACACTCCCTGTGGTGAAACTATAATAACAGACTCACTCAGTGACTCCCCCTGCGGTGATATTAGAACAGACCCACTCAGTGACTCTCCTTGTGGAGATACTATAACTGCAGACACAATCATTCACCCTCCCTGTGGAGATACCCTGACAACAGACCCACTCATTGACTCTCACTGTGCAGATACTACAGAAACAGGCTCACTCAATGACTCCACCTCTGGAGATACTAGAAAAACAGACCCACACAGTGACTCTCCCTGTGGGCATGCTACAACAACATACACACTCAGTGACTCTCTCTTTGGAGATACTATAATAACAGACCCACTCAGTGACTCTCCCTGTGATGATACTATAATAACGGACCCACAAAGAGGCTCTCCCTGTGCTGATTCTACAATAACAGACCCACTCATTGAATCTCCCTGTGGAGATACTCTAATAACAGACCCACTCAGTGACTCTCCCTGTGGAAATGCTATAATAACAGACACACTCAGAGACTTTCCCTGTCTAGATACTTTAACAACAGACCCACTCAGTGACTCACCCTGTGGAGATACTCTAATAACAGACCCACTCAGTGACTCACCCTGTGGAGATACTCTAATAACAGACCCACTCAGTGACTCTCCCTGTGGAGGTACTACAATAACAGACACACTCAGTGACTCTCTCTGTGGAGATACTCCAATAACAGACCCACTCAGTGACTCGCCCTGTGGAGATACTATAATAACAGACCCACTCAGTGACTCTCCCTGTGGAGATACTCTAATAACAGACCAACTCAGTGACTCACCCTGTGGAGATACTATAATAACAGAAACACTCAGAGACTCTCCCTGTCTTGATACAAAAACAACAGACCCACTCAGTGACTCACCCTGTGGAGATACTCTAAAAACAGACCCACTCAGTGACTCACCCTGTGGAGATACTCTAATAACTGACCCACTCAGTGACTCTCTGTGTGGAGATACTATAATAACAGACACACTCAGTGACTCTGATTGTGGAGATACTATAATAACAGACACACTCAGTGTCTCTCCCTATGGAGATACTATACTAACAGACCCACACAGTGACTCACCCTGTGGAGATACTCCAATAACCGACCCACTCAGTGACTCACCCTGTGGAAATACTCTAATAATAGACCCACTCATTGACTCTCCTTGTGGAGATACTATAAGAACAGACACACTCAGTGACTCTGCTGTGGAGATGCTATAATAACAGACCCACTCAGTGACTCAACCTGTGGAGGTACTCGCATAACAGACCCACTCATTGACTCTCCCTGTGCAGATACCACAGAAACAGACTCACTCAATGACTCTCCCTGTGGAGATAATATAATAACAGACCCACTCATTGACTCTCCCTGTGGACATGCTGCAACAACGGACACACTCAGTGACTCCCCCTGTGGACATAATATAATAACAGACCCACTCATTGTCTCTCCCTGTGGAGATACTGTAATAACAGCCCCACTCAGTGACTCTCACTGTGCAGATACTACAGATGCAGTCTCACTCAATGACTCCACCTCTGGAGATACTAGAAATACAGACCCACACAGTGACTCTCCCTGTGGACATGCTACAACAACATACACACTCAGTGACTCTCTCTTTGGAGATACTATAATAACAGACCCACTCAGTGACTCTCCCTGTGATGATACTATAATAACGGACCCACTCAGTGGCTCTCCCTGTGCTGATTCTACAATAACAGACCCACTCAGTGACTCTCCCTGTGGAGATGCTATAATAACAGACACACTCAGAGATTTTCCCTGTCTAGATACTATAACAACAGACCCACTCAGTGACACACCCTGTGGAGATACTCTAATAACAGACCCACTCAGTGACTCACCCTGTGGAGATACTCTAATAACAGTCCCACTCAGTGACTCTCCCTGTGGAGGTACTACAATAACAGACACACTCAGTGACTCTCTCTGTGGAGATACTCCAATAACAGACCCACTCAGTGACTCGCCCTGTGGAGATACTATAATAACAGACCCACTCAGTGATTCACCCTGTGGAGATACTCTAATAACAGACCAACTCAGTGACTCACCCTGTGGAGATACTCTAATAACAGACCCACTCAGTGACTCTCGCTGTCGAGATACCATAATAACAGAAACACTCAGAGACTGCCCCTGTCTTGATACAAAAATAACAGACCCATTCAGTGACTCACCCTGTGGAGATACTCTAATAACTGACCCACTCAGTGACTCTCTCTGTGGAGATACTATAATAACAGACACACTCAGTGACTCTGATTGTGGAGATACTATAATAACAGACCCACTCAATGACTCACCCTGTGGAGATACTCCAATAACCGACCCACTCAGTGACTCACCCTGTGGAGATACTCGAATAACAGACCCACTCATTGACTCTCCTTGTGGAGATACTATAAGAACAGGCACACTCAGTGACTCACCCTGTGGAGATGCTATAATAACAGACCCACTCAGTGACTCAACCTGTGGAGATACTCGCATATCAGACCCACTCATTGACTCTCCCTGTGGAGATACTATAATAACAGACCCACTCAGTGACTCACCCTGTGGAGATACTCTAATAACAGTCCCACTCAGTGACTCTCCCTGTGGAGATACTATAATAACTGACCCACTCAGTGACTCTCCCTGTGGAGATACTATATTAACAGGCCCACTCAATGACTCTCCCTGTTGAGATACTATAATAACTGACCCACTCAGTGAATCTCCCTGTGGAGGTATAATATTAACAGCCCCACTCAGTGACTATCACTGTGCAGATACTACAGAAACAGACTCACTCAATGACTCTACCTGTGGAGATGGTATAAAACAGAACCACTCAGTGACTCTCCCTGTGCAGATACCACAGAAACAGACTCACTCAATGACTCTACCTGTGGTGATACGATAAAAACTGAACCACTCAGTGACTCTCCCTGTGGAGATAATATAATAACAGACCCACTCATTGACTCTCGCTGTGGACATGCTGCAACAAGGGACACACTCAGTGACTCTCCCTGTGAACATAATATAATAACAGACCCACTCATTGTCTCTCCCTGTGGAGATACTGTAATAACAGACACACTCAGTTAATCTCCCTGTGGAGGTATAATATTAACAGCTCCACTCAGTGACTAACCCTGTGCAGATACCACAGAAACAGACTCACTCAATGACTCTACCTGTGGAGATACTATAAAAACAGAACTACTCGGTGACTCTCCCTGTGGAGATAATAGAATAACAGACCCACTCATTGACTCTCCCTGTGGACATGCTGCAACACGGGACACACTCAGTTACTCTCTCTTTGGAGATACTATAATAACAGACCAACTCAGTGACTCTCCTTGTGGAGATACAATAATAACAGACCCACACATTGACTCTCCCAGTGGAGATGCAATAATAACAGACCCACTCAGTGACACTCCCTGTGGAGATACTATAATAACAGACCCGCTCAGTGACGCTGCCTTTGGAAATACTATAATTGCTCACACGATCATTCACCCTCCCTGTGTCGATACTCGAATAACAGATCGACTCAGTGACTCTCCCTGTGGAGATACTATAATAACAGACACACTCAGTGATTCTCCCTGTGATGATACTATAATAACGGACCCACTCAGTGGCTCTCCCTGTGCTGATTCTACAATAACAGACCCACTCAGTGACTCTCCCTGTGGAGATGCTATAATAACAGACACACTCAGAGATTTTCCCTGTCTAGATACTATAACAACAGACCCACTCAGTGACACACCCTGTGGAGATACTCTAATAACAGACCCACTCAGTGACTCACCCTGTGGAGATACTCTAATAACAGTCCCACTCAGTGACTCTCCCTGTGGAGGTACTATAATAACAGACACACTCAGTGACTCTCTCTGTGGAGATACTCCAATAACAGACCCACTCAGTGACTCGCCCTGTGGAGATACTATAATAACAGACCCACTCAGTGACTCACCCTGTGGAGATACTCTAATAACAGACCAACTCAGTGACTCACCCTGTGGAGATACTCTAATAACAGACCCACTCAGTGACTCTCGCTGTCGAGATACCATAATAACAGAAACACTCAGAGACTGCCCCTGTCTTGATACAAAAACAACAGACCCATTCAGTGACTCACCCTGTGGAGATACTCTAATAACAGACCCACTCAGTGACTCACCCTGTGGAGGTACTCTAATAACTGACCCACTCAGTGACTCTCTCTGTGGAGATACTATAATAACAGACACACTCAGTGACTCTGATTGTGGAGATACTATAATAACAGACACACTCAGTGACTCTCCCTATGGAGATACTATAATAACAGACCCACTCAGTGACTCACCCTGTGGAGATACTCCAATAACCGACCCACTCAGTGACTCACCCTGTGGAGATACTCTAATAACAGACCCACTCATTGACTCTCCTTGTGGAGATACTATAAGAACAGGCACACTCAGTGACTCACCCTGTGGAGATGCTATAATAACAGACCCACTCAGTGACTCAACCTGTGGAGATACTCGCATATCAGACCCACTCATTGACTCTCCCTGTGGAGATACTATAATAACAGACCCACTCAGTGACTCACCCTGTGGAGATACTCTAATAACAGTCCCACTCAGTGACTCTCCCTGTGGAGATACTATAATAACTGACCCACTCAGTGACTCTCCCTGTGGAGAGACAATATTAACAGGCCCACTCAATGACTCTCCCTGCTGAGATACTATAATAACTGACCCACTCAGTGAATCTCCCTGTGGAGGTATAATAGTAACAGCCCCACTCAGTGACTATCACTGTGCAGATACTACAGAAACAGACTCACTCAATGACTCTACCTGTGGAGATGGTATAAAACAGAACCACTCAGTGACTCTCCCTGTGCAGATACCACAGAAACAGACTCACTCAATGACTCTACCTGTGGTGATACGATAAAAACTGAACCACTCAGTGACTCTCCCTGTGGAGATAATATAATAACAGACCCACTCATTGACTCTCGCTGTGGACATGCTGCAACAAGGGACACACTCAGTGACTCTCCCTGTGAACATAATATAATAACAGACCCACTCATTGTCTCTCCCTGTGGAGATACTGTAATAACAGACACACTCAGTTAATCTCCCTGTGGAGGTATAATATTAACAGCTCCACTCAGTGACTAACCATGTGCAGATACCACAGAAACAGACTCACTCAATGACTCTACCTGTGGAGATACTGTAAAAACAGAACTACTCGGTGACTCTCCCTGTGGAGATAATATAATAACAGACCCACTCATTGACTCTCCCTGTGGACATGCTGCAACACGGGACACACTCAGTTACTCTCTCTTTGGAGATACTATAATAACAGACCAACTCAGTGACTCTCCTTGTGGAGGTACAATAATAACAGACCCACACATTGACTCTCCCAGTGGAGATGCAATAATAACAGACCCACTCAGTGACACTCCCTGTGGAGATACTATAATAACAGACCCGCTCAGTGACGCTGCCTTTGGAAATACTATAATTGCTCACACGATCATTCACCCTCCCTGTGTCGATACTCGAATAACAGATCGACTCAGTGACTCTCCCTGTGGAGATACTATAATAACAGACACACTCAGTGATTCTCCCTGTGGAGATACTATAATAACAGACCCACTAAATGAATCTCCCTGTGGAGATACTATAATAACAGACCCACTCAGTGACTCTCCCTGTGGAGATACTATAATAACAGACCCGCTCAGTGACTCTCCCTGTGGAGATACTATAATAACAGACCCACTCAGTGACTCTCCCTGTGGAGATACTACAATAACAGACACACTCAGTGATTCTCCCTGTGGAGATAGTATAATAACAGACCCACTCAGTGACTCTCCCTGTGGAGATACTAAAATAACAGACCCACTCAGTGACTCCCCCTGTGGAGATACTATAATAACAGACCCACTCAGTGACTCTCCCTGTGGAGATACTATAATAACAGACCCACTCAGTGACTCTCCCTGTGGAGATACTATAATAACCGACCCCCACAGTGACTCTCCCTGTGGAGATACTATAATAACAGACACACTCAGTGATTCTCCCTGTGGAGATACTATAATAACAGACCAACTCAGTGACTCTCCTTGTGGAGATACTATAATAACTGACCCATTCAGTGACTGTCCCTGTGGAGATACTATAATAACAGACCCACTCAGTGACTCTCCCTGTTGAGACACTATGATAACAGACCTACTCAGTGACTCTCCTTGTGGAGATACTATCATAACAGACACACTCAGTGACTCTCCCTTTGGAAAAACTATAATAACAGACGCACTCATGGACTCGCCCTGTGGAGATAAGATAATAACAGACCCACTCATTGACTCTCCCTGTGGACATGCTACAACAGACACACTCAGTGACTCAGTCATTGGTGATACTCGAATAACAGACCATCTCAGTGACTCTCCTGTGGAGATACTACAATAACAGACCCACTCAGTGACTCTCCCTGTCGAGATACGATAATAACAGATCCACTCAGTGAAGCTCCCTGTGGAGTTGCAACAACAACAGACCCACTCAGTGACTCTCCCTTTGGAAATACTGTAATAGCAGACACACTCAGTGACTCTCCCTTTGGAAAAACTATAATAACAGACCAACTCAGTAACTCTCCTTGTGGAGATACTATAATAACAGACACACTCAGTAACTCTTCCTTTGGAAAAACTATAATAACAGACCCACTCTGTGACTCTCCCTGTGGAGATACTATAATAACAGACCCACTCAGTGACTCTCCCTTTGGAGGTACTATAATAACAGACCCACTCAGTGACTCTCCTTGTGGAGATACTATCATACCAGACACACTCAGTGACTCTTCCTTTGGAAAAACTATAATAACAGACCCACTCTGTGACTCTCCCTGTGGAGATACTATAATAACAGACCATCTCAGTGACTCTCCTTGTGGAGATACTATAATAACTGACCCACTCAGTGACTGTCCCTGTGGAGATACTATAATAACAGACCCACTCAGTGACTCTCCCTGTTGAGACACTATGATAACAGACCTACTCAGTGACTCTCCTTGTGGAGATACTATCATAACAGACACACTCAGTGACTCTCCCTTTGGAAAAACTATAATAACAGACGCACTCATTGACTCGCCCTGTGGAGATAAGATAATAACAGACCCACTCAGTGACTCTCCCTGTGGACATGCTACAACAGACACACTCAGTGACTCAGTCATTGGTGATACTCGAATAACAGACCGACTCAGTGACTCTCCCTGTGGAGATACTACAATAACAGACCCACTCAGTGACTCTCCCTGTCGAGATACGATAATAACAGATCCACTCAGTGACTCTCCCTGTGGAGTTGCAACAACAACAGCCCCACTCAGTGACTCTCCCTTTGGAAATACTGTAATAGCAGACACACTCAGTGACTCTCCCTTTGGAAAAACTATAATAACAGACCCACTCAGTGACTCTCCCTCTGGAGATACAATAATAACAGACCCACTCTCTGACTCTCCCTGTGATGATACTATAATAACAGACCAACTCAGTGACTCTCCTTGTGGAGATACTATAATAACAGACACACTCAGTGACTCTCCCTTTGGAAAAACTACAATAACGGGCCCACACAGTGACTCTCCCTGTGCAGAAACTCCAATAACAGACCCACTCAGTGACTCTCCCTGTGGACATGCCACAACAACAGACACACTCAGTGACTCTCCCTTTGGAAAAGCTATAGTAACAGACCCACTCTGTGACTCTCCCTGTGCAGATACTACAATAACAGACCCACGCAGTGACTCTCCTTGTGGAGATAATGTAATAACAGACCCACCCTGTGACTCTCCCTGTGCAGATACTACAATAACAGACCAACTCCTTGACTCTCCTTGTTGAGATACAATAATAAAAGACCCACTCAGTGACTCTCCCAGTCGAGATACTATAATAACAGATCCACTCAGTGATTCTCCCTGTCGAGATACTATAATAGCAGACCCACTCAGTGACTCTCCCTGTGGACATGCTACAACAGACACACTCAGTGACTCTCCCTGTGGAGATACTATAATAGCAGACCCACTCAGTGACTCTCCCTGTGGACATGCTACAACAGACACACTCAGTGACTCTCCCTGTGGAGATACTATAATAACAGACCCACAGTGAGACTCTCCTTGTGGAGATACTATAATAACAGACCAACTCAGTGACTCTCCTTGTGGAGATACTATAATAACAGACACACTCAGTAACTCTTCCTTTGGAAAAACTATAATAACAGACCCACTCTGTGACTCTCCCTGTGGAGATACTATAATAACAGACCCACTCAGTGACTCTCCCTGTGGAGGTACTATAATAACAGACCCACTCAGTGACTCTCCTTGTGGAGATACAAAATAACTGACCCACTCAGTGACTGTCCCTATGGAGATACTATAATAACAGAATCACTCAGTGACTCTCCCTGTTGAGACACTATGATAACAGACCTACTCAGTGACTCTCCTTGTGGAGATACTATCATAACAGACACACTCAGTGACTCTCCCTTTGGAAAAACTATAATATCAGACGCACTCATTGACTCGCCCTGTGGAGATAATATAATAACAGACAGACTCATTGACTCTCCCTGTGGAGATACTATAATAACAGACCCACTCAGTGACTCTCCCCGTGGATAATCAATAATAACAGACCCACTCAGTGAATCTCCCTGCGGAGCAACTACTATTACAGACCCAGTCATTCACTCTCCTTGTGCAGATAGTATGATAACAGACCCACGCAGTGAATCTCGCTGTGGAGATACTACAACAACAGACCCACTCAGTGACTCTCCCTGTGGAGATACTATAATAACAGACCCACCCAATGACTCTCGCTGAAGATGTACTCTAATAACAGACCAATCAGTGGCCCTCCCCGTGGAGACAATATAGTAACAGACGCATTCAGTGACTCTCCCTGTGGAGATGCAACAATAACAGACCCACTCAGTGACTCTCCCTGTTGAGACACTATGATAGCAGACCTACTCAGTGACTCTCCTTGTGGAGATACTATCATAACAGACACACTCAGTGACTTTCCCTTTGGAAAAACTATAATAACAGACGCACTCATTGACTCGCCCTGTGGAGATAATCTAATAACAGACAGACTCATTGACTCTCCCTGTGGAGATACTATAATAACAGACCCACTCAGTGACTCTCCCCGTGGATAATCAATAATAACAGACCCACTCAGTGAATCTCCCTGCGGAGCAACTACTATTACAGACCCAGTCATTCATTGTCCTTGTGGAGATAGTATGCTAACAGACCCACGCAGTGAATCTCGCTGTGGAGATACTACAACAACAGACCCACTCAGTGACTCTCCCTGTGGAGATACTGTAATAACAGTCCCACTCAATGACTCTCGCTGAAGATGTACTCTAATAACAGACCAATCAGTGGCCCTCCCCGTGGAGACAATATAGTAACAGACGCATTCAGTGACTCTCCCTGTGGAGATGCAACAATAACAGACCCACTCAGTGACTCTCCCTGTAGAGATGCTTTAATAACAGACCCACTCATTGACTCTCCCTGTGGAGATGCAATAATAACAGACCCACTCAGTGACTCTCCCTTTGGAGATACCATAACAGCAGACATGATCATTCACCCTCTCTGTGTCGATACTCTAATAACAGATCGACTCAGTGACTGTCACTGTGGAGATACTGTAATTTCAGACCCTCTCAGTGACTCTCCCTGTGGAGATACTGTAATAACAGACCCACTCAGTGACTCTCCCTGTGGAGATACTGTAATTTCAGACCCTCTCAGTGACTCGCCCTGTGGAGATACTATAATAACAGACCCACTCAGTGACTCTCCCTGTGGAGATACAATAATAACAGACCCACTCAGTGACTCTCCCTGTGGAGATACGATAATAACAAACCCGCTCAGTGACTCTCCCTGTGGAGATACCATAATAACAGACACACTCAGTGACTCTCCCTGTGGAGATATTATATTAACAGACCCATTCAGTGACTCTCCCTGTGGAGATACTAAAATAACAGACCCACTCAGCGACTCTCCCTGTGGAGATATGATGACAACAGATCCACTCAGTGACTCTCCCCGTGGAGACACTCTAACAACAGATCCACTCAGTGACTCTCCCCGTGGAGATACTCTAATAACAGACCCACACAGTGACTCTCCCTGTGGAGATACTATAATTGCAGACACAATCATTCACCCTCCCTGTGGAGATACTATAATAACAGAGCCACTCATTCACTCACCCTGCGGAGCAACTGCTATAACAGACCAACTCATTCACTCTCCTTGTGGAGATAGTATGATAAAAGACCCACACGGTGAATCTCGCTGTGGAGATACATTCAGAACAGAGCCACTCAGTGCCTCTCCTTGTGGAGATACTAGAATAACAGACCAATCAGTGACCCTCCCCGTGGAGACAATATAATAACAGATGCATTCAGTGACTCACCATTTGGAGATGCAATAATAACAGACCCAATCAGTGACTCTGCCTGTGGACATGCTCCAACAACAGACCCGCCCAGTGACTCTCTCATTGGAGATACAATAAAAACAGTCCCACTCAGTGACTCTCCCTGTGGAGATACTATAATAACAGACCCGCTCAGTGACTCTCTCTTTGTAGATACTATAAGAACAGACACTCTCAGTGACCATCTCTGTGGAGATACTGTACTTTCAGATCCACTCACTGACTCTCCCTGTGGTGATCGCATAAGACAGACCCACTCAATGACGGTCCCAGTGGAAATACCATAATTACAGACGGACTCACTGTGTCGCCCTGTAGAGATGCTACAACGACAGACCCACTCAGTGACTCTGCCTGTGGAGGGACTATAATAGCAGACCCACTCAGAGACAATCCTTGTGGAGATACTAAAATAACAGACCCACTCAGTGACTCTCCCTGTGGAGATACTATAATTGCAGCCACAATCATTCACCCTCCCTGCCTCATCCACGGGGGGGGGGGGATTTTAACTGCACCCTCGAGGTGGGGGATCGCTTCCATCCCCAGTGCAGCTAAGCATCGGTGGACAAGTTGAGGGAACTGATCAGCTCCCTCAACTTCATGGACATTTGGCAGAATCTCCATCCCGACTCCGGCGCCTTCATGTGGAGGTCTGGAGGAGGAGGGTCCCGAATCGACCGCCTCTACATTTTGCATGCGTACTTCTCCCGCGTCTCGGCGGTCTCCATGCGGCTGGTGCCGTGCTCGGACCACCACCTGGTGTGCGCGGAGTTCATTGCGCTCCGCACGCGGGCGGGGTCCGCGAACTGGCACTTTAACAATCGGCTGCTGGAGGACGAGCGATTCCGGGACACATTACATCGATTCTGAGCCGACTGGAGAAGGAAGCAGGGGGCTTCCCCTCCTTGAGGCTATGGTGGGATGTGTTCAAGACTCACATCCGCGTCTTCTGCCAGGCGTATGCGAAGGTGTCGACCAAGAGGCGGAAAGGTGAGATCGGGCGCCTGGAGAGGGAGGTGCTCGACCTGGTGTCCCGACTCGGTCATGCCGTCACGGACCCGGTCTTGTGGCAGGCGTACAAAGAGAAGAAGGGCGCGCTGAGGGACCTGCAGCACATCGGGTCCCGAGGCCCGTACGTGAGGTCGCGGATCCAGCTCCTGGAAGATGTGGAACGCGCCTCACCCTTCTTCTACTCACTGGAAAAATGGCGTGGTGTCCGTAAGCAGCTCGTTGAGCTGCTGGACGATGACGGATCCTCCATCACGGATCCGAAGTGAATGGGCCTTCTGGTCTGTACTTATTGCAGTTCGTTTTTCTCTCCAGATCCGTCCAGCGAGGACACGCGCAGAGCTTTGTGGGAGGACATGCCACAGGTCAGCCCAGAGGGTGCCGAAACGTTGGAGGCCCCGCTCACGTTGGCGGAGTTGACCGGCGCCCTCCACCAGCTCTCAAGGGGCAAATCCCCAGGGCTGGACGGGCTGACCGTGGAGTTCCTCGGGGAGTTCTGGGTTGTCCTGGGGGACGATTACGCGCGGGTCCAGGGGGAAAGCCTGGCGACCGGGGAGATGCCCCTCTTGTGGCACAGGGCAGTCATCTTCCTGCTGCCGAAGAGGGGTGAACTCTGCCTGCTTAAAAACTGGCATCCAGTCTCCCTCCTCAGCACGGATTATAAGATCTTTGCCCGGGCTGTGTCTACCCGCCTGGGCTCCGTGCTGGCCCACATGATCCACCCCCGACCAGCCCTACTCGGTCCCGGGCCGGTCCATCCAGGACAACATCCACCTGGTCCGGGACCTGATCCATCTTTCCCAGAGGACTGGTCAGTCAGTCGCCTTTCTCTCCCTCGATCAGGAGAAAGCGTTCGACAGGGTGGATCATGAATATCATTTCGGGACTCTGCGCGCTTTCGGACTCGGGCACATTTCGTGTCCCTGGTCCGACTTTTGTACGCCGCCGCAGAGTGTCAAGTCAAAGTTAATGGATCCTTGATGGCGCACCTTCGCTTTGGGAGAGGAGTGCGTCAGGAATGCCCAATATCCGGCCAATTGTGTGCCATCTGCGTGGAGCCCTTCCTGTGCCAGCTTCGCAGGAGGATGACGGGATTGGCTCTGCGTGAGCCGGCTATGGGGGTCATCCTCTCGGCTTACGCCGACGACGTGCTCCTCATTGTCACAGATCCCGCTGACTTGCAGAGGATGCGCGACTGCCAGCAGACCTTTTCTGCCACGTCCTCTGCGAGGATCAATTGGGAGAAATGTTCTGGACTCCTGGTGGGTCAGTGGAGGGTGGACTCCCTGCCGGAGGAGTTGACATCTTTTGCGTGGAGCACCACTCACCTCCTCTATCTGGGAGTTCACCTTAGCCCCGCTGAGGAAGCCTGGCCGGCAAACTGGCAGGAGTTGGAGGCGAAAGTCAACACTCGGCTGGGTCGCTGGACAGGACTGCTCCAAGTTCTTTCCTACAGGGGCCATGTGCTGGTCATAAACCAACTGGTGGCCTCCATATTGTGGTACCGGTTGGTCACTTTGGCTCCGCCCCGTGCATTTGCCTCCAAAATCCAGAAGAAACTCGTCGATTTCGTCTGGAGCAAGAGGAAACACTGGGTCTCTGCCGCGGTCCTGAGTCTCCCAATCGAGGAGGGTGGCCTGTCGCGGGTGTGCGTCCGCACCCAGGCTGCGACGCTCTGCCTTCGGACCCTGCAGAGATACCTGTACATCTAGCATCCTCCCAGATGGTGTGCGCTGGTGATGTATTTTTTCCGCCAGTCTCACTGCCTTCAAGATGACACGCAGCTCCCAGTGGAGTGCTTTAGCCGCGCCTCTCTGAGGGTGTTGCCTGTCATTTACCGAGATCTATTCCGAGTCTGGAACATGGTTGCCTCCAGTCAGGGCACTCCCCCGCCTGCGGAGGTGAGCGCCTCGGCTGTCCAGACGGCTGACTCCGAGGACGGTCCGGCGGGCGGACGATTAGCCGTAACCCCCGGGACGCCGCTCACTGTGGGTGGCGAGGGGGCTCGGGAGTGTGGAGCGCTCCCGGCAGAGCTGACCCCCATTTGGTAGGAACTGCTCATCGACCCAGGTCCCGAAACCCTTATCGGGCGCCGGTCCTGCACAACCTGATCTGGCTCTCGGAAATGCCCTCCATGCCATTCCAATCGGCGTGGTGGGGTTTCCTGTATGGGCTGCTCCTGCACTCTCTGCACTTTCTCGCCCTCGGCAGTCGGCCGGACACGCCCTGGCGGTCCACGTTGTATTCTGGTGGCGAGGGAAACCCCAATGGAGGTCTCTCTCTGCGGGTGTCTTCCCCCTTTACATCGGGGACCTGGAGTGGAGGGTGTTGCACAGGGCAGTCCCGTGCAATAGGCTTTTAAGTAGGTTCACGGACCCCCAGGCCACCTGTACGTTCTGCGGCCTGGACGAGTCCGTGATCCATGTTTTTATGCAGTGTGCGAGGTTGCAGCCCCTATTTGAGTATTTGAAAAGGCTGCTCCTCAGGTTCTGGCTGCACTTCAGTCCCACGCTCCGGATTTTTGGGCACCCGGAGCGGAAGGGCGTGTGCCAGGAGGAGGATCCCCTCATCAGTCTGCTCCTGGGCCTGGCCAAGGTGGCAATTCACAGGTCCAGGCTGCGGGCCGTCGGGGTTCCGTCCTCCCCGATTGCCTGCCCCTCTTCCCCGGTTTTGTCCGTGCCCGGGTGTCCCTGGAGAAGTAGCATGCGGTGTCCGCTGGTACGCTTGAGGCCTTCCGCGACCATTGGGCACCGCAGAGACTGGAGTGCATTGTCGACGCCGAGAATGGCATTTTAATTTGCGTTTTTGTTTATTTCTGTTTATAATAAAGTTATTAAAAAATATATAAGATGTATATAAAGTGGCCTGAGGACTAAAGGCCCCCTCGTCATGAAAAATATAAAAGGGGCCTGGGGAATAAAGGCCACAAAGAAAACGGGGTTAGATACGGAGTAAAGCTCCCAAAAAAAGAAAAAGAAAACGGGAGTTAGATACAGAGTAAAGCTCCATCTACACTGTCCCCATCAAACAGCACGGGGTTAGAAAAAAAACGGGGTGAGATACAGAGTAAAGATCCCTCTCCCAATGCCAGCCTCACTCTTCCTCTGTTTCTTTCTCCTCGCTCACTATCTGCGAAACCTTTTCTCTGCTCTCTTTCTCCATCTTCCCATCCTGAGAGCAAAAGGGAGAGACTGAGATAGTGTACAGTGGGAGATAGAGAGAGAAAAGGGAGAGATGCTCTTGGAAAATGAATAACAGAGAAAAGAAATAGGGCTTCAAGAGTAGAAGAGAGGGAAATAGAGAGATAGGCACGGAGAGAGATTACCAGTAAGAGATATTACCAGAGATTACCTCTCTCTCCGTGCCCATCACTCCTTTCCAATTTGTTAGCCTCTCCGTCTATTTTTCTTCCTCTACCCCGATGTTTCACACACCATGCCTCTCTCTCGATTGTCTGTGTGTACTGCAGTGAAGGATTACATCAAATGATCATGTTTTACATTTGCTCTTTCAATCTAACAGAACCATCTCTCTGTCTGTGAACAGAGGGGCCTTAGAGTGAATGTCCACTGATTCCTGAGGGTAACAGGACAGGTGGAAAAGGTGGTTACAAAGGCTTATGGAATAATTTCCTTTATTGGCCGATGTATAGAAAATAAGAGCAGGGAGGTTATGTTTGAACTGTATAAAACACTGGTTAGACCATAGCTAGAGTACTGTGTACAGTTCAGGTGACCACATTACAGGAAGGGTGTGATCACACCAGAGAGGGTACAGAGGAGATTTACAGAAGATGTTGTCAGGAATGGAGAATTTTAACTATGAGGAAAGATTGGATAGGCTGGAATTAGCAGCGGCATACATTACAAGATTTACAAAACAATATCATGAGGGTGAGATGGCTCCCATGTTGGAATAGCTTGCTGAAGGTTTACAAAGGAGCGTTTTCATTCTGGATCATCAGAACCGGCTGCCTGGGCCCCAACTTCATTTACATTTCTCCCTCTCTACCAATATTTCACTGTCTACACCGACCTTTCTCTGTTTCTGTACACAGCAGTGAAGGATTACATCAAATGAATATATCTCACATTCTCTCTTTCAATCCATCCCATCAATCTCACTCTCTAAAACCTTGTCCCTCTCTGCAGCCCTCTCTCTCTGTCTGCATATTTAACCCTCTCTCCCTCTGTCTCTCTCCCAGTGTCAGAAACAGCAGGGGAGAGAGATATAGAGAGGAGGACAGAGAGAGACACAGAGAACAACCCTGGCTTCTCCAATTTCCCAGAGATGAAATGAAGGGATAACTTCTGCTCATCTACCCTGTCCCATCGAATACACTCAGAGAAGGTACAGCACGGGTTAGATACAGAGAACGGCTCCGTTTAAACATTCCCTGGAGTGTCGGATTAACCCGGGTCACTCACTGTGCCCGGCTCAGCCTCAAGACTCACCTGCCTCAGTCACTGAGACGCTCCTGTATCACTTGCCTAAATGTAAGCGGATGCCAGGTTTGGGAGCAGGAAAGGCACACGGGATAAGGACGACTGCTCATGTGGAGGAAAAGCATCAGTAATCCCTCAGAGAATCAGAACAGACCAGCGAGACTCAGAAAAGGAAACTTGTGTTGAATTTGAGAGTCTTGCATTGTGGAATGTTTTAGTATTTGGTGAGATTGTTGAGCCAGTGAAATTTTGCCCCAGTGGGATGAATAGATACTGTATGACCTTATTGCAACAGTAAGGTACATGTGTACTGTCAATATAGCCTGAAATAACAATGTAACTGATCAAGTTTCAGCTGAATACTTTGACGACAGTTATAGAGTCGGAGAGTCATAGAGTTATACAGCACAGAAACAGACTCTTAGGCCCATCGTGTCTGTGTCCACCATCAAGCACCTACCTATTCTAATCCCATTTTCCAGCACTTGGCCCGTAGCCTTGTATTCTATGGCATTTCAAGTGCTCATCGAAATACTTCTTAAATGTTGTGAGGGTTCCTGCCTCTACCACCTCTTCAGGCAGAACGTTCCAGATTCCAACCACCCTCTGGGTGAAATAAATTGTCCTCAAATCCCCTCTAAACCTCCTGCCCCTTACCCTTAAATCTGTACTCCCTGGATATTGACCCCTCCGCTAAGGGAAAACGTTTCTTCCTATCAAACCTATCAATTCCCCTCATAATTTTGTATACCTCAATCATGTCCCCCCTCTGCCTTCTCTGCTCGAAGGAAAACAACCCCAGCTTATCCAGTCTCTCTTCATCGCTGAAATGCTCCAGCCCAGGCAACATCCTAGTGAATTTCCTTTGCACCCTCTCCAGTGCAATCACATCCTTCCTCTCGTGTGGCACCCAGAACTGAACACAGTACTCCAACAGTGGCTGAGCTTGTGTTTTACACAGCTCCATCATAACCTCCCTACTATTATACTCTATGCCTCGGCTAATAAAGGCAAGTATCCCATATGCCTTCCTAACCACCTTATCTACCTGTGCAGCTACCTTCAGTGATCTATGGACAAGTGCACCAATGTCCCAATGACGCTCTGTACTTCCAACAGTCCTACCATTCATTATATATTCCCTAACCCTAACCCTAACCCTAACCCTCCCAAAGTACATCACCTCACACTTCTCTGGATTAAATTCCATTTGCCACCTCTCCGCCCATCTTACCAGCCCACAGATATCGTCCTGTAATTTAAGGCTTTCCTCCTCACTATTTACGACACCATCAATTTTCGTCTCATCTGCAAACTTACTGATCATACCTCCTATATTCATATCTACATCATTAATGTAGACTAGAAACAGCAAGGGTCCCAGCACCAATCCCTGCAAAACAGCACTGGTCAGTTATACCTGCTATCCTGTGAGAGAACACGATGGTGATGAAGTCAAAGTGGACACTGTTGAATTTGCGAGCTTGATCTGCGTGGGAAGACAAGGGTTAAAAAAGTTAAAAAAATTAAAATGGTCAATTCACTTGTACAAGTAAACACTCAACAGCAATGGGTCTGGAATGTCCTCCGTGCTGCATTCCTAAGACAAGATATGGACAGTGAATGACCAAAGCCCTGGAATTACAAAAAGGCAGGATATGGAGAATAAAATGGAGTATTTTAATGGCACGAAATTAGGTCCGGGTGAGGCTTGGAATGTAGAAGCAAATGCAATGTGTGTTTGGGGTGGTCCAGGCAGTGTAGGAAAAGATATTGATCACACACAGGGGTTGATCATGCAAGGAAAGACCCTAACACTGGGCCCAGTGATATGGTGTACGAGGGGAGAGTGAAGGTTAGTCCTGGATATAAGCGGGTCCCTTTCCTTTATCTGACACTGCAGTCCAGATAGCTGGGCCAGCTATTGGAAGAAGATCCCTCCTGAACGACTGATCATCGATCAGTGGGAACCTGGTGAGATTAAAAATACAGACGAGTGAGAGTCTGTGGGGATCATTTGCTGCATTGATTTTTCCAGGAATATTCACTGGGATTTTAGTGCAATTTTCCTGGAATTCTGTGCAACCTAACCAACGTGTAACCGTTCATCTTGTAGTGCATGTGTAATGTTTTCTTCTTTTCTTTTGGGCCTCCTTATCTCGAGAGACAATGGATACGCGCCTGGAGGTGGTCAGTGGTTTGTGAAGCAGCGCCTGGAGTGGCTATAAAGGCCAATTCTGGAGTGACAGGCTCTTACACAGGTGCTGCAGAGAAATTTGTTTGTTGGGGCTGTTGCACAGTTGGCTCTCCCCTTGCGCCTCTGTCTTTTTTCCTGCCAACTACTAAGTCTCTTCGACTCGCCACAATTTAGCCCTGTCTTTATGGCTGCCCGCCAGCTCTGCCGAATGCTGGCAACTGACTCCCACGACTTGTGATCAATGTCACACGATTTCATGTCGCGTTTGTAGACGTCTTTATAACGGAGACATGGACGGCCGGTGGGTCTGATACCAGTGGCGAGCTCGCTGTACAATGTGTCTTTGGGGATCCTGCCATCTTCCATGCGGCTCACATGGCCAAGCCATCTCAAGCGCCGCTGACTCAGTAGTGTGTATAAGCTGGGGATGTTGGCCGCTTCAAGGACTTCTGTGTTGGAGATATAGTCCTGCCACCTGATGCCAAGTATTCTCCGAAGGCAGCGAAGATGGAATGAATTGAGACGTCGCTCTTGGCTGGCATACGTTGTCCAGGCCTCGCTGCCGTAGAGCAAGGTACTGAGGACACAGGCCTGATACACTCGGACTTTTGTGTTCCGTGTCAGTGCGCCATTTTCCCACACTCTCTTGGCCAGTCTGAACATAGCAGTGGAAGCCTTACCCATGAGCTTGTTGATTTCTGCATCTAGAGACAGGTTACTGGTGATAGTTGAGCCTAGGTAGGTGAACTCTTGAACCACTTCCAGAGCGTGGTCGCCAATATTGATGGATGGAGCATTTCTGACATCCTGCCCCATGATGTTCGTTTTCTTGAGGCTGATGGTTAGGCCAAATTCATTGCAGGCAGACGCAAACCTGTCGATGAGACTCTGCAGGCATTCTTCAGTGTGAGATGTTAAAGCAGCATCGTCAGCAAAGAGGAGTTCTCTGATGAGGACTTTCCGTACTTTGGACTTCGCTCTTAGACGGGCAAGGTTGAACAACCTGCCCCCTGATCTTGTGTGGAGGAAAATTCCTTCTTCAGAGGATTTGAACGCATGTGAAAGCAGCAGGGAGAAGAAAATCCCAAAAAGTGTGGGTGCGAGAACACAGCCCTGTTTCACACCACTCAGGATAGGAAAGGGCTCTGATGAGGAGCCACCATGTTGAATTGTGCCTTTCATATTGTCATGGAATGAGGTGATGATACTGAGTAGCTTTGGTGGACATCCGATCTTTTCTAGTAGTCTGAAGAGACCACGTCTGCTGACGAGGTCAAAGGCTTTGGTGAGATCAATGAAAGCAATGTAGAGGGGCATCTGTTGTTCACGGCATTTCTCCTGTATCTGACGAAGGGAGAACAGCATGTCAATAGTCGATCTCTCTGCACGAAAGCCACACTGTGCCTCAGGGTAGACGCGCTCGGCCAGCTTCTGGAGCCTGTTCAGAGCGACTCGAGCAAAGACTTTCCCCACTATGCTGAGCAGGGAGATTCCACGGTAGTTGTTGCAGTCACCGCGGTCACCTTTGTTTTTATAGAGGGTGATGATGTTGGCATCGCGCATGTCCTGGGGTACTGCTCCCTCGTCCCAGCACAGGCATAGCAGTTCATGTAGTGCTGAGAGTATAGCAGGCTTGGCACTCTTGATTATTTCAGGGGTAATGCTGTCCTTCCCAGGGGCTTTTCCGCTGGCTAGGGAATCAATGGCATCACTGAGTTCCGATTTGGTTGGCTGTATGTCCAGCTCATCCATGACTGGTAGAGGCTGGGCTGCATTGAGGGCAGTCTCAGTGACAGCATTCTCCCTGGAGTACAGTTCTAGGTAGTGCTCAACCCAGCGGTCCATCTGTTTGCGTTGGTCAGTGATTATGTCCCCCGATTTAGATTTGAGGGGGGTGATCTTCTTGATGGTTGGCCCAAGAGCTCTCTTCATGCCATCATACATTCCTCTGATGTTTCCGGTGTCTGAGGCCAGCTGAATATGACTGCATAGGTGTTGCCAGTAGACGTTTGCGCAACGCCTAGCTGTTCTTTGTGCAGTACTTCTGGCTGCTTTAAGTGCTGCGGATGTTAAATCGCTGGGGGCTTTCTTGTAGTTCAAAAGTGCAATGCGCTTAGCGGCTATGACAGGTTCCAGCTCTTCATTATGAGATTGAAACCAGTCTGCATTTCTCTTCGCACTTTTGCCGTAGGTGGTCAAAGCTGACTCATAGATGGCGTCTCTGATGTGGGCACATTTGGTCTCAGCATCCCCTGTGGGAGTGTTTTGAAGGGCTGTTACAAGTGAATTTAGAAATTTTTGTAACAGCTGTGGGTGAGAAATTCTGCTCGTGTTGATGCGCGGGTGGCCCTTCTGCTTGGAATGATGCAACTTCTTTGGTCTGAGTCTAACCTTGCTGCACACCAGGGAGTGGTCGGTGTCGCAGTCCGCACTGTGGAAGCTGCGTGTGATTTGAACACTGTTTAAGGCGGCTCGCCTTGTGACAATGAGGTCTAGCTGGTGCCAACGACGTGATCTTGGGTGCCTCCATGAAACCTGGTGACAGGGTTTAGTGTGAAAGAACGAGTTGGTGATGCAGAGGTTATGATAGGTACACAACTCAAGCATTCTCTGCCCGTTCTCATTCATCCTTCCAACGCCATAGCGCCCAAGGCAGGAGGGCCATGAGTCATGGTCGGCCCCAACCCTGGCATTAAAGTCCCCCAGCAGGAATAGGTGTTCGGTGTTGGGGATGCTGCTAATGATGTTATGGAGTTGTTCATAGAACTGGTCTTTAGCATGTGTAATGTTTAATTTTCTGAAAGCCATACAGAGCAGAGTTTAAGATACCACAACAAGGTCAAGATTGTTGGCATTTATTACCTTTCGGGTCTAATCCGTAGTTAAGTTGGACTGGACTTGTGAATAATTGTTTTTAAGTTGCTTTTCCTACCGTACTGCAGCATCCCACCATATAATATACTTTGCTGCCTATATTGTCTGAATATAGACATAAAATAGCAACAAATTTTACTATTCATTCCGGGGCAGACAGTGAAGTGTTTATTTTGTCTGTGATTTTACTGGACCCCTAATGATAAGTAACTCCTTTTGTCAGCCACGATTGATTCACATTTTCTGTTGGGTTTTTGTTTCTTCGAGGAATTTCCATTTGCTGCCAACCGTGAAATAACTTCTTTAAATACTAGTCATTGTCTGGCTACTGTCAAATCATTTGATGCATTTTCCCAATACACCATCGGCAACTTGCCCTACTTATCTTCATAGTTCCCTTTGTTCAGATTTAAAAGCCTAGTTTCAGAATGAAATATATCTTTTTTTCAATTGTAAAATTCTATCATATTGTGGTCAGGATTTCATAATGGCTCCTTTACAACAAGGTGATTAATTAGCCATTTCTCATTACAAAATACTAAATCTAAAATAGCTCAATCCCTAGTTTGTTCTTCAACATACTCCTCCAGTCATCCATCTCATACACATACTAGCAATTCATCCTCCACAGAATTAGTGCTAATTAGGATGAGACAATCTATCTGTAAATTGAAGATGCCCATTGTTACTGTATTGCCCATGTTACATACAGCTGTAATTTCCTTATGTTTACCGTGTTAAACATTACCTCTGTCGTTTGGTGGTCTACTAAACATCTCCCACCAATGTTTGCTGCCCCTTGCTGTTTCTTAGTTCCACCCAAACTGATTCCACATCTTGCTCCTTTGATCTAAGATACTGTCTCACTAATGTACTGTCTCGTGCTGCATTAACAGCACGATCACACCTCGTTTTCCCCACCGCCCATCCTTCCAAAATGACTGCATCGAGGATTGACATGTTCGTGTCGTAATGACGGGCCATGCCTAAATTAACCAAAGCTTTAATCCATTTTAGAAATCAAGGGCCATAATCCAACAGGCGCACGTTGAAATGAGGGATAAAAAGGCAGACACAAATGCAGGTAGACACATTGAATCCTGCCTCTGGGTGAAGGACACTGTCCAAGGCGGATGGACAGCCTGTCCAATAACATTCCTCATCCCAATGCTCTCTCACTCTCTTGACATGTTGTCATTACTGTTTTCAAAGTAAACCAAATGCCTCCAGGAGCAGAGCAGTAAATTAAATTTAAGTTGGATAAATCAAAGCAAAAGATTCTCAGGAATAGGTGCAGCAAGATCCCAAAACTGTTTTCTCTCAGTTGTACTGACAATCTCTCATTAACATCCCAATACAAACAAATCCCAGTTGGAAAGCAAAGGATCAAAAGTGATATCGATTGAGGCCACACTGCGAGCACACAACCCACACACACCAGACTGAGAGAAATATCCCTTCCCCTGGACAGAGAGGGAGGGAGAGGGTTTGGGAATTGAACTGGGTCTCATTTCCACCCAGACAACCCAGCTCAGCAGTTTGCTTCACCAGTGAATATGTTTTAATTTAAAGCGAGTCTAATGATGGCCATGAAACCATTGTCGATTGTTGTAAAAACCCATCTGGTTTACTAATGTCCTTCAGGGAAGGAAATCTGCTGTCCTGACGTGGTCTGGCCTACATGTGACTCCAGATCCACAGCAATGTGGTTAACTCTTCCATGCCCTTGCAATGGCCTCGCAAGCCACTCAGTTCAAGGGCAATTAGGGATGGGCAATAAATGCTGCCTGGCCTGCGACGCCCACATCCTATGAAACAATAAAAAAAAATGTTACTCGTTGGGATGTTGTTCAATATGTTCCTCGGTGTCCTGTCCATTGCCCCTTGCTATTGCTTAGCTCCATCCTTAAGGGAAGGAAATCTGCTGTCCTTACCGGGTCTGGCCTACATGTCACTCCAGAGCCACAGCAATGTGGTTAACTCTTACAGGCCTCTGAAATGGCCTAGCAAGCAACTCAGTTGTAACTAACCGCTACAAAGTCGATAGAAAGGAATGAAACCAGCATCGACCGAGGCACCGGAAACGACTAAAGCAAACCCAGCCCTGTCAACCCTGCAAAGTCTTCCTCACTAACATCTGGGGGCTTGTGCCAAAGTTGGGAGAGCTGTCCCACAGACTTGTCAAGCAACAGCCTGACATTGTCATGCTCACGGTATCATACCTTACAGACAATGTCCCAGACACTGCCATCACCATCCCAGGGTATGTCCTGTCCCGCTAGCAGTACAGACCCAGCAGAGGTGGTGGCACAGTGGTGTACAGTAGGGAGGGAGTTGCCCTGAGAGTCCTCAACATCGACTCCGGAACTGATGAAGTCTCATGGCATCAGATCAAATATGTGCAAGGTAATCTCCTACTGATTACCACCTACTGCCCTCCCTCAGCTGATGACTCTGTACTCTTCCATGTTGAACAGAACTAGGAGGAAGCACTGAGGCTGGGAAGGGCACAAAATGTACTCTGGGTGGGGGACTTCAATGTCCATCACCATGAGTGGCTCGATAGCACCACTACTGAACACGCTGGTCGAGTCCTAAAGGACATGGCTGCTAGACTGGGTCTGCGGCTGGTAGTGGGGGAACCAACACGAGGGAATAACATACTCGACCTCGTCCTCACCAATCTGCCTGGCGCAGATGCATCTGTCCATGACATTATTGGTAGGAGTGACCACCGCACAGTCCTTGTGGAGACGAAGTCCCGCCGTCACTTTGAGGATACCGTCCATCGTGTTGTGTGGCACTATCACCGTGCTGAACGTGATAAATTTCACACGGAACTAGCAATGCAAAACTGGGCATCCAGGAGGCGCTGTGGGCCATCAGCAGCAGCAGAATTGTACTCAACCACAATCAGTAACCTCATGGCACGGCATATCCCCCACTCTACCATTACAATCAAGCCAGGAGACCAACCCTGGTTCAATGAAGAGTGCAGGAGGGCATGCCAGGAGCAACACCAGGCATTCCGCAAAATGAGGTGTCAACCTGGTGAAGCTACAACCCAGGACTACTTGTGTGCCAAACTGTGCAAGCAGCATGCGGTAGACAGAGCTAAGCAATCCCATAACCAACGAATCAGATCTAAGCTCTGCAGTCCTACCACATCCAGCTGTGAATGGTGGTGGACAATTAAACAACTAACTGGAAGAGGTGGCTCCACAAATATCCCCATCCTCAGTGATGGGGGTGCCCAGCACATCAGTGCGAAAGATAAGGCTGATGCATTTGCAACAATATTCAGCCAGAAGTGCCGAGTTGATGATCTATCTCGGCCTCCTCCAGAAGTCCCCAGCATCACAAATGCCAAACTTCAGCCAATTCGGTTCACTCCACGTGATATCAAGAAACGACTGAAGGCACTGGATACTGCAAAAGCTATGGGGCCTGACAACATTCCGGCAATAGTATTGAAGGCCTGTGCTCCAGAACTTGCCGCGCCCCTAGCCAAGCTGTTGCAGTACAGCGACAACACTGGCATCCACCCTGCAATGTGTAAAATTGTCCAGGTATGTCCTGTACACAAAAAGCAGGACAAATCCAATCCGGCCAACTACCGCCCCATTAGCCTCCTCTCAATCATCACCAAAGTGATGGAAGGTGTCATCAACAGTGCCAACAAGCGGCACTTGCTGAGCAACAACCTGCTCAGCGATGCTCAGTTTGGGTTCCGCCAGGGCCAATCAGCTCCTGACATCATTACAGCCTTGGTTCAAACATGGACAAAAGAGCTGAACTCAAGAGGTGAGGTGAGAGTGACTGCCCTTGACATCAAGGCAGCATTTGACCGAGTATGTCATCAAGGAGCCCTAGCAAAACTGAGATCAATGGGAATCAGGGGGAAAACCCTCCGCTGGCTGGAGTCATACCTAGTGCAAAGGAAGATGGTTATGGTTGTTGGAGGTCAATCATCTGAGCTCCAGGACATCGCTGCAGGAGTACCTCAGGGCAGTGGCCTCGGCCCAACCATCGTCAGCTGCTTCATCAATGACCTTCCTTCAATCACAAGTTTAGAAGTGGGGATGTTCGCTGATGATTGCACAATGTTCAGCACCATTCGCAACTCCTCAGATACTGAAACAGTCTGTGTAGAAACGCAGCAAGACCTGGACTATATCCAGGCTTGGGCTGATAAGTGGCAAGTAACATTCGCGCCACACAAGTGCCAGGCAATGACCATCTCCAACAAGAGAGAATCTAACCATCTCTCCTTGACATTCAACGGCATTACCATCGCTGAATCCCCCACTATCAACATCCCAGGGGCTACCATTGACCGAATACTGAACTGGAGTAGCCATATCAAGACCGTGGCTACAAGAGCAGGTCAGAGGCTAGGAATCCTGAGGCGAGTAACTCACCTCCTGACTCCCCAAAGCCTGTCCACAATCTACAAGGCACAAGTTAGGAGTGTGATGGAATACTCTCCACTTGCCTGGATGGGTGCAGCTCCAACAACACTCAAGAAGCTCGACACCATCCAGGACAAAGCAGCCCGCGTGATTGGCACCCCATCTACAGACATTCATCCCTCCACCACCGATGCACAGTGGCAGCTGTGTGTACCATCTACAAGATGCACTGCAGCAATGCACCAAGGCTCCTCAGACAGCACCTTCCAAACCCGCGACCTCTACCAACTAGAAGGACAAGGGCAGAAAATACATGGGAACACCAACATCTTCAAGTTGCCCTCCAAGTCACACACCATCCTGACTTGGAACAATATCACCATTCCTTCACTGTCGCTGGTCAAAATCCTGGAACTCCCTTCCTAACAGCACTGTGGGTGTACCTACCCCACTTGGACTGCAGCGGTTCATGAAGGCAGCTCACCAGCACCTTCTCAAGGGCAATTAGGGATGGGCAATAAATTCTGGCCTGGCCATCGACGGCCACATCCCATGAATGAATAAAAAAAAAAATACAGGGGACCTGTTTTGTTGATGTAACACATTTAACTCTAAGCCCTTGTCGGGAACAATACTGCAGTTTGAAAATGTCTGATCCCCTTTACAGGCCCCACACAGGGATTGGAAAATGTTCGGGAGGCAGTGACACATGCCATCTAAAGCTCAGCTCAAAACGCACGTTGAACAAATTCAGATCCATATGTCTGGATTTCTCTCTGTGTCTGTCTGTCTCTCTCCCATGCTCTTTCTGTCTCACTGTCACTTCCCCCTCTCTTTCACTCGTTCTATGTCTGTCTCTCTCCGTGTCTGATTTACTCTCTCATTCCACGTCAGTCTCTTTCTCTTTATTTCATGCTCTGCCTGTCCAACTTTCGTTCGCCCTCTTTCTCTCCATCTCATTCTCTCTCACTCTTTCTCTCTCTCTTTTTCATTTTCTTTGCAAACCTGTCTCTCTCAAACTATCATTCTCCCTACTGTCGGTCTGTCTCAATCCACGCCAGCCACTCTCTTTCTCTGTCTCATTCATTGTCAGCCCCTCTCTTTCTCTGCCTCATTCTCTCTCACTCGTCTTCTCTTTCCCTCTCGCACTCCATCTATCTATCTAGCCTACTGGCTCTCGATCTATCTATCTATCTATCTATCTATCTATCTGGCTCTATCTCTCTTGGTTTTTTGCTCTGTCTGACTCACTCTCACTTCCGTTCTCGTTTTTTCTCTGTCTCATTCCCTGTCTGTCTCTCGTACACATTCCGTCTGCCTAACTGTCTTTTTCATGCCTCTCCTCACGTCTCTACCTCACTCTGTTTGGTGCTCTGTACTTTTCTACTCTCTCTCGCTTCAATCCTCTCTCTCACTTCCAGTCTGCATTTCTTTATCAATCTTTCTGCTTCCTTTATCTCATTCTCTGTCACCTCGTCTCTTTCATTCATGTGGTCTGGCACCCCGTCTCCTTCCTCTCTCTCTCTCTCTCATTTTTTTTGTTATTCATACATTGCCACATTGTAGCTCTGCCTTTTATCTGGGCCAGAGAGAGGATCTCCCATTGTACAATACACACTGTAGAATTTTGTCATTCACCTTTTGGAACTGCGTGTTTTCTGGGCCAGAGAGAGCAGGTTGCATGGTTAAATGGAGTTTTGATATATGTTCATTCCCACATTGGAATTCGATGCTACGTTTATTGCAGCAAAGGTATTATTCTGGCTGGAGGGCTAAATATTAACAAGAGAACGTCAGTTCTTGGCTAATTGATCCGAAACGTTAAATCTTAGAAATAGAATCTGAGAAAGTTTAACGCACAGAAAGAGGCTACTTGGCCCATTGTGTCTGTGCCAGCCAGAAAACGATCCACCTATTCTAATCCCACCTTCCAGCATTTGGTCCGTAGCCCTGCAGATTATAGCACTTGAGGTGCATATCCAGGCTCCTTTTGAAGGAGTTGAGGATCTCTGCCAACCATCTTTTCAGGCAGCGAGTTCCAGACCCACATCAGCCTCTGGGTGAAAACATTTTGCCTCATCTCCCCTCTGATTATTTTGACAATCACTTTACATCTATTCTCCCAAGTCACTGAACTCTCTGCTAAGGACAATAGAACCTTCACCTCCACTCTATCCAGGCCCCTCAACATTCTGTACATTTCAATCCGATCTGTTCCAAGGAGAACAAACCCAGTCTATCCAATCTTTCCTCATAGCTGCATTTTTCCTGTCCTGGCAACATCCTCGTAAATTCCCTCTGTACCCTCTCCAGTGCAGTTACCTCCTTTCTTAGTGACGTGACAAGAACTGCACACAGTACTCAAGTTGTGACCTAACTAATGAATTATACAGTTCCAGCATAACCTCCCTGCTCTTATATTCTATTTCTCGGCTAATAAAGGAAAGGATTCCATATGCCTTCTTAACCACCTTATCGATCTGTCCTTCTACCTTCAGGGATCTGTGGACATTCACTCCAAGGTCCCTCTGTACTTCTCAGTATTTCCCCATTAATTGTACATTCAGTTGTCTTGTTTGACCTCCCCAAATGCATCACCTCACAATTCTCTGAGTTGAACTCCATTTACCACTTTTCTGCCCATCTTACCATATCATCAATATCTTCCTGCAGCCTACAACTGTACTCCCCGCTATCTACTACAAGGCCAATCTTTGTGTTGTCTGCAAAAGTCTTGATCATGTCCCCTACATTTCCGTCCAAAACGTTCATATAGGCCACAAAAAGCAGGGGACTCAGTACTGAGGTCTGCAGAAGGCCACTGGAAACAGCCCTCCAGTCGCTGAAACACCCGTCAACAACTACCCTTTGTGTCCTGCCACTGAGACACTTTTGTATCTATCTTGCTGCATTTCTCTTGATGCCATGGGATTTTATTTTTTTAACCAGTCTGTCATGTAGGACCTTGTCAAAATCTTTGCTATAATCCTTGTGGACCACATCAACTGCACTACCCTCATTGATCTTTCGTGTTATTCCTTCAATCAATTCAATCAAGTTGTTCAAACAAGATCTTCCCTTAACGAATCAATGCTGACTGTCCTTCATTTGCTTATGCCTTTCTAAGTGACAGTTTATCCTGTCTCTCAGAATATATTCCAATCATTTGCCCACTGCTGAGGTTATACTGACTGGCCTGTAACTCTTCGCTCCCTTTTTAAACAGAGGTACAATGTCAGCTGTTCACCAATCCTCCAGCACAACACCTTTGTCCAGTGAGCACCCAATCTCCCCATCTCGGTCACCTCCTCCAACTCATAAAACCCTCCCTATCTCTGTCACCTCCTCCAACCCATTAAACCCTCCCTATTTCTGTAACCTCCTCCATCCCCTACAACCCTCCCTATTTCTGTAACCTCCTCCAAGCCCTGCAATCCTCCTAGCTCTGTTACCTCCTCGGCACCCCATCTCTCCCTACCCCTGTAACCTCCTCCAGCCTGGAAAACACTCCCTCTCTCATAGCATCCTTCAGCCTCTACAACCCTACCTTGCTCTGTTACCTCCGCAGCCCCTACAACACTCCCTATGTGTATGACCTCCTCCATCCCCTGCAACCCTCCCTATTTCTGTCACCTCCTCCAGTCACTGCAACTCTCCCCATCTCTGTTATATCCTCAGCACCTCAACACTCGCTATCTCTGTAACCCCTTCCAGCCCAAACAGCACTCTCTTATCTCTGTAGCCTCCACCAGACGCTACAACCCTCCCTACCTCTTTTACGGCCTCAGCCCCCAACACACCCTATCTCTGTAAGCTCTTCAGCAGCTACAATCTTCCATAAGTCTGTAAACTCCTCCCTCCCCTATAACCCTCCCTATCTTTATCACTTCCTCCAGGTCCCAAGACCCTCCCTATCACTGTGACCTCCTCCTGCACCTACAAACCTCCCTATCTCTGTAACCTCCTCCAGCCCCTACAACCCTCCCGAACTCTGCCACCTATTGCAAACCTGACAACCCTCCCTATCTCTGGAACCTCCTCAGCCCCTAGAACCTTCCCTATCTCTGCCTTTTCCTCCAGCCCTTACAACCCTCCCTGGCTCTGTAATCTCCTCCAGCCCCGACTACTCTCCTTATCTGTGCAGCCTCCTACAACTCTCCCTATCTCTGTCACCTCCTCCAGCCCTACAACCCTCCGTATTTCTGTAACCTCTTCCATCCGCTACAACCCGTCGTTTCTCTGTTATCTCCTCAGTCCCACAGTACTCCTTATCTCTGTTAACTCCTTCAGCCCTAAAACCCTCCCTATTTCAGTAACCTCCTACATCCACTCCAACCCTCCCTATCTCTGTCACCTCATCCAGCCCCAACAACTGTACCTGGCTCTGTCACATCCTCCAGGCCCTACAATCCTTCCCTCTAAATAAAAGGCCCTACAACCCTCCCCAGCTCTGTCGCCTCCACAAGCTCCGACATCTACTCCCTATCTCTGTTGCCTCCTCAGCACCGAACAATCCCTATCTCTTTAACCTCCTCAGAACCTACAACCCTCCCGAACTCTGTAATCTCCTCCAGCCCCAATAACCCTCCCAATCCTTGTCACTTCCTCCAGCCCCTACAACTATGCCTATGTTGCCACAACCTCAAGTACCTACAACACTCCCTATATCTGTAACCTCCTCAGCCATTACAACCCTCCCTATTTATGTCACCTCCTCCAGCCCCTACAACACTCCCTGGCTCCGTTACATCCTCCAGCCCCGACAACCCTCCCTATATCTGTAACCACCTCCAGCCATTACAACCCTCCCTATTTATGTCACCTCCTCCAGCCCCGACAACCCTCCCTGGCTCCCTCACATCCTTCAGAGCCTACAACCCTACCTGTCACTGTAACTTCCTCCAGCTCCTAAAACCCTCCCTAGCTCTGTCACCTACGCCAGGCTCCACAAGCCTCCCTATCTCTGTAACCTGCTCCAGTCCCACAACACTCCATAGCCCTGTCTCCTCATCCAGCGGTTGGAACCCTCCCGATCTCTGTAACATCCTCCAGCCCCTACAACCCTATCAATCTATGTATCTTCCTCCAACCATTATCTCTGTAACCAACTCCAGTCCAACAGCCCACCCTAGCTCTGTAACCTTCTCCTGTCCCAACAACTCTCCTTAGCTGTCACCTCCTCCAGCCCCGACAATCTCATTATCTCTGTAACCTCCTACAGCCCATATCACCCTCCGTATCACTGTAACATCATCCATCCCCTCCAACCCTCCCTATCTCTGTAACCTGCTCCAGCCCCACAACACTTCATAGCTCATCCACCTCCTCCAGCGGCTACAACCCTCCCGATCGTTGTAACATCCTCCAGCCCCTACTGCCATACCTATCTCTATAACTTCCTCCAGCCCTCATCTCTGTAACCAACTCCAGTCCAACAGCCCACCCTAGCTCTGTAACCTCCTGCCCCTACAACCGTCCTTAGCTGTCACCTCCTCCAGCCCCGACAAACCTCACTATCTCTGTACCCTCCTCCAGAGCTACAACCCTCCCTAACAATCTAACCTCCTCCATCCCCTAAAACTATCCACAACTCTGTAACATCCTCCAGAAACTAAAACCATCCCGATCTATTTAAACTCCTCCAGCCTCTTCATCCCTTCCTATCACTCAAAACTTCCCCTGCCCCAACAACCCTCAATATCTCCGTAAACCCCTCCACACGCTACAACCCTCCTTATCTCTGTAATCTCCTCCAGCCCCTACAACCCTCCCTTACATTGTAACCTCCTCCAGCCCCTAAAACCATCCCCAACCCTGTAACATCCTCCCGCACCTAAAACCATCCCTATCTCTGTAAACTCCTCGAGCGTCTACAGCCCTCCCTATCTCCCTAAATATCTCCAGCCCCTACAACCCTCCAAATCTCTGTAACCTCTTCCATCCCCGCCAACATTCCCTATCTCTGAAACCTCCCCAGCCCCTACAACCCTCCCAATCTCTCTAACCTCCTCCAGCCCTGCAACGCTCCCTATCTCTGCTGCCTCCTCTGCCCATATGAAACGTCCTATCTCTGTCACCTCCTCCAGGCCAGACAACCTTCCCTAACACTGCCACCTACTCCAGGCTCTACAACCCTCCCTCTCTCTGCAACGTCCTCAGCCCTACAACCCTCCTGATCTCTGTAACCTCCTCCACCCCTACAACCTTCCCTGTCTCATATTTCAGGTCAGTGATGAAGGCTCTGATGAGGGGTCAGCGACATAGATACTGCCAGACCGGCTGAGTATTTCCTGCATTTCCTGTTTTTATTTCACTTTACATCTATGCCCCCTTGTCACTGACCTCTCTGCGAAGGTAAATAGGCCCATCACGTACACTTTATCCCGGCCCTTCAAAACTTACGACATTTCAATCGAACCTCACCTCAGACTTCTCTGTTCCAAGCACAACAGGCCCAGCCTATCCAATATTTCCTCATAGCAAAATTATTTTCCAGACTAGGCAACATCCTTGTAAATTTGCTCTGTACCCTCTCTAGTGCAATCAAATCCTTTCTGTAATGTGGTGACCGGAACTGCACACAGTACTCATGGTGCGGCCCAACCAGTGACTTATATAGTTACAGCATAACTTCTTTCCTATTCTTCACCTCGGCTAATAAAGGAAACGTATTACCTATGTCTTCTTAACTCTCTTAGCGAGCTGCCCTGCTATCATCATGGATCTATGAACATTCACTCCAAGGTCCCACACTTCCTCTACACCTGGAAGGATTCTCCCATTAATTTTGCATTCCTTTGCCGAGCTCGACCTCCCCAAATTCATCACCTCACACATCTCAGCGTTGAATACCATTTGCCACTTTTCTGTCCACCTGGCTCGTCCATTAACATTTTCCTGCAGTCTGCAGCTATTCTGCTGTCTATCAACCACATGGCCATTTTTTTGTATCGCCTGCAATCATTTTGATCATGCCCCCTACATTTATGCCCAAATTCTAAATATATAGCACAAAAAGTAGTGGATCTATTAGCGAGCCCTGTGGAACGCCACTGGAAACAGCCTAACAGTCGAGATATCAGCATGAAAAGAGATATGGCTAAATAACAGGAAGCAGAGATTCGGGATGAATGGGTTATTTTCAGGGTGGAAAGCTGTAACTAGTGGAGTACAACAGGGATCAGTGCTGGAGGCTCAAAGTTTTACGATCTGTATTAATGACTTGGATGAAGTGACATTCAGACTTGTAGCCAAATTTGTTGAGGAGGCGAAGATTGGTAGGAAAGAAAGTTGTGATGAGGGCGAACATAGTCTGCAAAGGGAAATAGATAAGTTAAGTGAGTGGAGAAAAATGTGGCACATGGAGTATAACGTGCAGTACGCCATTCCAGGGTTAATCTGCTGAACCTCCATTGCACTCCCTCTATGGCAAGGAGACACATCTTAACAGGAGGAGACAGCAACTGTATGGAATACTGCAAGTGAGTCTCACCAAGGCTTTTTACAATTGCAGCAACATATCTTTTTAACCTGTATTCAAATGCCATTGCAATGAAGGCCAGCAGACCATTTGACTTCCTAAATGCTTACTGCATCTGCATACTAGCTTTTAGTATGCTAGTGAACTCATGAACCAGGACACCCAGATCCCTTTGGATATCAACACTTCACAGCCACTCACCATTTAAGAAATACTCGGCCTTTCTGTTTTTCTACCAAAGTGGATCACTCTCTGGAACTGCTTCAAGAGTTCACCTACCTGGGCTCAACTATCATCGGTAACCTGACTCTCGATGCAGAAATCAACAAGTGCATTGGAAAGGCGCCCGCTGCTATGTCCAGACTGGCGAAGAGAGTGTGGAAAAATGGTGCACTGACACGGTACACAAATGCCCGAGTGCATCAAGCCTGTCTCCTCAGTACCTTGCTCTACGGCAGCCAGGCCTGGACAACATATGTCAGCCAAGAGCGATGTCTCACTAGAACATTAGAACATTACAGCGCAGTACAGGCCCTTCGGCCCTCGATGTTGCGCCGACCTGTGAAACTATCTGACCTACAGTATTCCATTTTCATCCATATGTCTATCCAATGACCACTTAAATGCCCTTAAAGTTGGCGAGTCTACTACTGTTGTTAGCAGGGCGTTCCACGCCCCTACTACACTCTGAGTAAAGAAACTACCTCTGACATCTGTCCAATATCTATCACCCCTCAACTTAAAGCTATGTCCCCTCGTGTTTGCCATCACCATCCGAGGAAAACGAATCTCACTATCCACCCTATCTAACCCTCTGATTATCTTATATGTCTTTATTAAGTCACCTCTCCTCCTCCTTCTCTCTAGCGAAAACAACCTCAAGTCCCTCAGCCTTTCCTCGTAAGACCTTCCCTCCATATCAGGCAACATCCCAGTAAATCTCCTCTGCACCCTTTCCAAAGCTTCCACATCCTTCCGATAATGCGGTGACCAGAACTGCACGCAATACTCCAGGTGCGGCTGCACCAGAGTTTTGTACAGCTGCAGCATGACCTCGTGGCTCCGAAACTCGATCCCCCTTAATAAAAGCTAACACACCATATGCCTTCTTAACAGCCCTATTAACCTGGGTGGCAACTTTCAGGGATTTATGTACCTGGACACCAAGATCTCTCTGCTCATCTACATTACCAAGAATCTTACCATTAGCCCAGTACTCTGCATTCCTGTTACTCCTTCCAAAGTGAATCACCTCACACTTTTCCGCATTAAACTCCATTTGCCACCTCTCAGCCCAGCTCTGCAGCCTATCTATGTCCCTCTGTAACCTGCAACATCCTTCAGCACTATCCACAACTCCACCGACCTTCGTGTCATCCGCAAATTTACTAACCCACACTTCTACACCCTCATCCAGGTCATTTATCTTCGCTGCCTCTGGAGAATCCTTGGAATCAGGTGGCAGGACCGTATCTCCAATGCAGAAGTCCTCGAAGCAACCAACATCCCAAGCATATACACCCTACTGAGCAAGGGGCGCTTGAGATAGTTTGGCCATGTGAGCCACATGGAAGATGGCAGGATCCCCAAGGACACATTGTACAGTGAGCTCGTCACTGGTACCAGACCCACTGGCCTTCCATGTCTCCGCTTTAAAGATGTCTGCGAACGGGACTTGAAGTCCTGTGACATTGACCACAAGTCATGGGAGTCAGATTCCAGTGATCGCCAGCGCTGGCAGACAGCCATAAAGGCGGGGCTAACGTGTTGCGAGTGGAAGAGACTTATCTGCTGGCAGGAAAAAAGATAGAAACGCAAGGGGAGAGCCAACTGTGTAACAGCCCCGACAACCAACGTTATCCACAGCACCTGTGGAAGAGTCTGTCACTCTGGAATTGGACTTTCTCGCCACTCCAGGCGCTGCTTCATAAACCACTGACCACCTCCAGGCGCTTATCCATTGTGTCTCGAGACAAGGAGACCAAAGAAAGAAAGAACGAGAAAGAAAGAAAGAAGAAAGGATCACTCCGCACTTACTCACATTAAATTCCATCTGTCATGCTCTTGTACATTCACTGAGCCTGTCGAAATCCCTTTAAAGCCTCCTTGCATCCTCCTCACAACTTAATTTCCCACCTAGTTTTGTGTCATCAGCAAATTTGTAAATAATCCACTTGGCCCCCACATCCAAATCATTTATATCGATTGTGAACAGCTGTAGCTGAAGCACTGATCCTTGCGGTACCCGATTAGTAACAGCCTGTCATCCTGGCAATGACTTATTTATTCCCACTCCCTGCTTTCTTTCTGTTAACCAGTTCTCTATCCATAGCAATATGTTACTCCCAATCCCATGTGCTCTAATTCTGTTTATTAATCTCCCGTGCAGGATCTTATTAAAAGCAGTCTGAAAATCCAAATACAGCAGATCTACTGGTTTTCCTTTCTCTATGCTACAAGTAACATCCTCAAATAAAAAGTCCAAGAGGTTTGTCAGACATGAGTTTCGTTACCTAAATCCACGTTGACTCCGCCGATCATATTACTTGTTCCAATGTTATCGTGTTATCTCATTCTTGTTAATAGATTCTAACATTTTCACTACTACTGACATCAAACTAACAGGTTTGTAGTTCTCTGTTTCTCTCTCGCTCTCTTCTTAAACATTATGGTGATATTTGCTCATTTGCAGTGTGCAGGATCCCTTCCAGAATATATAGAATTTTGAAAGATAACCACCGATGCATCTACTATCTTTGTAGCTACTCCTTCAATACTCTGGCATGTCGCTCATCTGGTCCAGGGGATTTATTAATTTACAATACAGTTCATTTTTCAAGTACCACCTCTTTATTTATACTAATTTATTTCAGTTCCTCATTTTTACAAGTCCCATGGTTCCCCAGAATTTCTTGAGGATTTTCTGTATCTTCCTCCGTGAAGACAGATACACAGTAATTGTTTAGTCTCTCCGCCATTTCCTCATTCTCCATGTAAACTCTCCGATCTTTACTTGCAATGGACCCACATCCGTCCTTGTTAATCTATTCCTTTTCAAATACATAAAGCGGCATTAAGTTTCTCTCTAGCTTACATTCCAGATTTATTGTACCTTTCCCGATTAGTTTATTGGTTCTCCTTTGTTGGTTTCTAAATTGCTCCCAATCCTCGGGCTTGCCACGTTTCCTGGCGACCGTACAAGGCTTTCAAGTTTGACCGAATGAAAATTTTAACTTATTTTGTTAGCCACGGTTGATTCACCTTTCCTGTTTGTTTTTTGTATTTTGTGAGGAATGTACATTTGTTGTCAACCATGAAGTAACATTGCCTGGCTACTGTCAAATCGTTTAATGTAATTTCCCAATACACCATAGCCAACTTGCCCTTCATATCTTCATAGTTTCCTTTGTTCAGATTTAAAACCCTAATTTCAGAATGAACTATATCTTTTTATCAAATTAAAAATTCTATCATACTGCGGTCACGATTTCATAATGGCTCTTTTCCAGTAAGGTTATTAATTAGCCCTTTCTCATTTCAAAATACTAAATCAGAAATAGCTCAATCCCTAGTTGATTCTTCAACATACTGCTCCAGTCATCCATCTCATACACATACCAGCAATTCATCCTCCACAGAATTAGTGCTAATTAAGATGAGGCACTCTATCTGTAAATTGAAGATGTCCATTGTTACTGTTCTTTCTTTTGGGCCTCCTTATCTCGAGAGACAATGGATACGCGCCTGGAGGTGGTCAGTGGTTTGTGAAGCAGCGCCTGGAGTGGCTATAAAGGCCAATTCTGGAGTGACAGGCTCTTCCACAGGTGCTGCAGAGAAATTTGTTTGTTGGGGCTGTTGCACAGTTGGCTCTCCCCTTGCGCCTCTGTCTTTTTTCCTGCCAACTACTAAGTCTCTTCGACTCGCCACAATTTAGCCCTGTCTTTATGGCTGCCCGTTACTGTATTGCCCATGTTACATACAGCTGTAATTTCCTGATGTTTACCGTCTCCAACATTACCACTGTAGTTTCGTGGTCTACTAAACATCTCCCACCAATGTTTGCTGCCCCTTCCTGTTTCTTACTTCCACCAAACTGATTCTACATCTTGCTCCTTTGATCTAAGATACTGTCTCACTAATGATTAGATTAGATTAGAGATACAGGCCCTTCGGCCCACCGAGTCTGTGCCGAACATCAACCACCCATTTATACTAATCCTACACTAATCCCATATTCCTACCGCAATCCCCACCTGTCCCTATATTTCCCTACCACCTACCTATACTAGTGACAATTTATAATGGCCAATTTACCTATCAACCTGCAAGTCTTTTGGCTTGTGGGAGGAAACCAGAGCACCCGGAGAAAACCCACGCAGACACAGGGAGAACTTGCAAACTCCACACAGGCAGTACCCGGAATCGAACCCGGGTCCCTGGAGCTGTGAGGCTGCGGTGCTAACCACTGCGCCACTGTGCCGCCCTGCATTAACAGCGCTATCACACCTCCTTTTCCCCGCCGCCTACCCTTCCTAAATGACTGCATGGAAGATTAACATGCTAGTGTCGGAATGATGGAACAGGCCTAAATTAACCAAAACTTTAATCCATTTTAAAAATCAAGGACCACAATCCAAAAGCTCACGTTGAAATGAGGGATCAAAGGCCGGGGACAAATGCAGGTAGACACATTGAATCCTGCCTCGGGTGAAGGACACTGTCCAATGCGGATGGACAGTCTGTCCAATAATATTCCTCATCCCAAAACTTTCTCACTCTATTCACATATTGTCATTACATTTTCAAAGTAGAACAAATGCCTCCAGGAGCTGAGCAGTAAATTTCATTAAATTGGATAAATCAAAGCAAAAGATTATCAGAAATAGGTGCAGCAAGATCCCAAAACTGTTTTCCCTCAATTGTACTGAAAATCTCTCAGCAACATCCCAATTCAAACAATTGCTGGTTAGAAAGCAAAGGGTCAAAATGATATCGATTGAGGCCACAATGCGAGCACACAACCCACACACACCAGACTGAGAGAAATATCCCTTCCACTGGAGAGAGAGGGATGGAGAGGGTTTGGGATTTGAACTGGGACTCCGTTCCACCCAGACACAACCCAGCTCAACAGTTTGCTTCACCACTGAATATGTTACACGTTTGGATGTTGTTCAATTTGTTCCTCGGGGGCCTGCCCATTGACATGTTAATGCATCACAATCGGGGAAAGAACCAAATTGACCAGGGGACCTGTTTTGTTGATGTAAAACATTTAACTCGAAGCCCTTGTGAGGAAGATTACTGCAGTTTGAAAATGTCTGCTCCCCCTTCCAGGCCCCACACAGGGATTGGAAAATGTTCGGGAGGCAGTGACACGTGCCAATTCAATCTTCAGCTCAATACTCACGTTGAATAAATTCAGATCCATCTGCCTGTCTTACACTCTTTGTCTGTCTCTATCTCTCCCTCACTCTCATTGTCTGTCTCACTCTATCATTCTCACTCACTGTCTGTCTGTCTCTCTCTCATGCTCTGTCCGTCTCTCACTCTCACTCCCCCTCTCTCTCACTCGTTCCATGTCTGTCTCTCTCCGTGTCTGATTCACGCTCTCATTCCATGTCAGCCTCTCTCTCTTTCATGCTCTATATGTCAAACTTTCATTCTCCCTCTTTCTCTCCCTCTCATTCTCTCTCTCTTTCTCTCTCATTTTGCTTGCTTACATGACTCTCTCAACCTATCACTATCACTCCCTGCCGGTCTGTCTCATTCCATGTCAGGCCCTTGCTCTTTCATGCTTTCTGTTTCGCTCTCACTCGCCCTCTAACTCTCCATCTCAATCTCTCTCACACCCCCACTCTCTATCCATCCATCCCTCCATCCCTCCATCCATCCATCCATCTTTCTTTCTATCTATCTATCTATCTATCTATCTATCTATCTATCTATCTATCTATCTATCTCATGTTTTTGTGCTCTCTCTGACTCACTCTCACTTTCGTTCTCTTTTTCTCTCTCTCCCATTCGCTGCCTATCTCTCGTACACACTCCGTCTGCCTATCTCTATTTTTCATTCCCTCTGTCCACGTCCCTACCCTCACTCTGTTTGGTGCTCTGAACCTTTCTTCTTCTCTCTTTCTCTCTTCATTCCTTCCTCTCACTCGTCTATATTTCTGTATCAGTCTGTCTGCTTCCCTTTTCTCACTCTGTGTCACCCTGTCTCCTTCGTTCATGTGGTCTCGCTATTTTTCTGCCTCTCTGTCTTTCTGTGTCTTTGTCACTCTCTCTATATATATATTTCCATCAGTCTCTCTGTCCATCTATCTATTTGTCTGTCCATCCATCTCTCCTTCTGCCTGTCTTTCCAAATCTATTTCTCTCTCTGTCTCTCTCTCTCTATCTATCTATCTATCTCTTGGTTTTGTGCTCTGTCTGACTCTCACTCTGCTTCATGTTCTGTCCCTTTCTCCCTCTCTCCTCTCAATCTCTTTCTCTCTCTCTCTATCTCTCTCTCTCTCTCTCTATCTATCTATCTACCTCTTGGTTTTGTGCTCTGTCTGAATCACTCTCACTCTGATTCATGTTCTACCCCTTTCTCCCTCTCTCCTCTCTCTCTCTCTCTCTTTCTCTCTCTCTCTTCCTCGCTCTCACACTCTATGCTGTTTTCCCCTCTCATCATTTCTTCCTGGATTGGAATGTATCCTGAAATACTCAATTATATAAAGCAAGGAGCATTCAAATCTGTGTTGTATTTTTAATATATTATATATTGAAATCGTGGAAAGAATTGAATCTTCAAAATCGTACACAGGAGCCTGGGAATAAAATCATTTTTTCTTGTTATCCATGCATTACCACATTGTAGATTTGCCGTTGATCTGGGCCACAGAGAGGAGCCCCCATTCTACAATACAAACTGTAGACTTTTGTCATTCACCTTTCGGAACTGCATGTTTTCTGGGCCAGAGACAGCAGGTTGCATAATGAAATGGAGATTGGGGAAACGTTCATTCCCACCTTGCGGAATTGCCCTGTTACTGGACAAGAGAGCGTAAAGGAGAAGCTGGCATTGCTCATTGGAGATGGGGGAGTTTTGAGTTGTTCATTCCCGAATTGTGGAACTGTCTGTTATCTGGGTCAGAGACAGGAGCCAGAACTGATCATTAGAATTTATCTTATTTTTTTTAGCAAGACAGCACTGAAGCACCTTCGGCCCACCAAGTCTGTGCCGACCAACAACCACCCATTTACACTAACCCTGCAGTAATCCCATATTCCCTACCACCTACCTGCACGAGGGATAATTTACAATGGCCAATTTACCTATCAACCTGCAAGTCTTTTGGCTGTGGGAGGAAACCGGAGCACCCAGCGAAAACCCACGTAGACACAGGGAGAACTTGCAAACTCCGCACAGGCAGTACCCAAAATCGAACCCAGGTTCCTGGAGCTGTGAGGCTGCAGTGCTAACCACTGCGCTACTGTTGCACGCATATGTAGTGAAATATTGAAAGCAAAGGTATTATTCTGACTGGAGGGGCGGCACAGTGGCGCAGTGGTTAGCACCGCAGCCTCACAGCTCCAGGGACCCGGGTTCGATTCCGGGTACTGCCTGTGTGGAGTTTGCAAGTTCTCCCTGTGTCTGCGTGGGTTTTCTCCGGGTGCTCCGGTTTCCTCCCACAAGCCAAAAGACTTGCAGGTTGATAGGTAAATTGGCCATTATAAATTGTCACTAGTATAGGTAGGTGGTAGGGAAATATAGGGACAGGTGGGGATGTTTGTTGGGAATATGGGATTAGTGTAGGATTAGTATAAAATGGGTGGTTGATGGTCGGCACAGACTCGGTGGGCCGAAGGGCCTGTTTCAGTGCTGTATCTCTAATCTAATCTAAAAAAAAAAATTAACAAGAGAACGTCAATTCTTCTCTAATTGATCTAAACGTTGAATCATACAATTAGAATTGTAGAAAGTTTAAGGCACAGAAGGAGGCCACTTGATCCATTGCGTCTGTGCAGGCTGAAAAATGATCCACTTATTCTAATCGCACCTTCCAGCATTTGGTTCGTAGCTTTGCAGATTACAGCACTTGAGGTACATATCCAGACTCCCTTTGAATGAGTTGAGGGTCTCTGCCTCAACTATCCTTTTAGGGTTCCAGACCATCACCACCCTCTGGGTGAAAATGATGTTCCTCATCTCCCCTCTGATTTGTTTAACTTTAAATCTATTCCCCCTAGTCACTGACCTCTCTGCTAAGAACTTGACCTCCACTCTATCCAGGCCACTCAACATTCTATACATTTCAATCAGATTTGTTCCAAGGAGAACAAACCCAGCCTATCCAATCTTTCCTCATAGCTGCATTTTGCCTGTCCTGGCAACATCCTCGTAAATTCCCTCTGTACCCTCTCCAGTGCAGTTACATCCTTTCTTAGTGACGTGACCAGAACTGCACACAGTACTCAAGTTGTGACCTAACGAATGAATTATACAGTTCCAGCATAACCTCCCTGCTCTTATATTCTATTTCTTGGCTAATAAAGGAAAGGATTCCATATGCCTTCTTAACCACCTCAACGACCTGTCCTGCTACCTTTTGGGATCTGTGGACATTCACTCCAAGGTCCCTCACTTCCTCTGTACTTCTCAGTATTTCCCCATTAATCGAACATTCAGTTGTCTTGTTTGAACTCCCCAAATGCATCACCTCAAAATTCTCTGAGTAAGGCGGCACAGTGGCGCAGTGGTTAGCACCGCAGCCTCACAGCTCCAGGGACCCGGGTTCGATTCCGGGTTCTGCCTGTGAGGACTTTGCAAGTTCTCCCTGTGTCTGCGTGGGTTTTCCCTGGGTGCTCCGGTTTCCTCCCACAAGCCAAAAGACTTGCAGGTTGATAGGTAAATTGGCCATTATAAATTGTCACCAGTATAGGTAGGTGGTAGGGAAATATACGGACAGGTGGGGATGTTTGGTAGGAATATGGGATTAGTGTAGGATTAGTATAAATGGGTGGTTGATGGTCGGCACAGACTCGGTGGGCCGAAGGGCCTGTTTCAGTGCTGTATCTCTAATCTAATCTAATCTAATCTGAACTCCATTTGCCACTTTTCTACCCATCTTACCAGATCATCAATATCGTCCTGCAGCCGACAACGATACTCCTCGCTATCTACTACAAGGCCAATCTTTGTGCTGTCTGCAAACTTCTTGATCATGCCCCCTTCATTTATGTCCAACACGTTAATATATACCACAAAAAGCAGGGCACCCATTACTGAGCCGTGCAGGAGGCCACTGGAAACAGACCTCCAGCAGCGAAAACGCCCGTCAACAATTCCCCTTTGTGTCTTGCCACTGACACACTTATGTGCCATCTTGGCTGCATTTTCCTGGATGCCATGGGATTTTATTTTTTTCACTGGTCTGTCATGTAGGACTTTGACAAAAGCCTTGCTAAAATCCTTGTTGACCACATCAACTGCAGTACGCTCTTCTAGCTTTCTTGTTATTTCTTCAAAAAATTCAATCAAGTTGGTCAAACAAGATCTTTCCTTAATGAATCAATGCTAACTATCCTTGATTAACCTCTGCCTTTCTAAGTGAGAGTTTCTCCTGCGTGTCAGAATATATTCTGACTGAGGTTAGACTGACTGGCCTGTAGTTATTCGGACTATCCTTCGCTCCCTTTTTAAACAGAGGTACAATGTTAGCAGTCCTCGAATCCTCCAGCACCACACATGTATCCAGTGAACACTGGATAATGCTGGTCAGACCTTATTGTATTTCCTCTCTTACTTCTCTTAACAGCCTCGGGTACATTTCATCTGGCCCTGGTGAGCTATCAACTTTCAAGGATGCTCGTCCCATTAACACTTCCTCTCTCCCTATGTTTATCACATCCAATACTTCACAGTCCTCCTACTTAACTGCAATATCTGCATCATCCCCCTCTTTTGTGAAGACAGACGCAGTGTATTCACTAACAAAACAACATATTATGCCCGACACATAGGTTACCTTTTGGTCTTTTATAGGCCCTACTCTCTCCTTAGATACATGTTACTCTTAATGTGTTGCTAAAACATCTTTGGGTTCACCTCGATTTTGCTTGCCAATATTATTTCATGCCCTCTCTTTGCTTTCCTGATTTCCTTTTTTATTTCACCCCTGCATTTTCTCTAGTGCTCTTGGCTTTCTGTAGTGTTGAGTTCTCGGAGTCCGACTTAAGCTTGGCTTTTTTACCTTATTTTAACCTGTATGCTCCTTGACATCCATGGGGCTCTAGATTTGTCCGTCTCACCTTTTGTCTTCGTGGGAACCTTTACTCTGAGCTCCCTGAATCTCCCTTTTGAATGCCTTCCACTGCTCTGACATCGATTTACCTTCAAGTAGCTGTTTCCAGTCCGCTTTCGCTAAATCACTCCTCAGTTTAGTAAAATTGGCTTTGCCCCAATTGGGAACTCTAACTCCTGTTCCATTTCTGTCCTTTTCCTTAATTAGGTTAAAACTGACTGAATTATGATCACGACCTCCAAAATGCTCTCCCACTGCCACTCCTTCCACCTGCCCAGCATAATTTCCTAAAACTAAGTCTAAAACGTTACCCTCTCTTGTTGGACATGCTACAGACTGGGCAAAAAGGTTCTCCTGAATGCACATCAAGACTTCTGCTCCCTCAATTCTTTTCACACTTAATCTATCCCAGTTATTAATGGGGTAAATAAAATGCCCTACTATTACTGCCCTATTGTTTTTGCACTTCTCAGAGACGTGCCAACATATCTGCTCTTTTATCCTCCACTGACTGTTTGGAGGTCTATAGTACAGTCACAGTAGTGTGATTGCCCCTTTTTTGTTCCTTCTCTCAATCCATATGGCCTCATTCGATGGACCTTGCAACATATCATCCCTCCTCACAGCTGTAATAGTTTCCTTGACCAAAAGTGCTACTCCCCCTCCATTCTTATCCCCCTCCTTATCGCATCTGAAAACCCTGTAACCAGGAATGTTGAGCTGCTGTTTTTGTCACTGGTTAAGCCATGTCCCTGTAATTGCTATGATATCATACTACCACGTGTCTATCTGTGTCCTCAGCTCATCTGCCTTATTTGCTATACTCCTTGCATTGAAATGGATAGCCTTGAACACTGGCAAACTTTTTTTCTGACATTTGTTTCCTTTGTCTTCCAGACTCATCCATTAATATTCTTTCTTCCATTTTCATTCCTAATTTTGTTCCAACTGAGTCTACCCTCTGGTCCCCATCCCCCTGCCAAATTAATTCATCCGTCCCCAATAGCACTAGCAAAACGTCCAGCACGGAACTTAGTTGCGGATCTACTCAGGTGCAAACCGTTCAGCTTGTACAGGTTCCATCTCCGCCAGAGCCGTTCCCAGTGTCCCAGGAATCTAAATCCCTCCATCCTGCACCATCTTTCCAGCCACGCATTCATCTGTCTTATCCTTCCATTTCTGTACTCACTTGTGCGTGGCACTGGGATTAATCCAGAGATCACTGCTTTTGAGGCACTGCTTGCTAATTTCTTACCTAGCTCCCCAAATACTGACAGCAGCACCACATCCCTCTTTCTACCTATGTCGTTGGTTCCGATGTGGACCATGACTGCTGGATGTCCACCCTCCCCCTTCGGGATGATCTGCAGCCACTCAGTGACATCCTTGACCCTGGCACCAGGGAGGCAACACACCAGCTGCGGTCACAAACGCCTGCCTGTTCCCCTGAATATTGAATCACCTGTCACTATAGCTCTTCCAGTCTTGCCTATACCTCCCTGTGCAGCTGAGCCACCGGTGGTGCAATAGACTTGGCTCTGACTTCACTCCCCAGGTGAAGCGCCACTTTCCACAGTATTCAGAACTGGATACATGTTGGAGATTGCGATGCACTCGAGGGTCTCCTGCACTACCTGTTTGAATATTTTTGACTGCCTGGTGGTCTCCCATTCCCTCTGTCCCTGCATACTATTTAGCTGTGGGGTGACTACATCTGTAAACGATCTATCCACGTATCTCTCATCCTCATGAATGCACCGCGATGTCGGAAGCTGCCGCTCACGTTCCAAAACCCAGAGCTCAAGCTGCCGCAATTGACAACACTTCCTGCACAAATGATTCTCAAGGGTACAGGAACTATCTTGGAGCTCCCACATAGCGCAGGATGTGCATTCTGCAGGTTGAAACACCCCTGTCATTCCTTTATTTAATAGGTGACCCTTTGTTACTGCCAAAAAAGAACCCTTACCAATATTACCACACCTCAGAATTATTAATAAAACCTTACTAGTTCTGATAAACCTGATTAAAAATCAATACATTTCACTAGTTAAAATAAACCCTACTCAAGATGATACTCACTAGCTACTCATTTGTTCAAAATACTCACTGGTTACTTACTTGTTCTAATGTTATACTCTTCTTGATTACACAGATATGTAGACCTTCCCAATGGCAATAGACCATGCCAAAGCTAATAAAGCGAGAAAATTCTAATAAACTTTGCCACGATAAGTAAACCTTATATTACTGATAAACTCAAATAATACTTAATGCAGCTTATGTGTTCAACTGTCCAAATTTGAGCGTATTCACTCCCTGCTGGTCTCTCTCCCTAACTCTGTCATAGAGTCATAGAGTTGTACAGCACAGCAACAGGCCATTCGGCCCCTCGTTTCTGTGCCGGCCATCAAGCACCTAACTATTCTAATTCCTTGTCCAGCACTCGGCCCATCACCTTGTATGCTATGACATATCAAGTGCTCATCTCAATACTTCTTAAATGCGATGATGTTTCCTGCCTCTACCACTTCTTCAGGCAGTGCGTTCCAGATTCCAACCACCCCCTGGGTGAAAATCTGTTTCCTCAAATCACCTCTAAGCCTCCTGCCCCTTACCTTAATTCTATTTCGCCTGGTTATTGCCCCTCCACTAAGGGAAAAAAAGTTTCTTCCTATCTAACCTATCGATTTCCCGCATAATTTTGTATTCCTCAATCATATCTCCCGTCAGCCTTCTCTGCTCTCGGGAAAACAAAACTAGCATTTTCAATCTCTCTTCATAGCTGAAATTCTCCAGCCCAGGCAGCATCCTGGTGAATCTCCTCTGCACCCTCTCCAGTGCAATCGCATCCTTCCTATAGTGTGGTGCCCAGAACTGTACACAGTACTCCAGATGTGGCCTAACTAGCATTTTATACAGCTCCATCATAACCTCCCTACTTTTATATTCTACGCCTCGGCTAATAAAAGCAAGTATCCCATATGCCTTCCTACTCACCTTATCTACATGTATTACAACGAATATAAAATCTCCTTTAGTTTTTTGTTTATATAATACTGAATCGATCAAGTATTATTTTAAAATTGATTGCTTGAGATTCAGATATATTGAAAGCTTACCTGTATCTGCACCCCTGTGGCTTTCAGTCTCCCTGCTCTCTCTGTCGACTGTGATGTCATTCTGACAAAACTTTTCCCTGTTTCCCATGTTTTGCTCCCGTCGTGCTCGCTTTCTCTCTGTCTCTCTATCTCCAGTCTCCAACTGTCCTTTTGGCACGTTTTTTGAAAGCTCCACTCACGCCATGCTCTCTCTCTCTTTCTCTCCCTTTATGTCTCTCTGTTCTCCGACTGTCCTTTTGGAATGCTTTTTCAAGCTCCACTCCTGCCGTGCTCTCTTTCTCTCTGTTTCTTACTCCACAGAGGATGTCTGACATGCTGAATATTTCCAGATTTTTTTCTGACATTATGACACCGTCTCTCTGCTCACTCTTTTCTGTCAGATTGCTGCTTCACGGTGATAATTTGGAAGATCAGAGTATGGGCACAATGAGGTCAGGAGCTGACTGGCTCTGGTGGAACCTAAACTGAGCATCAGTGAGCATGTTATTACTGTTTAAGTGGTGCGTGGTAGCAGTGTCGACTGCATCTTCCAGCACTTTGGTGATGAATGAGAGTAGACTGAGGGCGCAATAATTAGCTGGATTGGATTGGTACTGCTGTTTTGGGATAGGAATATCTGGGACATTTCTGGGCATTGCCCACCTTGTCAGGTAAATTCCAGTGTTGAAGTTGTACTGGGTGAGCTTGCCTTGGGACACTGCTAGTTCTGCAGCTCATGGCTTCTCTACTACAGCCAGGATGTTCGCAGTAAAGGCCTACTCTGGTGTAAAATTGAAACTGGACGAGGGCCTGACCGACCACATCCAACCCGACCCGACTCCACCGTCGTAATGAAGTTAATATCAAACAGATTATTGTGATCTGCCTTGTTCCAAACGTTGTGCCGTTCCGGCAGCAGGCTATTCCTGCAGATGGAGTTGTGGGGAATCCGAACCAGATTTCATCACCAGGAACCGAAGCGCCCCCACCCCACACCGGCCCCCAACTTTCACACACATTCACTTTGTGGCCGAGTTCATTGGATAGTGATCAGGGGAAGAAACCGAGTGATTTCCTTACCCCCTCCCTTTTATAGTCAACACAGTTTGCGGAGGGTTGTTGGGCTGTTGAGATTTGGAGTGGGTGGGGGTGGTGTGGTGGAGGCTGTGGGTGTGCAAGGCCATAAATATTTGAACATGAGCAACACGGAGGCCAATGATCATTTTCTTACTGCTATTCCTAAGCTCACTGAATTCAATTCAGAGCGATTGGACTGGAAGGTAAATTTCAGTGAAAGGAAAGATTAGTTGATTGGAAAAATCACAGATCAGATAGCAGGCTTTCCCAGTGCTGTTTGATTGTAAATGTACAGTACTGCAGATTCCTGTTGCTGTCTGATCATTCTTCTACAGTACTGCAGATTCCTGGTGCTGTCTGATCATTAGTCTACAGTACTGCAGATTCGGGGTGCTGTCTGATCATTAGTTTACAGTACTGCAGATTCCCGGTGCTGTCTGATCATTATTCTACAGTACTGCAGATTCCCGGTGCTGTCTGATCATTAGTTTACAGTACTGCAGATTCCCGGTGCTGGCTGATCATTCGTCTACAGTACGGCAGATTCCCGGTGCTGTCTGATCATTAGTCTACAGTACTGCAGATTCCCGGTGCTGTCTGATCATTATTCTACAGTACTGCAGATTCCCGGTGCTGTCTGATCATTAGTCTACAGTACTGCAGATTTCCGGTGCTGTCTGATCATTAGTTTACAGTACTGCAGATTCCCGGTGCTGTCTGATCATTAGTCTACAGTACTGCAGATTCCCGGTGCTGTCTGATCATTAGTCTACAGTACTGCAGATTTCCGGTGCTGTCTGATCATTCGTCTACAGTACTGCAGATTCCCAGTGCTGTCTGATCATTAGTCTACAGTACTGCAGATTCCCGGTGCTGTCTGATTTTTCGTCTACAGTACTGCAGATTCCCAGTGCTGTCTGATCATTATTCTACAGTACTGCAGATCCCCGGTGCTGTCTGATCATTAGTCTACTGTACTGCAGATTCCCAGTGCTGTCTGATCATTAGTCTACAGTACTGCAGATTCCTGGTGCTGTCTGATCATTAGTCTACAGTACTGCAGATTCCTGGTGCTGTCTGATCATTAGTCTACAGTACTGCAGATTCCCGGTGCCTGCTGATCATTAGTCTATGGTACTGGATATCTACTGTTCTGTTTGATTGAAGACTTCTAGTTGATCAGCATACACATAATGCCCAGCACCTCGAATAGATTACAAAGCAAAAAAAAAGATATGTTGATGTTGACAAAGTATGTTGTTCAATCTCCAGCATTCACATTTAAAGCAAATTTACATAAAGGTTCGTATCACTTTTAAACAAATATTCTTACCTTAGATTATTTGATGTCATGGGTGAATCTCAACCCTCCAAAGCTTTCAGAGTGTCCGTCTATCCTTTGAGATCTTTGTAAGCTGTTGTAGCACTGCCAGATAAACGATCAGCAAGCTCTGCATATTAATTGTTTTTACACACCGGACTGTCTTGTTCCTCTGTAACACTACAGTTCAGTCTTAGAAGAGATGAAACATCCCAGAAACCCTGATTTGCAGTATTAAAACGCAAAACAAATTTTCTAACAGTGATCATATACAGTTTTGTATTTATTGAGCATCTTGCTTCCAACTCCTTGAGTGCATACAATGAAAGATCCCAACTCCAGGAGCCGAACTAAGTTTTTGCAGATAACCTTCAAACACACGCAGTGTTTCTCTTTTCTGTCAGAAATATCAGCCTATCTCTTCCGAGACTTTAAATCAACATCTTGACTCCCTCATGATTTTTAAGCAGTCTTCTCATAAGATTATCCATTTTCTCTCTGCAAAGAAAGACTTGCTCCTCTCTAGCACCTTTCACAACCTCAGGACGTTGCAAACCACTTTCCACCCAACGAATGTCTTTGTGAATTGTCGTCACTGTTGTAAAGTAGGAAACGCAGCAGCCATTGTCCACAGCAAGTTCCCACAAACAGCACGGTGCTAATAACCAGATGAAACAGAAATAAATCTCGTCAAACCTTAGATTAAAAAGAAAACAAATAGCCTGCACCGACAAAGCACCCAATAGGCAGTTAGAGGAATTTTTGATTCAGTAGACTCAACAACAAAAAAATAAAAGAACAAATGGTTTTAGAAATTGCCATGTAAAAACAAACAGTCTCAACAGTGGAAAGGTTTAAGGGCAGATCTCCACTGGTCGATTGTCCTTCCAGCTACGCTAAATTTCCTCTCACTGCTAATCCAGCTCGCCAGAATTCAAAGTATACTTCTAGCTAGTTGGGCCAATTTAGGGTATGCAACACTGTTTTCTTTCCACCAGACCAACAGAGCAAGCTCGTTTTGCATCACCAGCATAGCAGGCCTTTGTGCTGTGCATTGCTGCATTTCATCATTTGTGTCCACTTCTTCATGGACATTCCCCCATTCAACAAATTTGGTCTGGGTTTTTTGGCAGCTGTAGGTTCAATGCCAGCCGCATTCGTTTCCTTCATAGGGACTTCTATATTAAAGTTGTTGATAAGTCGGCGTACTTAAGAACAAACTTTTTTGCCTGCCATGAAAGCAAAATATTGCAGATGCTGGAAATATGAAATAAAAACAAGAAATGCTGGAAATACTCAGCAGGTCTGTGGAGAGGGAAGCAGAGTTAACATTTCAGGTCAGTGACACTTCATCAGAACTGGCAAAGGTGAGAAATGTAATACGTTTTAAGCGAATAAAGCAGGGATGGGGCAAAAGAGAACAAAAGGCAAGGGGTTTATAGGACAGTGTCACAGAAAATAACTGACCAGAAGGTCATGGAGCAAAGGCAAACGACATGTTAACAGTGTGTTGAAAGACAAAGCGTTCGTGCACCTTCTGGTCAGTTATTCACTGTGACTATGTCATATCAACACCTTGTCTTCTGTTATCGCTTGCCCCACCCCAGCTTTATTTGCTTAAAAGCTATTACATTTCGAACCTTTGCCAATTCTGATGAAGGGTCATTGACCTGAAACGTTAACTCTTGCTTCTCTCACCACTGACTGACTTGCTGATTATTTCCAGCATTTCTTGTTTTTCCTCCCTATCATGGCTGAACGACATTGTCAGCTGATTAAATTTAGGCCAGAGAAATGTCGCTATCTTGTGCACATCATTTTCTTCAACTTTCTTCAGAAGCCACTCTCTTTGCAGTTTCTTGACAACTGCTTTCATTGGAGTATCTGTAGAAAGTGGCTTAGAGAGTCGTTTAAGTTTCTCAAACCACGGAATTACCAGGTTTAATGTAGGATACCGGTCTCCCTCGAGTTCCCTCTGAGTTTCAGAAAATGGTCGGAGGAACTGAACCAAAAACTGCAAGACATCGGGGGCGATGTTTTCCAGCCTATAGTTTTCTCCACACTGTTCCAGTTTGCAGCTCATGATAAATATCCTGAATTGAACTCAGTGTCACAATCACAGCACTGTACCTCGTTTCTCCCATTGGATTTGCAGTTTCAGTCGAGTGTGCAGGAAGACCAGACTGTTTAACAAATGTCACCAAGTCTTTGGCATGATGCATAGTTTCTACAACATCCGGAGCTTTAGAATCTAATTCCTTTGGATCAAGTGAATGTTGAAGGATCGTGTTATATACGTGGTCCTGACACTCCAAATGTTGATATGGGTCTAAGAGCAAGCACTATGTTAGCACCTTGATCTGTCACCTAGACTAATTTATTTAAGTATGCTGGGTTCAATCCAACAGTATTCACTAGCAGCTTTAAAATCTCACGCCTAATGTTTTTACCAGTTTTGACGTCCTCCAGTGGAAACATTGCTGTTGTTCAAACTTTGACATAAAGTTGAACATCTACAGTGATCTAATGACAAATTATCAACAAAAAATGGATTTTACGGTCGTCATCCGTCCACATGTAAGTTGTCATTCCCACATTCACATCCTTTAGTATGTCAATAATTTGAGAGATTAGTTGTTTTCTCTTTTCTTCGACCACATCACGACAACTTCCTGAAACTGTACTTGGATTTGGTAACACATTTGATGCTGATACTCGACCGTATGTTGCACTCACAATGATAAGCTCTTGTGGTAGCTCAACATACCCTTCACAAGAGACAGTGCGGAAAGGTCGAATATCCGTGCAACAGAGACTTTCGCATTTGTCTGTAATTTCTGATTTCTTGTGAGTGGGTATGTTTTTCTTCCCTCGCCTGTACAAACGAAGTTAGAATGGCCTTACTTGGCCCTGCTGCGGGTCGAGTACCACCTTTCTCAGTGTGCTGCTGCAAAGATGAATCTCCCATCTTATTGCTGTCAGATTTTAGTATAAGTTTCCAAGATTTGCATTGCACAAATCTTACTATTGCAGAAAGCAACAGCATTGAAATGTTTCCAAGTGGAAGATTAACCTTTCCGGCTACAAGACTTTCCACTGCTAAACATTATCCAGTAGTCAGCATTCGTTTTACATCCATAGTGTACTGCAGTGTAGAATCACCTTTGGATGTATTGAAGTGACAGCATGAGCACGACGACGTTATAGAGACGCTCACACACTCACTGCAGAGTGCGGAGTCCGGACTGCACGTTACCCACCTTGACCTGAATGTTGAATTGAAGATTACTACCCGGAGGAAGCACTGTCCAGCCCGACCTGCCCGGAGCACGAATGCTGGACTGGGAAGAGAGGCCCATCCCGACCCGAACCCGACACATGTCACTGGGTCCCGTTGGCTTCAGGTCGGGGAGCCAGGCTTTAACTGAGACAAGGGTTTAATTCCAGTTCTTTGTTAATTTATTGAATTAAACAGTATCAACTGACATGGAGGGATTTGTACCCATGTTGCCAAGGAATTAGACCACAAGTTTGCTTTTTGATTTCTAGTTTAGTGATCAGTTTTTCAAAAATTCTATGTCTAAGTCTGCATTTCCTGCTAATCGGGCAAGGACAGCAGATTTCTTCCCTTTACAACATTAGCAAACCAGTCTTTTTTTTAAATTATAGTCCACAACTTTTTTTTTAGACTAGCTTCTTAATTGCAGGTTTTTGAAATGCTGTTTGTGGATTCGAACTTCAATTTCGAGATCCAAGGCCTGGGTCTCTGCCTGTTACTAGTTTAGTGATATTGCCACGAGGTCATCGCCTTCCTGACTACATGACCATCTCCTGTTACACTAATGCCCTGTATATGTGAGTCTGGACTCATCGCTGGATTTCCGAGTCCCTCTTGAGTAAAATAACTAGATTGTCGATTCAAAGAACATTGCTCCCCTGCTCATCCCCAAAGAGGAAATTCAAGGGCAAAATTCTTTGGTGATTTCACGATTTCAGTCGAACAAGTAGTGAACATGTCAGAGATCGGGTGAGAGAGGGCCATCAGTGCAGCAATAAAATAGGTTTAAGTCGAATGAAACCTTACCGACTGTAGGTGTCAAAGGCAGGAAGGATCCAGTCACTTACCCGTTATACCAGAGATTGTTAGAAAGAGCAATAGCAAAAAAACGAAACACCCCTACATACTGTAGCCACACTTACAATATCAGAGGCGAAGGGAGACAGAATAAATCCCATACACACACAGCACCAGAAATGGACAAGTACAGAATGAATTCCACACTCACATTCTGCAGCAGAGGCTTACAGATAGAGAATGTTTCCGTCTCTCTTACACGCAGTATCAGGAATTTTCAGATGGAGAATTAGTCTCACAGTCATACACAGGAACAGAGATTGACAGATTCAGAATTAATCCCTCACACACATTACGGGAGAGTGACAGGCACAGAGGTAATCTCACATGCACACTGCACCAGACAGTGATAGGAACAAAATTAAACCCACCGTCAGACACAGTCGCTGGAATTGTCAGATAGAAAGTGAATCCCACACTCACACACAGTTACTGAGAAAGACAGATACAGAATTAATCTCACACACACACAAAGTACCAGAATTTTACAGATGCAGTATTATTCCCCTTTCGGGGTAAGGTGGAGGACGCGGTGGAGCAAGAGAACAAAGAAAATTACAGCACAGGAACAGGCCCTTCGGCCCTCCAAGCCTGCGCCGATCCAGATCCTTTATCTAAACATGTCACCTATTTTCTAAGGGTCTGTATCTCTTTGCTTCCTGCCCATTCATGTATCAGTCTAGATACATCTTAAAAGACGCTATCGTGCCCGCGTCTGCCACCTCCACTGGCAACGCATTCCAGGCAGCCACCACCCTCTGCGTAAAGAACTTTCCACGAATATCCCCCCTAAACTTTTCCCCTTTCACTTTGAACTCGTGTCCCCTTGTAATTGAATCTCCCACTCTGGGAAAAAGCTTCTTGCTATCCACCCTGTCTATACCTCTCATGATTTTGTACACCTCAATCAGGTCCCCCCTCAACCTCCGTCTTTCTAATGAAAATAATCCTAATCTACTCAACCTCTCTTCATAGCTAGCGCCCTCCATACCAGGCAACATCCTGGTGAACCTCCTCTGCACCCTCTCCAAAGCATCTACATTCTTTTGGCAATGTGGCGACCAGAACTGCACGCAGTATTCCAAATGTGGTGGAACCAAAGTCCTATACTACTGTAACATGACCTGCCAACCCTTGTACTCAATACCCCGTCCGATGAAGGAAAGCATGCCGTATGCCTTCTTGACCACTCTATTGACCTGCGTTGCCACCTTCAGGGAACAATGGACCTAAACACCCAAATCTCTCTGCACATCAATTTTCCCCAGGACTTTTCCATTTACTGTATAGTTCACTCTTGAATTGGATCTTCCAAAATGCATCACCTCGCATTTGCCCTGATTGAAATCCATCTGCCATTTCTCTGCCCAACTCTCCAATCTATATATATTCTGCTGTATTCTCTGACAGTCCCCTTCACTATCTGCTCCTCAAACAATCTTAGTGTCGTCTGCAAAATTGATAATCAGACAACCTATACTTTCCTCCAAATCATTTATGTATATCACAGACAACAGTGGTCCCAGCACGGATCCCTGTGGAACACCACACGTCTCCATTTTGAGCAACTCCCTTCCACTGCTACTCTCTGTCTCCTGTTGCCCAACCAGTTCTTTATCCATCTAGCTAGCACACCCTGGACCCCATGCGACTTCACTTTCTCCATCAGCCTACCATGGGGAACCTTATAAAACGCCTTACTGAAGTCCATGTATATGACATCTACAGCCCTTCCCTCATCAATCAACTTTGTCACTTCCTCAAAGAATTCTATTAAGTTGGTAAGACATGACCTTCCCTGCACAAAACCATGTTGCCTATCACTGATAAGCCCATTTTCTTCCAAATGGGAATAGATCCTATCCCTCAGTATCTTCTCCAGCATCTTCCCTACCACTGACGTCAGGCTCACCGGTCTATAATTACCTGGATTTTCCCTGCTACCCTTCTTAAACAAGGGGACAACATTAGCAATCCTCCAGTACTCTGGGACCTCACCCGTGTTTAAGGATGCTGCAAAAATATCTGTTAAGGCCCCAGCTATTCCCTCTCTCGTTTCCCTCAGTAACCTGGGATAGATCCCATCCGGACCTGGGGACTTGTCCACCTTAATGCCTTTTAGAATACCCAACACTTCCTCCCTCCTTATGCCGACTTGACCTAGAGTAATCAAACATCTGTCCCTAACCTCAACATCCGTCATGTCCCTCTACTTGGTGAATACCGATGCAAAGTACTCGTTTAGAATCTCACCCATTTTCTCGGACTCTACGCATAACTTTCCTCCTTTGTCCTTGAGTGGGCCAATCCTTTCTCTAGTTACCCTCTTGCTCCTTATATATGAAGAAAAGGCTTTGGGATTTTCCTGAACCCTGTTTGCTACAGATATTTCATGACCCCTTTTAGCCCTCGTAATTCCTCGTTTCAGATTGGTCCTTCATTCCCGATATTCTTCCAAATCTTCGTCTTTCTTCAGCCTCCTAGACCTTATGTATGCTTCCTTTTTCCTCTTAGCTAGTCTCACAATTTCACCTGTTATCCATGGTTCCCTAATCTTGCCATTTCTATCCCTAATTTTCACAGTAACATGTCTCTCCTGCACGCGAAACAACCCGTCTTTAAAAGTCTACCACATATCAAATGTGGATTTACCTTCAAACAGCTGCTCCCAATCTACATTCCCCAGCTCCTGCCGAATTTTGGTATAGTTGGCCTTCCCCCAATTTAGCACTCTTCCTTTAGGACCATTCTCGTCTTTGTCCATGATTATTCTAAAACTTACGGAATTGTGATAACTATTCCCAAAGTAGTCCCCTACTGAAACTTCAACCACCTGGCCGGGCTCATTCCCCATCACCAGGTCCAGTATGGCCCCTTCCCGAGTTGGACTATTTACATACTGCTCTAGAAAAGCCTCCTGGATGCTCCTTACAAATTCTGCTCCATCTAGACCTCTAACACTAAGTGAATCCCAGTCAATGTTGGGAAAATTAAAATCTCCTATCACCACCACCCTGTTGCTCCTACATCTTTCCATCATCTGTTTACATATTTGTACCTCTATCTCACGCTCGCTGTTGGGAGGCCTGTAGTACAGCCCCAACATTGTTACCGCACTCTTCCTATTTCTGAGTTCTGCCCAAATTGCCTCACTGTTCGAGTCCTCCATAGTGCCCTCCTTCAGCACAACTGTGATATCCTCTTTGACCAGTAATGCAACTCCTCCAAACCTTTTACCTCCCTGTCTATCCCGCCTGAAGCATCGATATCCTGGGATATTTAGTTGCCAATCATGCCCTTCCCTCAGCCAAGTCTCAGCAATAGCAATAACATCATACTCCCAGGTACTAATCCAAGCCCTAAGTTCATCTTCCTTCCCTACTACACTTCTTGCATTAAAACAAATGCACCTCAGACCACCAGTCCCTTTGCATTCATCATCTGCTCCCTGCCTACTCTTTCCCTTAGTCACGCTGACTTCATTGTCTAGTTCCTTACAGTCTTTAGTTACTAACTACTTACTGTCCACTGACCTCCTCATTTGGTTCCCATCCCCCTGCCACATTAGTTTAAACCCTCCCCAACAGCGTTAGCAAAAGCACCCCCAAGGACATTGGTTCCAGTCAGGCCCAGGTGTCGACCGTCTAAGTTGTAATAGTCCCACCTCCCCCAGAACCAGTCCCAATGTCCCAAAATTCTGAACCCCTTCCTCCTGCACCATCTCTCAAGCCACGCATTCATCCTGACTATTCTTTCATTTCTACTCTGACAATCACGTGGCACTGGTAGCAATCCTGAGATTACTACCTCTGAGGTCCTACTTTTTAACTTGGCTCCTAACTCCCTAAATTCTGCTTGTCAGACCTCATCCCGTTTTTTACCTATATAAAGACATCGAGAGGGGGGTTTGAGATTTTCACACTGCAGAAATGTTCCTCTCTCTGGGATTTGTCAACTAATAGCTGTAAACAGATTATGTGTGTAATTTCACATTGCTGCCAATGGGATCTTGCTGTGCACAGCTTGCCTGCAGAATTCCCCGCATTGCAACAGTGTCTACATTTTAGAAGTGAATTCATTGTGTGTAAATATCTCGGGATGGCTTGAGCTTGAAGCCGTTATAATTCCTGAATAATGCTGGTGTTTTGGGCAGTGTCGTGAATATGAGGGTTAAATGAAATGTGCAGCAGCCATTAAATTGAGAGTGAGATTCTGCGAGTGAATTTCTCTGTCCCTGTCTCTCTCTCTCTCTCTATCTATCTTTCTGTCTGTATGAGGGTAACAGGAGGGAGAGGGAGGCAGGTGAGTGAGGGAAATAAGGAGGGAATCAGAGGGGAGAGGGGGCCAGCGGGCTGTTATCACACTGCTACTTGTGGGATCTTGCTGTGCACAAATGGCCTGCAGTGTTCCCAACATTGTAACAGTAACAAGCATTTTAAAAATCAATTTGTTGAGTTTCAAATGCTGCTGATTGCTTTCAAACCATTTGACTGATGTTCTGAGTTTAGATTTCTCTCTCTGTCTCTCTCCATCTTTCTTTCCCTCTGTCTCTCTATTAAAACCCTCAATAGTTAAAAACACACACTGCAGTTTGATGCACTGTTGTTTTAAATGGTGAGCAGAAATATTTCGGAGCTATATGGACAGAGAGAGAGAGAGAGAGAGAGAGAGAGAGAGAGATGGGAGTTCGTTACTGGGGGCTATTATCACATTGCTACTTGTGGGATCTTGCTGTGCATCAAGTGTCCTCCAGCATTTCCTACATGACAACAATGAGGACACTTTAAAATTCAGCTTCCTGAGGGTCTTAGTGTGCATTTCTCTGTTTTTCCATGATTTTACAATAGTTACAAGAGCTGAACGGCATTTTCTGAGGACTTTGATTGGATATCTGGCTATGATCACATTGTGGGATCCTGTTGTGTATGCATTCCCGGCATCAATTCCTACATTACAACACGGAGGCAGAAACGGGTGGAGAGAAAAAGAGGGAGAGTGAGAAACAGCTGGAGGTGACTGTTTAAACACACGAAGACAGAGAGAGAGAGACAGGCAGAATGTGGTGAGGGAGGGAAGGCAGAGAAAGATGGAGAAAGACAGATAGAGAGAGAGAAAGACATCCACACTGAAAGCCTTGGTCAACTGAATTTTGAAGTGTCAACATTGCTGAGATCTTGCAGTGCAGAGATTGCCTGCAGAATTCCCTGCATTGCAAAAGTGACTACATTTTCGAGGTGAATTCATTGTGTGTGAAGCTCCCCTGAAGGCCTGGAATTAAAATCTTGAGCTTGAAACCGATATAATTCCCGGATAATGCTGGTGTGTTGGGCAGTGCAGTGAATTTGAGGGTGAACTGAAATGTGCAGCAGCCATTTCAGTTGCGAGTGAGATTCTGAGAGTGGATATCTCTGTCTCTCTCTCTCTCTCTCCCTCCATCTGTCTCTCCAAATGAGATCAATAGGACAGACAAAGCAGCAAGAGAGAAAGGGAAACATGAAGGTAATCAGACGGCAAGTGGGGTAGTCGGCTGTTATCACACTGCCGCTTGTGGAATTTTGCTGTGCATCAATGGACTACAGCATTTTGAACATTGTAACATTGACGAAAAGTTTAAAAATTAGTTAATTGAGTGACAAATACTTCTGTGAATCAGGAATGAAATGGCTGAAATGTGAAGGTTTCTAAAGGCTTGTTCTCATTCTTAAATAATGCTGGTGTTTTAGGCTGTGGGCTGAATTTGACAGTGAAATGAAATACCTAGGGGGCATTTGAATTCAGATTTTCAGGGAAGGGAATGTGGATTTCTCTCTCTATCCTTCTACAGGAGAGAAGATGGGGGTCACAAGTGTTTGTGTGTTTTTACAATGAGGCAGAAACAGATGTAGAGAGACACACAGAAAAATAGAGAGAAAGAGTGAGAGAGAGAGAGAGAGAGAGAGAGCAGGAAATGACAGGGTAAACACATCCACACTTCCCAGTCTCTGGCTCTGTATTGGGGGATGTGCTTGTAAGATGGGGAGTCACTGAGAGAATGTTTTATGTCCGTGAGTGAAATATAGATCCCTGGGCGCTTCCTGTGTTTTATTTCTGTTCAAAAATGCTTTGCTTTGTTAGAATCAATTTTATTTCTCTTATTCCCAAGGAGAATCTTTTTGAAAGCTGCAGGTGTGATGATGCTGAGGGAGAATCTTTTGGCCACGTGGAATTCTCAGACAAGAGCTTTAACCGGAGAGGAAAATAATAATAAATATGCATGTGTCATTGTCAAATTCATTTCTAGATACAGAAAAGAAGACAGTGTGTTTTCGGGGCTGAGAGAAAAACAAACTGCTGGAAATGCACAGTATTTCCAGCACGGGTTTTATTTCAGATTTCCAGCTTCCGCAGTGTTTTGATTTTGTGTTTACGGGGGTCTGTGGATTTTTTACCACAAGGGAGGGATCTGGAGAACGCTCTGAAGAGAATAGTTTAGGACGTGCTGCTCCAGAACAGTCAATGTAATCCCGTAGATTTCCCTCTCTACATCTCATCTGCAACTTGTTCCCTGCACCTTCCCTTTTGTTCCCAGCTCTGTTTCTTCACATCTTCAAATCCCTATCTGTGTATCTCTCAACGTCCTTTCGATCTCTGCCCCTCTCTAGAGTCTCAAAGGTTTCCGTTGTCACTCTCTTTCTGCGACTCTCTGCATCTTTATCTGTCTCTCTCTCAGTCCATTTCTTCTCTCACTCACTTCCAAATCCCTGAATCTTTCCATCTCTGCTCCTCCTTTCCTGCAAGATTATCTCTGCATTTCCCCCATCCCGGGACACCCCTCTCTGTTCTGTAAACGCATCTTACTTTGCATCTCTGCCCCTCCACATCTTTCTGTCTCTGCATCTCTCTCTTGGTCTGGGAAATTTCTCAATACCTACATCTCTCTGTGAATGTCTCCATTTCTCTCTCTCTCTCTTCCCTTCTCGGCATTTAGAAAATAGAACATAGAACAGTGCAGCACAGTGCAGGCCCTTCGGCCCACGATGTTGAGCAGAACCTTTAACCTACTCTAAGATCAAACTACCTACATACCCTTAATACTACTATCATCCATGTACCTTTCCAAGAGTCGCTTAAAGGTCCCTAATGTATCTAATATATCTGACCTTCTGTTCTCAGTTTCTCTCATTGGTTTCGAACTCCCTGCATCTCATTCTCCAGGGCCCTTTCCATTTATTTCTCTCTCTCTGTTCTGTCCTAATCCCGGGATCTGTTTTCTGTGTCTCTATCCCAATGTCTGAGGGAGGATTTGAACTCGCTGCCTTGGTGTTGTACAGGGTGATTGTGAAGTGGGATCCTGCTTTACATCTCTGCCCAGTTTTGCTCCCAATGCGGTAAAAACAGGGGAGAGATGCTGAACGGACAGCCGATTCACAACCACCCTCCTCCCCTCCACCCTGGTTTACACCATTGGCACCAAGTCCGAGTTCAGCGCAGTGTTTCTTTGACTCTCTGTGTCTGCTCCCCGACTGTCTCTGCCTGACTCCTTGTGGCCAGATGGGGGAAGTGACAGATCAGCTATGATCGAACATGGGTGGGACAGGCTCAAAGGGCTGAATGGCCCCCTCCTGTCCCTGTGCCAGTCAGTGTGTGTGTGTTTGTGTGTGTCTCCCTCTGTTTGATTTTCTGAAGCCGATGAGGTGAACGGGTGAAACACCTTTCTGCAGAGAGGGATGTGCCTGGAGCTGGGATCTTCCTGTGCGTTAAAGGCTCAGAATGCCAGTTAGCCTCTGAAGGTCCTTGCTCAATGCCCGGCCCTGTGTTTGGCCTGACATGAGTTAAAGGTGCCGGGGGTCTGGGAGCAAGTTGATAGAATTCCAGTGGCTTATCCATATCAGGAATTAAAGCGAATGAAAGATTGTCGGGACACGGAGCCAAACCCAGGAAAGTGTTGGAGGTGGGAATAACACGGGGCGTGGGGTGGTGGCGGGGGGGCGGGGGAGGAAGGGGGCTGTTCACGGGGGAGATGATACATGGTGGGAATTTGTAGAGGAGTGGGGGCATTTACAGGACAGGGATGGTATTTAGAAGGGGGGTGTTTACAGTGGAGTGCAGAGGGGAGAATTAGATTGGGGTCAGTTAATAAGGGGTATTTAGATGGGAGTCTGTTCCTGGGGGTATTTAGATGGGGGTCCGTTCTCTGGGGTATTTAGATGGGGGTCTGTTTCTGGGGGGTATTAAGATGGGAGTTTGTTCCTGCAGAGGGTATTTAGATGGGGGTCTGTTCCGGGGGGTGGGTGCATATTGAGATGGGAGTTTGTTCCTGGTGGGGTATTTAGATGGGACGTTGTTCCCGGGGGTATTTAGGTGGGTATTTGTTCCTGGGGGGAGGGTATTTAAATGGGAGTCAGTTCCTGGGTGGGGTAGTTAGATGGGAGTCAGATCCTGTGGGGGGGCGGTTAGATGGGAGTTTGTTCCCGGGGGTATTTAGATGGGAGTTTGCTCCCGGGGGGGGGGTGTATTTAGATGGGAGTCAGATAATGAGGGGGTATTTAGATGGGAGATTGTTCCCGGGGGGTATTTAGATGGGGATCTGTTCCTGGGGGGGGGGAGGTTATTTAGATGGGAGTCTGTTCCTGGGGCGGTATTTAGATGGGAGTTTGCTCCTGCGGGGTAATTAGATGGTAGTCTGTTGCCGGGGGGTATTTAGATGGGAGTCTGTTCCTGGGGGTATTTAGATGGGGATCTGTTCACAGATGTGGGGTACTTAGATGGGGGTCAGTTCTGGGCGGGTATTTAGATGAGTGTCTGTTCCTGCAGGGACTATTTCGATGGGGGTCTGTTCTTGGGGGTTAATTTAGACGGGAGTTTGTTCCCGGGGGGTATTTAGATGGGAGTTTATTCCCAGGGGCTATTTAGATGGGAGTTTGTTCCTGGGCGGGTATTTAGATGGGAGTCAGTTCCTGCGGGGGTATTTAGATGGATGTTTGTTCCCGGGGAGTATTTAGATTGGGATCTGTTCCTGGGGGGTGGAGGGTTATTTAGATCGGAGTCAGTTCCTGGGGGTATTTAGATGGGAGTTTGTTACTGGGGGATATTTAGATGGGAGTTTGTTCCTGCGGGGTATTTAGATGGTAGTCTGTTGCCGGGGGGTAATTAGATGGGAGTTTGCCTGTGGGTGGAATTTAGATGGGAGTCTGTTCCTGCAGGGGAGAATTAGATGGGGGTCTGTGCCGGCGGGTGGGGTATTGAGATGGGAGTTTGTTCGCGGGGGGGTATTTAGATGGGAGTTTCCTCTCAGCGGAAATTTAGATGACAGTTTGTTCCTGGCGGGTTATTCAGATGGGAGTTTGTTACTGGGGCGGTATTTAGATGGGAGTTTGCTCCTGCGGGGTATTTAGATGGTAGTCTGTTGCCGGGGGGTATTTAGATGGGAGTCTGTTCCTGGGGGTATTTAGAAGGGGATCTGTTCACAGATGTGGGGTACTTAGATGGGGGTCTGTTCTGGGCGGGTATATAGATGGGAGTCTGTTCCTGCAGGGCTATTTAGATGGGGGTCTGTTCCTGGGGTTAATTTAGATGGGAGTTTGTTCCTGGGGGGTGGTATTTCGATGGGAGTTTCTTCTCAGCGGAAATTTAGATGACAGTTTGTTCCTGGTGAGTTATTCAGATGGGAGTTTCTTCCCGGGGGGTATTTGGATGGGAGTTTGTTCCTGGGGGGTTATTTAGATTTGGATATGTTCCTGGGGGTTGGGGGGTTATTTAGATGGAAGTCAGTTCCTGGCAGGTATTTAGATGGGAGTTTGTTCCTGCGGGGTATTTAGATGGTAGTCTGTTGCCGGGGGGTATTTAGATGGGAGTTTGTCCTGTGGGTGGAATTTAGATGGGAGTCTGTTCCTGCAGGGGATAATTAGATGGGGGTCTGTTCCGGGGTGGGTGTGTATTAAGATGGGAGTTTTTTCCTAGGGGGGTGTGATTTAGATGGGAGTTTTTTCTCAGCGCAAATTTAGATGACAGTTTGTTCCTGGCGGGTTATTCTGATGGGAGTTTCTTCCCGGGGGGTATTTAGATGGGAGTTTGTTACTGGGGCGGTATTTAGATGGGAGTTTGCTCCTGCGCGGTATTTAAATGGTAGTCTGTTGCCGGGGGGTATTTAGATGGGAGTCTGTTCCTGGGGGTATTTAGAAGGGGATCTGTTCACAGATGTGGGGTACTGAGATGGGGGTCTGTTCTGGGCGGGTATATAGATGGGAGTCTGTTCCTGCAGGGCTATTTAGATGGGGGTCTGTTCCTGGGGGTTAATTTAGATGGGAGTTTGTTCCTGGGGGGGGGGGGTGGTATTTAGATGGGAGTTTCTTCTCAGTGGAAATTTAGATGACATTTTGTTCCTGGTGGGTTATTCAGATGGGAGTTCCATCCCGGGGGGTATTTGGATGGGCGTTTGTTCCTGGGGGGTTATTTAGATTGGGATCTGTTCCTGGGGGTTGGGGGGTTATTTAGATGGAAGTCAGTTCCTGGTAGGTATTTAGATGGGAGTTTGTTCCTGCGGGGTATTTAGATGGTAGTCTGTTGCTGGGTGGTATTTAGATGGCAGTTTGTCCTGTGGGTGGAATTTAGATGGTGGTCTGTTCCTGCAGGGGATAATTAGATGGGAGTCTGTTCCAGGGTGGTGGTGTATTAAGATGGGAGATTGTTCCTGGGGGGGGGTATTTAGATGGGAGTTTTTTTCCTAGGGGGGTGTGATTTAGATGGGAGTTTTTTCTCAGAGCAAATTAAGATTACAGTTTGTTCCTGGCGGGTTATTCTGATGGGAGTTACTTCCCGGGGGGTATTTAGATGGGAGTTTGTTCCTGGGGGGTTATTTAGATGGGAGCGAGTTCCTGGGTGGTATTTAGATGGGAGTTTGTTCCTGGGGGTATTAGGATGGGGGTCTGTTCCTGGGGGGGTGTGTTATTTAGATGGGCATCAGTTCCAGGGGGGCTATTTAGATGGACGTTTGTTCCCGGGGGGTATTTAGATGGGAGTTTCTTCCCGGGGGGTATTTAGATGGGAGTTTGTTCCTGGGGGGTTATTTAGATGGGAGCCAGTTCCTGGGCGGTATTTAGATGGGGGTTTGTTCCTGGGGATATTTGGATGGGGGTCTGTTCCTGTGGGGGTGGTATTATTTAGATGGGAATCGGTTCCTGGCGTGCTATTTCGATGGAAGTTTGTTCCCGGGGGGCATTTAGATGGGAGTTTGTTCCTGGGGGGGTAATTAGATGGGAGTCAGATCCTGGGGGGTATTTAGATGGGAGTTTGTTCCCGGGGGGTATTTAGATGGGGATCTGTTCCGGGGTGGGGGTGTTATTTAGATGGGAGTCAGTTCCTCGGGGTATTTAGATGGAGGTTTGTTATGGAGGGGAGGGTATTTAGAAGTGAGTTTGTTCCTGCAGGGTAATTAGATGGTAGTCTGTTGCCAGGGTTTTTTTAGATGGGAGTTTGTCCTAGGGGGTGGGGTATTTAGATGGGAACCTGTTCCTGGGGGGTTATTTAGATGGGACTCAGTTCCTGCGGGGCTTTGAGATTGGAGTTTGTTCCCGGGGGTTATTTAGATGGGAGTTTGTTCCTGGGGGTGGGGTATTCAGATGGGGCTCTGTTCCTGGGGGTATTTAGATGGGGGTCTGTTCACAGAACTGGGGTAATTAGAAGGGGGTCAGATCCTGGGGGGTATTTAGGTGGGAGTTTGTTCCCGGGGGGTATTTAGATGAGGATCTGTTCCCGGGGGGGGGAGGTTATTTAGATGAGAGTCTGCTGCTGGGGGATATTTAGATGGGAGTTTGTTACTGGGGCGGTATTTCGATGGGAGTTTGCTCCTGCCGGGTATTTAGATGGTAGTCTATTGCCGGGGGGTATTTAGATGGGAGTCTGTTCCTGGGGGTGTTTAGATGGGGATCTGTTCACAGATGTGGGGTACTTAGATGGGGTTCTGTTCTGGGCGGGTATTTAGATGGGAGTCTGTTCCTGCAGGGGGTATTTAGATGGGGGTCTGTTCATGGGAAGGGATTTAGATGGGAGTCAGTTCCTGGGGGGTATTTAGATGGATGTTTGTTCCCGGGCAGTATTTAGATGGGGATCTGTTCCTGGTGCGTGGAGGGTTTTTTAGATGGGATTCAGTTCCTGGGGGGTATTTAGATGGGAGTTTGTTACTGGGGGTTATTTTGATGGGATTTGATCCTGCGGGGTATTTAGATGGTAGTATGTTGCCAGGGGGTATTTAGATGGGTGTTTGTCCTGCGGGTGGAATTTAGATGGGAGTCTGTTCCTGCAGGGGGAAATTAGATGGGGGTCTGTTCCGGGGTGGGGGGTATTGAGATGGGGGTTTGTTCCTGGGGGAGGGTATTTAGATGGGAGTCAGTTCCTGGGGGGTATTTCGATGGGAGTTTGTTACAGGGGGTGTATTTAGATGTGAGATTGTTCCTGCAGGGTATTTAGATAGTAGTCTGTTGCCAGGGGTTTTTTAGATGGGAGTTTGTCCTGGGGGGCGGGTTATTTAGATGGGAGTCTGTTCCTGGGGGGTTATTTAGATTGGGATCTGTTCCTGGGGGTTGGGGGGTTATTTAGATGGGAGTCAGTTCCTGGTAGGTATTTAGACGGGAGTTTGTTACTGGGGGGTATTTAGATGGGAGTCTGTTCCTGCGGGGTATTTAGATGGTAGTCTGTTGCTGGGGTTATTTAGATGGGAGTTTGTCCTGTGGGTGGAATTTAGATGTGACTCTCTTCCTGCAGGGGATAATTAGATGGGCGTCTGTTCCGGCGTGGGGAGGTATTGAGATGGGAGTTTGTTCCTGGAGGGGTGTGATTTAGATGGGAGTTTCTTCTCAGCACAAATTTAGATGACAGTTTGTTCCTGGCGGGTTATTCAGATGGGAGTTTCTTCTCGGGGGATATTTAGATGGGAGTTTGTTCCTGGGGGGTTATTAGGACGGGAGCCAGTTCCTGGCCGCTATTTAGATGGGAGTTTGTTCCTGGGGGTATTTGGATGGGGGTCTGTTCCTGGGGGCGGGGTGATTTAGATGGGAATCAGTTCCAGGGGGGCTATTTAGATGGACGTTTGTTCGCGGGGGGTATTTAGATGGGAGATTCTTCCCGGGGGGTATTTAGATGGGAGTTTGTTCCTGAGGGGGTTATTTAGATGGGAGCCAGTTCCTGGGCGGTATTAGTATGGGGGTTTGTTCCTGGGGGTATTTGGATGGGGGTCTGATCCTGTGGGGGGGGGGGGGTTATATTTAGATGGGAATCGGTTCTTGGGGGGGCTATTTAGATGGAAGTTTGTTCCCGGGGGGTATTTAGATGGGAGTTTCTTCCTGGGGGGGTATTTAGATGGGAGTCAGATCCTGGGGGGTAATTAGATGGGAGTTTGTTCCCGGGGGATATTTAGATGGGAGTTTGTTCCTGTGGGGGGGGGGGGGGTAATTAGATTGGAGTCAGATCCTGGGGGATATTTAGATGGGAGTTTGTTCCCGGGGGGTATTTAGATGGGGATCTGTTCTGGGGTGGGGGTGTTATTTAGATGGGTGTCAGTTCCTGGGAGTATTTAGATGGGAGTTTGTTACAGGGGGTATGGGTATTTCGAAGTGAGTTTGTTCCTGCAGGGTAATTAGATGGTAGTCTGTTGCCAGGGGTTTTTAGATGGGGGTTTGTCCTGGGGGGGTGGGGTATTTAGATGGGAACCTGTTCCTGGGGTCTATTTAGATGGGACTCAGTTCCTGGGGGGCATTGAGATTGGAGTTTGTTCCCGGGGGTTATTTAGATGGGAGTTTGTTCCTGCGGGTGGGGTATTCAGATGGGGCTCTGTTCCTGGGGGTATTTAGATGGGGGTCTGTTCACAGAACTGGGGTAATTAGAAGGGGGTCAGATCCTGGGTGGGTATTTAGATGGGAGTTTGTTCCAGGGGGTATTTAGATGAGGATCTGTTCCTGGGGGGGAGGTTATTTAGATGAGAGTCTGATCCTGGGGGGTATTTAGATGGGAGTTTGTTACTGGGGCGGTATTTAGATGGGAGTTTGCTCCTGCGGGGTATTTAGATGGTAGTCTATTACCAGAGGGTATTTAGATGGGAGTCTGCTCCTGTGGGTATTTGGATGGGTATCTGTTCACAGATGTGGGGTACTTAGATGGGGTTCTGTTCTGGACGGGTATTTAGATGGGAGTCTGTTCCTGCAGGGGGTATTTAGATAGGGGTCTGTTCCGGGAGGTGCATATTGAGATGGGAGTTTGTTCCAGGGGGCAATTTAGATGGGTGTCTGTTCCTGGGTGTTAATTTAGATGGGAGTTGGTTCCCGGGGGGTATTTAGATGGGAGTTTATTCCCGGGGGCTATTTGGATGGGTGTTTGTTCCTGGGCAGGGATTTAGATGGGAGTCAGTTCCTGGGGTGGTATTTAGATGGATGTTTGTTCCCGGGGAGTATTTAGATGGGGATCTGTTTCTGGGGGGGGGGGCGGGGGTGGAAGGTTTTTTAGATGGGAGTCAGTTCCTGGGGGGTATTTAGATGGGAGATTGTTACTGGGGGTTATTTTGATGGGAGTTTGATCCTGCGGGGTATTTAGATGTTAATCTGTTGCCAGGGGGTATTTAGATGGGTGTTTGTCCTGCGGGTGGAATTTAGATGTGAGTCTGTTCCTGCCGGGCATAATTAGATGGGTGTCTGCTCCGGGGTAGGGGGGTATTGAGATGGGAGTTTGTTCCTGGGGGGGTATTTAGATGGGAGTTTGTTCCGGGGGGGTGGTATTTAGATGGGAGTTTCTTCTCAGTGGAAATTTAGATGACAGTTTGTTCCTGGCGGGTTATTAGAATTAGAATTAGAACAGTACAGCGCCGTACAGGCCCTTCGGCCCTCGATGTTGCGCCGACCAGTGAAACCATCTGACTTACACTAATCCATTTTCATCCATATGTCTATCCAATGACCACTTAAATGCCCTTAAAGTTGGCGAATCTACTACTGCTGCAGGCAGGGCGTTCCACGCCCTTACTACTCTCTGAGTAAAGAAACTACCTCTCACATCTGTCCTATATCTATCACCCCTCAAGTTGAAGCTATGTCCCCTCATGTTTGCCATCACCATCCGAGGAAAAAGACGCTCACTATCCACCATATCTAACCCTCTGATTATCTTATATGTCTCTATTAAGTCACCCCTCCTCCTCCTCCTCTCCAACGAAAACAACCTCAAGCCCCTCAGCCTTTCCTCGTAAGACCTTCCCTCCATACCAGGCAACATCCTAGTAAATCTCCTCTGCACCCTTTCCATAGCTTCCACATCCTTCCAATAATGCGGTGACCAGAACTGCACGCAATACTCCAGGTGCGATCTCACCAGAGTTTTGTACAGCTGCAGCATGACCTCGTGGCTCCGAAACTCGATCCACCTACTAATAAAAGCTAACACACCATATGCCTGCTTAACAGCCCTATTAACCTGGGTAGCAACCTTCAGGGATTTATGCACCTGGACACCAAGATCTCTCTGTTCATCTACACTACCAAGAATCTTCCCATGAGCCCAGAACTCTGCATTCCTGTTACTCCTTCCAAAGTGAATCAACTCGCACTTTTCCGCATTAAACTCCATTTGATATCTCTTAGCCCAGCACTGCAGCCCATTTATGTCCCTCTGTACCCTGCAACATCCTTCGGCACTATCCACAACTCCACCGACTTTAGTGACATCTGCAAGTTTACTAACCCACCCTTCTTCACCCTCTTCCAGGTCATTTATAAAAATGACAAACAGCAGTGGCCACAAAACAGATCCTTGCGGTACACCACTAGTAACTAAACTCCAGGATGAACATTTGCCATCAACCACCACCCTCTGTCTTCTTTCAGCTAGCCAATTTCTGATCCAAAGCTCTAAATCACCTTCAACCCCATACTTCCGTATTTTCTGCAATAGCCTACCATGGGGAACATTATCAAACGCCTTACTGAAATCCATATACACCACATCCACTGCTTTACCCTATTCCACCAGTTTGGTCACCTTCTTGAAGAACTCAATAAGGTTTGTGAGGCACGACCTACCCGTCACAAAACCGTGCTGACTATCGCTAATGAACTTATTCTTTTCAAGATGATTACAAATCCTGTCTCTTATAACCTTTTCCAACATTTTACCCACAACCGAAGTCAGGATCACAGGTCTACAATTACTAGGGCTGTCTCTACTCCCCTTCTTGAACAAGGGGACAACATTTGCTATCCTGCAGTCTTCCGGCACTATTACTGTCGACAATGACGACATAAAGATCAAGGACAAAGGCTCTGCAATCTCCTCCCTGGCTTCCCAGAGAATCCTAGGGTAAATCCCATCTGGCCCAGGGGTCTTATCTATTTTCACATTTTCCAAAATTGATAACACCTCCTCCTTGTGAACCTCAATCCCATCTAGCCTAGTAGCCTGAATCTCAATATTCTCCTCAACAACATTTTATTTGTCTACTGTAAATGCTGACGCAAAATATTCATTTAACACTTCCCCTATTTCCTTTGATTCCACACACAACTTCCCACTACTATCCTTGATTGGCCCTAGTCTAACTCTAGTCATTCTTTTATTCCTGATATACCCATAGAAAGCCTTAGGGTTTTCCCTGATCCTATCCGCCAATGACTTCTCGTGTCCTCTCCTTGCTCTTCTTAGCTCTCCCTTTCGATCCTTCCTGGCTTGCTTGTCGCTCTCAAGCGCCCGAAGTGAGCCTTCACGTCTCATCCTAACATCCGCCTTCTTCTTCCTCTTGACAAGCGCTTCAACTTCTTTAGTAAACCACAGCTCCCTCGCTCGACAACTTCCTCCCTGCCTCACAGGTACATACTTATCAAGGACACGCAGTAGCTGCTCTTTGAATAAGCTCCATATTTCGATTGTTCCCATCCCCTGCAGTTTCCTTCCCCATCCTACGCATGCTAAATCTTGCCTAATCGCATCATAATTTCCATTCTCCCAGCTATAATGTTTGCACTGCGGAATATACCTGTCCCTGCCCATCGCTAAGTATAAACCTAACCGAATTGTGATCACTATCGCCAAAGTGCTCACCTACATCTAAATCTAACACCTGGCCGGGTTCATTTCCAAGTACCAAATCCAATGTGGCATCGCCCCTGGTTGGCCTGTCTACATACTGTGTCAGAAAACCCTCCTGCACACACTGGACAAAAACTGACCCATCTAAAGTACTCGAACTATAGTATTTCCAGTCAATATTTGGAAAGCTAAAGTCCCCCATAACAACTACCCTGTTACTCTCGCCCCTGTCGTGAATCATCTTCGCTATCCTTTCCTCTACATGTCTGGAACTATTTGGAGGTGGATAGAAGACTCACAACAGGGTAACCTCACCTCTCCTGTTTCTAACCTCGGCCCATACTACCTCAGTAGACGAGTCCTCAAACGTCCTTTCTGTCGCTGTAATACTCTCCATGATTAACAATGCCACCCCCACAACCGCCCCCCCCCCGCCCCCGCCCTCTTTCACCATCTTCTCTGTTCTTACTGAAACATCTAAATCCCGGAACCTGGAACATCCATTCCTGCCCCTGCTCTACCCATGTCTCCGAAATGGCCACTACATCGAGATCCCAGGTACCAACCCATGTTGAAAGCTCACCCACCTTATTCCGGATGCTCCTGGCGTTGAAGTAGACATACTTTAAACCAGGTTCTTGCTTGCCAGTGCCCTCTTGCGTCCTTGTAACCATAGCCCTGACCTCACTACTCTCAACATCCTGTACACTGGCACTACAATTTAGGTTCCCATTCCCCTGCTGAATTAGTTTAACCCCCCCCCCGAAGAGCACTAGCAAATTTTCCCCCCCCCCCCCAGGATATTGGTACCCCTCTGGTTCAGGTGAAGACCATCCTGTTTGTAGAGGTCCCACCTACCCCAGAAAGAGCCCCAATTATCCTGGAAACCAAAACCCTCCCTCATGCACCATCGCTGCAGCCACGTGTTCAACTCCTCTCTCTCCTTATTCCTCGCTTCGCTATCACGTGGCACGGGCAACAACCCAGAGATAACAACTCTGTTTGTTTTCGCTCTCAGCTTCCACCCTAGCTCCCTGAATTTCTGTCTTAAATCCCCATCTCTCTTCCTAACTATGTCGTTGGTGCCTATGTGGACCACCACTTGGGGCTGCTCCCCCTCCCCCTTAAGGATCCCAAAAACACGATCCGAGAAATCACGAACCCTGGCACCTGGGAGGCAACATACCAAACGTGATACTCTCTCGTTCCCACAAAACCTCCTATCTGTTCCCCTAACTATGGAGTCCCCAATGACTAATGCTCTGCTCCTCTTCCCCCTTCCCTTCTGAGCAACAGGGACAGACTCTGTGCCAGATACCTGTACCCCATTGCTTACCCCTGGTAAGTCGTCCCCTGCAACAGTATCCAAAACGGTATCCCTGTTGTTGAGGAAAACGGCCACAGGGGATTCCTGCACTGCCTGCTGGTTCCCTCTCCTTCCCCTGACGGTAACCCATCTACCTACTTCTTTTACCTGAGGTGTGACTACCTCCCCATAACTCCTCTCAATAACCTCCTCCACCTCCCGAATGATCCGAAGTTCATCCAGCTCCAGCTCCAGTTCCCTAACGCGGTTCTCGAGGAGCTGGAGTTGGGTGCACTTCCCGCAGATGCAGTCAGCAGGGACACTCTTGTCGACCCTTACCTCCCGCATTCTGCAGGAGGAACATACAACTGCCTTAACCTCCATTCCCACTATTCTAAATTCCCAACAAATCTACTGAAAAACCAAAAACAAAAAGTCAAAATTTGTTAGGTTAGCAATCCAACGGACAGAACTTCTTAAATAAAAAGCTTACCTTATCAACACACCGGAGTCTTTTGTTTTGGTTAGAGGAGTAGGGTGGGTGGGAGACACTACACATGTAGTGTCTCGGGTACAGCCACCACCCAAATATATAGTTTTTACTTACCCAGCAGTCCCCTGGTCCTCTGAAAACAAAAGGGAATTCACTTTTAAACTTACACTGAAATTGACTTCGCAGCTGTAAGCCCGCTCCCGCACCTCCGTTACTATCAAAGCTGCGGTCACCGAAACTAAAAGAAAGAGATTTTAAACCACCCAAATATATAGTTTTTACTTACCCAGCAGTCCCCTGGTCCTCCGAAAACAAAAGGGAATTCACTTTTAAACTTACACTGAAATTGATTTATTCAGATGGGAGTTTCTTCCCGGGGGGTGGGGGGGGGTGGTATTTAGATGGGAGTCAGTTCCTGGCCGGTATTTAGATGGGAGTTTGTTACTGGACTGTATTTAGATGGGAGTTTGTTCCTGCGGGGTATTTAGATGGTAGTCTGTTGCCGGGGGGTATTTAGATGGGAGTTTGTCCTGCGGGTGGAATTTAGATGGGAGTCTGTTCCTCCAGGGGGTTATTAGATGGGGGTCTGTTCTGGGGTTGGGGGTATTGAGATGAGAGTTTGTTCCTGGGGGGCGTTTTCGATGGGGGTTTGTTCCTTGGGGGGGGGGTGGAATTTAGATGGGAGTCTGTTCCTGCAGGGGGTATTTAGATGGGAGTTTCTTCTCAGTGGAAATTTAGATGACAGTTTGTTCCTGGCGGGTTATTCAGATGGGAGTTTCTTCCCGGGGGCTATTTAGATGGGAGTTTGTACCTGGGGGGTTATTTAGATGGGAGCCAGTTCCTGGGCGGTATTTAGATGGGAGTTTGTTCCTGGGGGTATTTGGATTGGGGTCTGTTCCTGTGGGGAGGGGGTTATTTAGATGGTAATCGGTTCCTGGGGGCTATTAAATGGAAGATTGTTCCCGGGGGGTATTTAGATGGGACTTTGTTCCCGACGGTTTTTAGATGGGGTTCTGTTCCTGGGGGGTTATTTAGATGGGAGTTAGTTGTGGGGGGGTGTATTTAGATGGAAGTCTGTCCTGGGGAGGGGGCTATTTAGATGGGAATTTTTTCCCAGGTGGGTATTTAGATGGGAGTTTGTTCCCAGGGGGGTATTTAGATGAGAGTCTGTCCTGGGCGGTATTCAGATGGGTTGTCTTGTAACGGGGGGAAGGGGGTAATTAGATGGGGTTCTGTTGATAATGAGGGCATTGGATGGGGGTCAGTTAACAGGAGATATCAGATAGGGGTCTGCAGACAACGATTATTTAGATTGCAGGGGTCTGCACAAGGGGGGAATATTTTCCAGGGGGTAGAGATATTGCAGGGGAAAATATTTGAGTGGTGGTTAAAAATTGCGGGCGGCGGGGCAGTGGGGGGGGGGTATAAATTACGAGGGGGACTAAATTGCGGGAGAGGTGATAAATTGCGGGGGGTGATGATAAATTGCGGGAGTGGGATAAATCGCGGGGGTACTGTTAAATTGCGGGAGGCTGATGAATTGCGGGGGTGGAAATTGCGGGGGTAGTGTTAAATTGCGGGAGGGTGATAAATTGCGAGGGGGGTGATGATAAATTGCGGGGAGAATTATAAATAGCGGGGCGGGATGATAAATTGCGGGGGAGCAATAAATTGCGGGGGGGTTGATAAATTGCGGGGGGATGATAAATTGCTGGGTGGGATGATAAATTGAGGGGGGATGATAAATTGCCGGGTGGTATGTTAAATTCCGGGGGGGTATAAATTTTGGGGGGCAATAAATTGCGGGGGTTGATGATAAATTGCGGGGGGGTATAAATTAAGGGGTGGTATAAATTGCGGGGGGGCATAAATTGCGGGCAGAGGGATAAATTGCGGAGGGGGAATAAATTGCGGGGGTGTGCAAATTGCGAGAGGGGATATATTACGGGGGGCGGGATAGGATCAGAAGAAGACAGAAAAAGTTGGAAAGAGAGAGACATGATAGGAAGAGAAATATAGAAGGCAGAAAGAGACAAAGAAATAGAGAGAAAAAGAGAGAAAAGATAGAAAGATACAGAGAAAAAGAGAGAAAAGATAGAAAGAGACAAGAAAGAGAGAGAAAAAGAGGCAAAGGGAGCGTAAAAGAAATAGCGAAAAGATAGAAAGAGAAAGAGAGAAGACAGAAATAAAAAGAGAGAAGATAGATAAGATAGAAATAGACAGAAAGAGAAAACAAAGAGAAAGTCAGAGAAATAGAGAAAAGACAGAGAGACAGAAATAGAGAAAAGACAGAAAACGTCAGAAAGAGAAAAAGGACAGAACGAGAGAGAAAAAGAGCAGGGAAAAAGTGGTGGGAAGGAACAGAGACACAAATAGATTACAGGCACCAAAGAGACAGACAGAAAGCCAGTGAGAAAGGCACAGGGAATCACAGAGAGATTGAGAGAGAGGACAGAGAAAGCCATTGAGACAGAAAGATGGACAATCACTCAGAGAGAAAGAGAAACACAAAGTGAGGGAGAGAGAGATGGAGGAACACAAAGAGGGAGAAATACAGAGAGAGAGAGATTGAGGAACAGAGAGAGAGAGAGAATCAGACAGAATCACAAAGTTAGGAAGAGAGATTGAGAAATAGAGAGACAGAGAGAGATTCAGTGCGAGAGAGTTTCAGTGCGAGACAGATTGGGTGAGAGAGAGATTGAGAGAGAGATTCAGGGAGAGAGAGATTGAGTGAGAGATAGATTCAGTGCGAAAGAGTTTCAGTGCGAGAGAGATTCTGTGTGAGAGAGATTCAGTGAGAGAGAGGTTCAATGAGAGAGATTCAGTGAGAGAGAGGTTCAGTGAGAGAGATTCAGTGCGAGAGATTCAGTGCGAGAGATTCAGTGCGAGAGATATTCAGTGAGGGAGAGATTGAGTGAGAGAGAGATTCAGTGAGAGAGAGATTCAGTGCGAGAGAGATTCAGTGAGAGAGAGATTCAGTGCGAGAGAGGTTGAGTGCGAGAGAGATTCAGTGCGAGAGATTGAGTGCGAGAGAGATTCAGTGAGAGAGAGATTCAGTGCGAGAGAGATTCAGTGAGAGAAAGATTGAGTGCGAGAGAGATTCAGTGCGAGAGAGATTCAGTGCGAGAGAGATTGTGTGCGAGAGAGATTGTGTGCAAGGGAGATTGAGTGCGAGAGAGATTCAGTGAGATAGAGATTCAATGCGAGAGATTCAGTGAGAGAGAGTGAGTGAAAGAGACTGAGTCAGAAGGAGGGAGATAGGCAGAGCGAGACAATAAAGATGTGATACTCACCATCCCACACGGTCTGCGTTCCATCCTGGGACTCTAACATCTTCCCTCCAACAGCTCATCCATGGGGAAAAGATCCTGGAGGGGGGCATTGGGGAGGGATTTGGAGATAAACGTCTGGACTGGGACAGAGAGAGGGGGATTCAGACTGGACTCTCTCTCTCACACACACTGTAATCAGCTTGCAATTTACCTGGGCACAGAGAAACAGAAACTGAGACACAGAAACTCACATTCACAAACCAGCTGCATGGAAAGAAAGAATGGAGGCTGATGTTGTCCTAATATATCCCAGAACCTGTCACTCAAACAGACAGTCCACCCAAAATGCAGCTGACACAACCAGCTCTCAGCTTCCTCCATCAGGACACTCCCTCCCAGGTATGGGACAGTCCAAGGTGAGTCTCTGTGTAAACAGGGAATGGGGGAGAGAGGGATATTCCAGCCATACCCCAAATGGACCATTCCAGACAGAAACCTGTCTGTCTGTCTCTCTCTCGCTTCCTCCCACAAAAACCTCATTAACAGAGCAGAAAAACTGCTGTAATTTAAACCCTGGGGGGCCGGTCTGGATACTGGCCATTTAACACTCATTGTATTAAATGTCTTTCACTATTCACCTCCAGTTAACAGAAAGTTCAGAAAATGACTCACTGCAACTACCTTGAAATTGTGACATCGTGTTTTGCTGGAGTGGCCGGTTTGACTGCAGTATAAACAGGCAGTTTTTATTTGGTTTTTCAATTCCACTGTGTGACAAAGACTGAAACTGGAGCCAGGTTACTGATGCAGCGAAGAGAACTTTAACAACTGGTGACATTTCGCACAACAATTCTTACCCATATTTACAGTTATATTTGTCAATGATTCTTTGCACTGTATTTGATGCTGCTGGATTTATGGAGTAGCCTGCAATCAATCGAAAAAAAAACCTTCTTAACATTCACCAGTTTAATGTTACAAGGGTTTGCCAAGCTGGGAAATGGCCATTTAACACAAATGGTATTAAAGATCTTCCACTTTTCACCTCCAGCTTATAAAAAGTTCAGCAATAAAGACCTCAACATTCTGACAAAGAGTTTTTACTGCTGCAGTAAAGTGTCACTTATTTCCATTTGGTTCCAGACTGTTTCTATCCTCTGCTCTCCTGGGGGATTCAGAGGGATTTTTGTTCATTGTTTGTCCAAATTCAGGAGGTTCTAGCTCCTCTGCAGCTGCTGTCCTGAAGAAATTAATTGTATTGTATTCAAAATCTTTCCCTCAGTTTGCAGATATGAGGAGAGACTGTTTACACTAGCAGACGGGAGAAACAAATAGGCAGGGAGTTGTTCGGGTCTGGAATTCACTGTCTGACAGGTTTCTGAAAGCAGATTCAATATTAACTTTCAAAAGACAATCGGATCAAAACTTCAATTACTCTGAATTATAGTGGAAAAGATACCAGCCGAGAGAAGTGAGAACGAGAGAGAGATGTCATGAGTAATGACCTTAGTAATGAAGAATTCAAAACCATATATATGGAGAGTTTTTATTTGTCATTGATTGAGTTAATTTGCCCCTGTTGTTTTACTTATACATTCCCTTTAATCACTGAAAATAATTTTCCAAACAGGAACCATTTTAATGTTACAAGTGTTTACATAGTAGTAAAATAGTCACTTAACACAAACTGTATTGAAATTATTTTATTCAGCATCTCAAGCTTATCGAAAGTAAATTCCTCCGACTTGTAAAAACTTTCAAACTTTCAGTGACAGAATCTCCCATCAGTAATGGCTCAGCATTTCCATCTGCTGGTGTCCCTCTTTCACTGCAGTTACAGTCCCCCTCTCACCATCTCCATCTGCTGGTGTCCCTGTCTCACTGCAGTTACTGGCCACTCTCAACAACTCCATCTGCTGGTGTCCCTGTCACACTGCAGTCACCGACCCTATCACCATCTCCATCTACTGGTGTCCCTGTCTCACTGCAGTTACTGCCCCTCTCACCTCCTCACAATCACTGCGATTTGCAGCTTTGTCCACTGGCGTCGTATGTTGGCATAGCAACCACTAGGTGGCGCTGTACTGGCACATGCGTAAACGTATCATGTTCCAGTTAAACGTCAGGGTCTGCCACGTTCAGGCCTCTGCGTGGACGAAAGATGGCGCCAGTCAATTAATCACAAAGGCAGGTGGGGGGGGGGCGGTGGAGCGGGGCGGTGGGGGAGGGGGCGGGGAATGGGATTTAGTTCCAGTGTTTGAAACCCATCAGCTCTTTCTATGATTTCACTAATTTAACAATGAGATTGAGAGGGTATTTCACCGCCTTCTTCAGCTCCTGTCTGAATTTAGTCTGGGTCACAATGTAAATACATGTGTTGGTGCAGGAACTGAGAATCTGCAGCATCTTTGATGTTCGATCTGTGATATAGAGAGGGTCAGTGGAGGAGGAATAATACTGAATATCAGCAATTCGCCTATAAAAGTTAAACACAACCCGGGTCACCCATAACAGTATAAAACTGCTGGAAATACTGAAGAGTAAAATAATTGATTTCCTGCGATTCTCCATTTCTAGGTCCTTGTGATTCTCAGCATTGCTGTGGCGCCGGAATCCCCTGCGGACTTTACTGGAGATTAAAATCCGTCGGACAGTCAGAACATTGAGCAGCAAAATCAGAAAGACCGGGACACAAGGGGTTAAAATGTAATTTAACAATTCAAATGCCCCCCATATGGGGGAAGTATAGAAGCTCTGTTTATAAACACAACTCATGGGAACATTATCAATAATGTAACGTTGTTTCAGTGTAAAGTACCAGGGGAGAGACTCTAAACTGCCCAGCACACTCACTGTTCCGACAACCACAGCCGCAGTTTTCTTGCTGCAATATTTTGTTTTCAGCTTCTCACAACAAATGGCCACAAATCGATCAAAGGTGAAAGTGACTGTGAGCCAGACAGAAACAACTGTGGATGCAGAAAGCAGAACCTCAATGAGAGAACACACTGGAGTAATTCTCAGGAATGAATATGGGAAATAAATTACAACAATTGCAGCCAATATGGGTTCAGTGATGACGAGCAGGAGATCAGACACTGCCATTCCCACCAGGTAGACAGTGATACATTTGGAGAGACCGCACTTTCCTCGGGACAGGATCACAATCGCTATCAAGTTAACTGGAAGAGAGAGAGAAAAGGAAGCAGAGAAATTACTGAACAGACCTGGAGACAAAGCAGCAGTTTGACAGGATTTGGGCTGAAATTTCCAGCTTTGTTGCTGCATCGAGCAGTGAAAACTGATTCATTGACCTGGGCAGTGCTTTGCCACAATAAAATGCTTGAAAACACAGTTATCAATAATGAATTGGGAAATTGATACAGAAAGTGAATAAAGACAGCAACGGATCTACTGGAAGTACTGGGTGAGGATGCAGTGTCAGTGGGCAAATGAGAAGGGCTTTACAGAGATGGAATCCAATGGATTAATTGGGAATTTGTCTCCAGACTGTTGGTTGGGAAGGTTTGGGGAGAGCGGGATGTGTAGCTGGTTTGTTGCTCTGGGGTCAGGGAATCGACCGGGACTGTTACCAAGTGGGAAAACTGCAGCGCTGAGTTAGAGTATCAGCAAAGATCTAGAACGGCAGAGCAGGCTCTAGGGCTGAATGGCCTCGTCCTGCTCCGATGTTCCTGTATTCCTATCAGGTTGGACAAAGGAGCTGGAAGTGGAGCCAGTCAGTGTGATTGGGTGGGCGAGAAGGGAAAGGACATGTTGTCGCAGGAGGGGAGACTGGAGCAGATGGTTTGGGAAAGTGGATAAACTGAAGCAATGGATGAGGTGACTGAGGATTCCATGCAGTGAGAGGAGAGGCTGATATTCACAGGGAGAGACTGCAGCAGAGAGTTAGAGGAAATCTAATCCATAGATCCCAGTCAGACAATTCAATTAATACATTCAAACAATAATCCCTGTGGTTATTGGTGTTGGAGAACAGTTCATTGTTTAGACAATACAGTCAATATACTTCATTTGTCCAGGCTGTTAAATATAAATTTAAATATATTTCTGATATCAGCCTCGCTCTTTATTGAAATCAGTAGTCACGGAGTTTTTAAGGTGAAGTATTTAAATAATGAGTTACCATCGGTGATGAACTCATTCTATTCAGTTCATGCAGTCACTAAGTAAGGAATAGGAACTTTCTACAAAACAAAATGAGGACCTGACAGAAATCAACACAGAGGATCAAGTCCAACAGGAAAATGAACACAATCTGACAACAGACAACTTCAACTCACAGTTTCTCTCACTAACTGTTCTGACATCCCAGGACTTCATGATGGTGAATTATTCACACTGCTTCTTCTTTCTCTTTCATTTTACTTCTGCTTTTCTTTTTCCCTCTGTTTCGTTCTCCCTGCTCCTTTTCTCCTTCCCTATCTATTCGGATTACTCACACCCTGCAAACTGTTAGCTAATGCTACTTTTCACATATCATTTATTCCTAACATTTTGCATCTGTGTTCTGTTCATCAGCCCCAGCTTCAATGATTCTATTCTCAGGGTCAGTTTGTTCAATGGTGAAACCTCTGTGAATAATTTAATGTATCTACAGAACACTCAAGTCTCCACCTGTTCACCTACAGATTTCACTTCATCAACAATACATGGAATAAACAGTATCGAAAGCTACTTCCAGAAAAACCTCACAATCATTGAAATTCCTTCCCTGGAATTATGAAGTAATCTGTTATAATGTGGGATTCTTTCATTAATAAAACACCAACATCAGCGCTGCAGCTGATAATCTACAGATAAATGGAAAGACTCTTGATTCCAACTGATAGACTGAAAACCAGTAAAACATCACATCAATACTTTCAATTTTACAATGTAGTCCAGTGACAGTGAAGGTCCACAGTGAGGCAGAGAAGGAGAAGTGAAAGTGTTAGCAGCAAACTCAGTTCAGTACCCAGACCTCTGAAGCAGAGTCAGACACGCACAGAATGAAATAATATTTGATAACAGAGATAAGCAATAAATACATTGAAATCCCAGTTAACCTGAGCCATCTTATTGGGGAGGTAGGATGTTGTTCTGTCTGCTTGTAACACTGAGACTGTGAGATGTCTCATTATCAATCACTGAAAAAAATCATTAAAATATTCCAGGACCGGTTAGATCCACATCATGAAAATGTTAAAAGCTCATAATGGTCTGATTATTCCTCCTCACTGAAACATCTCATTCCAATACATCCAATACACAGAATAATACAGTAATAATGCCACAGTTACTTAAAACAATACCATTAAATACATAACACAGTTCCTGCAAGAATGAAAGGATAGACAATGAGGAGATTCCATCAGTAAATTGCTGGAAAAGAACAGGCGGCTGTGCAACACACACACAGAGGGAAATAATGCCCAGTACAGCAGCACAGTTAACATCGATTTACAACATTAAAAGCTGAGATACTGCTTACCAGGAACTCCAATTGCTGCAAGTACAGGATAGTAAATGAATATGAACTGAACGAATGCTGGATATCCCATTTCTGTGAGAAGCAGGGACTTCTATTCGCCTGGAATCCACAGCTCCATCAGGCACTCTGAGCTGATCCATTCCAATGGGTCCTGATTTATACAGGGGATATGTCTCCACTGACATGGTCATACCCATGATCATTGCTATTAGTTAGACTCTCCTGAACAAACAAATGACATCAGCAGCTTTGACTCTGATGTAAATAATGTTTTGGATAAAACACAATCATTTCAATGTCAAAGACATTTTCTTAGTAATACCTCTCTCGGGAATAAACCTGAAATCTGTCCTCATACTGGACGGATGGCAATTATGAGAGGCGTCATTTGCATTTTCCATATTATTGTATAGACCTTGCTCACTCCTGGCATTTCTATTGTAAATGTAACTGATCTGTCTGCAGTGAACACTGAATCCAACGACAAAAGCAATCCCGTTTCATTCTGTTCCTGCCTTTTCCCAGTTAAAATGTGAACTTTGAGTCTCTGATTCGGGACCATGTTCAGGGTTACAGACCAGAACCTTCTGTGAGTGATACTACCGACACTGTACGCTCCAACTGGGAGGCAGTTGGATAGTGATACTATCACTGGTCACGTAATCCAGAGGCCCGACCTGATGGCCTGGGGACAGGGTTTCAAATCCCACCACGGCAGCTATATAAAACAGAGGGAGCTCCCTCTCTATGTATAAAGTGGAGGGAGCTCCCTCTCAATTTATAAAGTGGAAGGAGCACACTCTCCATTTATAAAGTTGGGGGCGATGAAGGAAAGAGGAGAGAGAGAAACGAAAACAAATGGGGAAATGGAGTGAGAGGGATAAAGTGGAAGACAGTGAGAAACAGAAGAGATAGCGAAATGAGACCTTGACGGAACCTCTGTAACAATCCCCATTGTCTGCCGAGTCCGGTATTTGGGTTTTAATGTGACTGTTTTAGGGATGAGTGTTAGATGAGTGTTTGATATTTTCAAACTGCAGTGATGTTCCCAGCAATGAAAGATTTACAGGTTCAAAATTAACCAGGAAATAGATAAAAAAACATTTCTGTCCAAGGGGAGAGAGATGGTGTCAGATACAGTGCATTGGAAAGAGGCAGAGAAAGAGGGAGAGGGTGAGGGAGAGAGAGAGAGAGAGAAATGGGAAGAAACAGACATGAGAGGGAGAGACAGAGAGAGGATGAGACAAGTTGTAACAATCATTAACATACCTCATTATCTGCCCAGTCCTGTTTTTGGAGGTTAGTGTGAGTGCTTTAGGGGTGAATGTTGGAACAGTGTTTCATATTTTCAAACTGCAGTGACATTCCCAACAAGGCTGTTAAAGTATATAAGAGCAGGGAGGTTATGCTGGAACTGTATAACTCATTGCTTAAGCACCATAATGAGACCTCCCAGGGCAGGTACAGTGTGAATTTAGATACAGAGTAAAGCAGTGGATTTCGAGAAGGAGGGAGAGATGGGCAGAAAGAGTGAGGAGATACGGGGAGGCAGGCAGATTGTAGGAGAAACTTTACATCTAACCACATGAAAAAAATAAATAATTAAAAATTTAAATGGTCTGCGCACTGACAATACTGTCCGCAAACAACAACTAAAGTCACACACCATCCGAACTTGAAACGGTATCGCCATTCCTTCACTGTTACTGGGTCAAAATCCTGGAACTCCCTTCCTAACAGCACTGTGGGTTTACCTACCCCACATGGACTGCAGCGATTCAAGAAGGAGGCTCAACACCACCTTCACAAGGGCAATTAGGGATGGGTAATAAATGCTGGCCTGGCCAGTAATGCACACATCCAACAAATAAATAAGGCAAATATAAAGTTGCCACCGAGTCACTTAAGGTGATATTACACTAGGCGAACATAAACTTGGTCAAAGAGGTTGGTTTGAGGGAGCATCTTCAAAGAGGAAAGAGAGTTAGTGAGACGGAGAGGTTTAGGAAGGTAATTCCAGAGTTAGGGTCTTGGCAGCTTGAAGGCACGGCCACCAATGTGGGAACAATTCAAATTGGGGAACCTCAAGCGGCCAGAATTCGAGGATCACAGATATTGGTGGATTGTGGAGCTGGAGGAGATTGCAGACATAGTGAGGGGTCATTTGTGGAAGACAGTTCCAAAATAGTACCACCCTTTGTTTGTAGAAGTGTTTCTGGATTCCATCTTTGAAAGGACTTTCGACTAATTTTAGATTTTTGGACAGTCCCCCCGTCCGAGACTGTCCCCATCGAATACTCACAGGGCAGTTACGCACGGGGTTAGAGACAGAGTAAAGATCCATCTACCAATGCCAGACTCACTGTTCCTCTGTCTCTTTCCCCTCATCTCTCAGTGCCTGCAACACCCTTTCTCTGCCTCTCTTTCTCCCTCTTCCCATCCTGAGAGCAAGAGGGAAAGATTGAGATAGTGTACAGAGTGAGATAGAAATAGAGGCAGAAAAGTAGAGAGATCGACTCCGAAAGTGAGTAACAGAGAGAAGAAATAGGGTTTCAGAGAGTCAAAGAGAGGGGAAGAGAGAGATAGAGATGGGGAGAGATTACCAGCAAGAGAGTTTACCAGAGATTACCTCTCCCTCAGTCCCTATCACTCCTTTCCAATTTGTTACCATCTCCATCTATTTTGCTCCCTCTCCCCCGATGTTTTACACTCCATGCCTCTCGCTTGTATGCCTGTGTATACTGCAGTGAAGGATTACATCAAATTATAATGTTTTACATTTGCTCTTTCAATCTAATGAGCAATCTCTTAGATTGTGAACAGAGGGGCCTTGGAGTGACTGTGCACTGATTCCTGAGGGTAACAGGACAGGTGGATAAGGTGGTTAAGAAGGCTTGCGGAATACTTTCCTTTATTGGCCAATGCAGGGAATATAAGAGCAGGGAGGTTATGCGAGAACTGTCTCAAACTCTAGTTAGACCACAGCTAGAGTACAGTGTACAGTTCTGGTGACCACATTGCAGGAAGGATGTGATCACACTAGAGAGGGTACAGAGGAGATTTATAGAGGATGTTGTCAGGAATAGAGAATTTTAACTATGAGTAAAGATTGGATAGGCTGGAATTGTTTTCTTTGAAACAGAGAAGGTTGAAGGGAAGATTTTATTGAGGTGGATAAAATAACGATGGGCCGAGATAGAGTGGATAGGAAGGACCCATTTCCCTTTACAGAGGAGTCAATAACCATGGGCATAGATTACAAGATCTCCACACCAATATCATGAAGGTGTGATGGCTTCCATGGTCGAATACCTTGCTGGATATTTACAATGGAGCGTTTTCCTTCTTGATCATCAAAGGTGACCGCCTCGGCCCCAACTTCATCCACATTTCTCCCACTCTACCAATATTTCACTCCACATATCTATCTTCCTCTGTTTGTGTACACAGCAGTGAAGGATGACATCAAATGAATATATCTTACATTCTCCATTTCAATCCACCCCAACAATCTCTCTCACTCCAACTTTGTCCCTCTTAACAGCACTCTCTCTGCCTGTATAATCTCAGCCTCTCTCCCTCTGTCTCCCTCATAGTGTCAGAGATAGCAGGAGGGAGAGACAGAGAGAGGGAGACACAGAGAACACCCCCAGCTTCTCCAATCTATCCACGTAATTGAAGTCCTTCAACCCTGGAACCATTCTTGTGAATCTTTTTTGCACCCTCTCTAATGCCCCTAAAGTACGGTGTCCAGAATTGGACACTGCTGCAGTTGAAGGCAAACCAGCGTTTTACAAAGGTCATATGTTCCTTGCTTTTGCATTCAATGTCTCTATTTATAATCTGAGAACCCTTCTGCCGTTTAACCATTTCTGAACCTGTCCTGCCACATTCAGTGATTGGTGCACAAATACCCCCTGATTAGTCTGATGCTGCACCTCCTTTAGAATTGTATCCTTTACTTTATATCGTCTCTCCTCCTTTTTCCTCACCGTGGAGGCAGAAGATGTAGGCATGGTTCTTAATGAATACATTGCAATTGTCTTCACAAAAGAAGGGATGACAGAGGCATTGTAGTCAATGAGGAGGGGTTTGACATATTGAATGGGATAACAGTGAGAGAGGAAATATTCAGGGGTTTGGCATCTTTGAAAGCTGATAATTCACCAGGCTCAGACTGTTAAGAGGTGCAAGGGAGGGAATATCAGTGGCTCTGACCATCATTTTCCAATCTTCTCTGGTTATAGTCGTGCTGCCAGAGGACTGGAGGACTGCGTATGGAATACTGTTGATTAACAAAGGAGAAAGTAATAGACTGAGTAATTACAGGCCACCCAGCCTAATCACAGTGGAGGGAAAATTATTGGGCACAAAGGAATTCATTAATTCCTTTCTAGTACTGTGTGTCTCAGTGTCTCCATGTCTGTGTCTCTGTCACAATTTGAGCGCTACTCTTACATTGGTGAGGAGTCAGTCTCTGGAATAAATGTCCCAGTGTTGTGGGAACATAAAATGGCCACCGATAACCAGCCTAAAATGGCTGACTAAGGTTTGTGGATTTCCACAGATGTTTGAGAGAGGAGAGAGAGAGAGACAAACAGACAAAGAGAGAGACACAGACCAAGACACAGAGAGTGATAGCAAGATATTTGTCATTGGACAGAGGAAGAGGAGGAGGCCATCTTATTGGGGAGGGAGGACATTGTTCTGTCCGCTTGTAACACAGAGACTGTGAGATGTCTCATTATCAATCATTGAAAAAAAATCAGAAAAATATTCAAGGAAATGTTTGATCCACAACATGAAAATCTTAAAAACTCCTAATGGTCTGGTTGCTGATCCGAACTGAAACATCTCATTCCAATACATTCAATATACAGAATAATCCAACAGCAATGCCACAGTTACTAAAAACAATACCATTAAATGCATAATGCAGTTCCTGCGAGAATGAAAGCGTAGACAACGAGGAGATTCCATCAGTAAATTGCTGGAAAAGAACAGGCGGCTGTGTAACACACACAGAGGGAAAATATACCAAGTACAGCAGCACAGTTAATATCGATTTGCACCATTAACAGCTGAGATACTGCTTACCAGGAACTCCAATTGCTGCAAGTGCAGGATAATAAATCCCTGCCATCTGATAGATTACAGGATATCCCATTTCTGTGAGAAGCAGAGACTTCTGTTATCCTGAAATCCACAGCACCAGCAGGCACTATGAGCTGATCCATTCCAATGGGTTCTGATTTATACTGGGGATAAGTCTCCACTGACATGGTTATACCCCTGATCATTGGTATTAGTTACAGTCTCCTGAACAAACACATTACATCAGCAGCTTTGACTCTGATGTAAATAATGTGGTGGATAAAACACAATTTTTTCAATTTCAATGACATTTTCTGAGTAAGACCTCTCTCATAATAAACCTGAAATCTGTACTCATACTGGACGGATGGCAATTATGAGTGGCTTCATTTACGTTTTCCAAATTCTTGCATTGACCTTGTTCACTCCTGGCATTTCTATAGTAAATGTAACTAATCTGTCTGCAGTGGACACTGAATCCAGGGACTTGCTTAGCAACAACCTGCTCAGTGACGCTCAGTTTGGGTTCCGCCAGGGCCACTCAGCTCCTGACCTTATTACAGCCTTGGTTCAAACATGGACAAAAGAGCTGAACTCAAGAGGTGAGGTGAGAGTGATTTCCCATGACATCAAGGCAGCATTCGACCGAGTATAGCATCAAGGAGCCCGAGCAAAACTGATGTCAATGGGAATCAGGGGGAAAAACCTCCGCTGGCTGGAGTCATACCTAGCACAAAGGAAGATGGTTGTGGTTGTTGGAGGTCAATCATCTGAGCTCCAGGACATCACTGCAGGAGTACCTGAGGGCCGTGTCCTGGGTCCAACCATCTTCAGCTGCTTCATCAATGACGTTCCTTCAATCATATGGTCAGAAGTGGGGATGTTCGCTGATGATTGCACAATGTTCAGCACTATTCGTGATTCCTCAGATACTGAAGCAGTCTGTGTAGAAATGCAGCAAGACCTGGACAATATCGAGGCTTGGGCTGATAAGTGGCAAGTAACATTCGCGCCACACAAGTGCCAGGCAACGACCAACTCCAACAAGAAAGAATGTAACCATCTCCCCTTGACATTCAACGGCATTACCATCGCTGAAACCCCCACTATCAACATCCTAGGGGCTACCATTGACCAGAAACTAAACTGGAGTAGCCACATAAATACAGTGGCTACAAGAGCAGGTCAGAGACTAGGAATCCTGAGACGAGCAACTCACCTTCTGTCTCCCCAAAGCCTGTCCACCATCTACAGGCACAGGTCAGGAGTGTGATGGAATACTCTCCACTTTCCTGGATGGGTGCAGCTCCAAGAACACTCAAGAAGCTCGACACCATCCAGGACAAAGCAGCCCGCTTGATTGGCACCCCATCTTCAAACATTCACACCCTCCACCACCGACGCACAGTGGCAGCAGTGTGTACCATCTACAAGATGCACTGCAGCAATGCACCAAGGATCCTCAGACAGCACCTTCCAAACCCTGGACCACGCCCAACTAGAAGGACAAGGGCAGCACATACATGGGAATACCACCACCTACAATTCCTCTCCAAGTCACACACCATCCTGACTTGGAACAATATCGGCGTTCCCTCACTGTCGCTGGGTCAAAATCCTGGAACTCACTACCCAACAGCACTGTGGGTATACCTACCCCAAATGGACAGCAGCAGTTCAAGAAGGCAGCTCACCACAATCTTCTCAAGGGGAATTAGGGATGGGAAATAAATGCTGGCCTGGCCAGCGAAGCCCCCATCCCATGAAAGAATAAAAAAAAGAAAAAAGCAATCCCGTTTCACTCTGTTCCTGCCTTTTCCCAGTTCAAATGTGAACTTTGAGTCTCTGATTCTGGACCATGTTCAGGGTTACAGCCCAGAAACTACTGTGAGTGATATTACGGGACAGACACTGTACGCATCCATTTGGGAGGCAGTTGGATAGTGATAATATCACTGGTCACGTAATCCAGAGGCCAAACCTGATGGCCTGGGGACAGGGCTTCAAATCCCACCACGGCAGCTATATAAAACAGAGGGAACTCCCTCTCTATGTATAAAGTGGAGGGAGCTCCCACTCTATTTATTAAGTGGAAGGAGCACCCTCTCTATGTATAAAGTTGGGGGCGATGAAGGAAAGAGGAGAAGAGGGTAACGAAAACAAATGGGGAAATGGAGAGAGAGGGACAAAGTGGAAGACAGTGAGAGACAGAAGAGATAGCGAAATGAAAGCTTGACGGAACCCCAGTAACAATCCCCATTGTCTGCCAGTCCGGTATTTGGGGTTTAATGTGAGGGTTTTAGGGATGAGTGTTAGATGAGTGTTTGATATTTTCAAACTTCATTGACATTCCCAACAAAAGCAAGAGATAAAGATTTAAAATTAACCAAACAAATGGCTCAAAGCATTGCTGTCCATGCACAGAGGGACGGAGAGATGGAGGGAGTGAGCCAGAGACGGAGGGAGAGACTGACAGAGTGGGACAGAGACAGAGGGAGAGAGAGAGACAGAGCTAGAATGATAGAGGAAAATGGAGAAACAGAGACAGAGGGGGACAGACAGAAAGGGAAGGAGGCAAATGCAGAGTGAGAGAGACAGAAAGGGAGGCAGGCAGATGCAGAGGGAGAGAGACAGGGAGAAAGCGAGGGAGACAGATACAGAGGGAGAGAGACAGATGCAGAGGCAGAAAGGGACAGAGAGAGAGGGAGGGAGAGATTATAGGAAAAACGTTACCTCTAATAATGTTGAAATAAGATAGAATTAAAAAGTAAAACTGGCCGTGTGCAAGAATTAATTTTGAAAGCAAAGATCAGGGGTTTAGTGTGAGTGTTTTGGGGACAAGTGTTGGATCAGTGATTGATATTTTCAAACTTAAGTGAGATTTAATATGATTGAAAAAAAAATTATTAAACACTGACAAACTTTAGAAGCAGGGGAAATGGGATATAGTGTGTGATGGGACCTTGAGAGAACTTCAGTAACAATCCCCATTATCTGCACAGTTCTGCATTGGGGGTTTAGTGTGAGAGTTTCGGGGGCGAGTGTTGAAAAGTGTTTGATATTTTCAAACTGCAGTGACGTACCAATCAAGGGCAAGATTTAAATGCTCAAAATTAACTAAAAAATGGATAAAAGCATTTCTGTCCAAGGAGAGAGAGATGGTGTTAGAGTCAGAGTCATGGAAAGAGGCAGAGAAAGAGGTAGAGGGCAAGGGAGAGAGAGCGAGAGAGAAAGAGAAAGATGGGAAGAAACATACATGAGAGGGAGAGACAGAGAGAGGATGAGACAAGTTGTAACAATCATTAACAATCCTCATTATCTGCCCAGTCCTGTATTTGGAGGTTAGTGTGAGTGTTTTAGGGGTGAATGTTGGATCAGTGTTTCATATTTTCAAACTGCAGTGACATTCCCAACAAGGCTGTTAAAGTATATAAGAGCAGGGAGGTTATGCTGGAACTGTATAACTCATTGCATAAGCACCATAATGAGACCTTCCAGGGCAGTTACAGTGTGGGTTCAGATACAGAGTGAAGCAGTGGATTTCGAGAAGGAGGGAGAGATGGGCAGAAAGAGTGAGGAGATACGGGGAGGCAGGCAGATTGTAGGAGAAACTTTACATCTAACCACATGAAAAAAATAAATAATTAAAAATTTTAATGGACTGCGCACTGACAATACTGTCCGCAAACAACAACTAAAGTCACACACCATCCGAACTTGAAACGGTATCGCCATTCCTTCACTGTTACTGGGTCAAAATCCTGGAACTCCCTTCCTAACAGCACTGTGGGTTTACCTACCCCACATGGACTGCAGCGATTCAAGAAGGAGGCTCAACACCACCTTCACAAGGGCAATTAGGAATGGGTAATAAATGCTGGCCTGGCCAGTAACGCACACATCCAACAAATAAATAAGGCAAACAAAAAGTTGCCACCGAGTCACTTAAGGAGATATTACACCAGACGTACAAAAACTTGGTCAAACAGGTTTGTTTGAGGGAGCGTCTTCAAAGAGGAAAGCGAGTTAGTGAGACGGAGAGGTTTTGGAAAAGAGTTCCAGATTTACCGGCTTGGCAGCTTGAAGGCACGGCCACCAATGTTGGAACAATTCAAATTTGGGATGCTCAAAGGCCAGAATTAGAGGATCGCAGATATTGGTGGATTGCGGAGATGGAGGAGATTGCAGAAATAGGGAGGGGTCATTTGTGGAAGTCAGTTCCAAAATACTACCACCCTTTGTATGTCGAAGAGTTTCTAAATTTCATCTTTGAAAGAGCTTTCGACTAGTATTTAATTTTTCGAAAGTCCCCCCCATCCGAGACTGTCCCCATCGAATACTCACAGGGCAGGGACGCACGGGGTTAGCTGCAGAGTAAAAATCCATCAACCAATGCCAGACTCACTTTTCCTCTGTCTCTTTCTCCTCATCTCTCACTGCCTGCAACACCGTTTCTCTGCCTCTCCTTCTCCCTCTTCCCATCCTGAGAGCAAGAGGGAGAGATTGAGATAGAGTGCAGAGGGTGATAGAGAGAGAAAAGGGAGAGATAGACTTGGTAAGTGAGTAACACAGAGAAGAAACAGGGCTTCAGAGTGTCGAAGAGAGTGGAAGAGAGAGATAGAGATGGAGAGAGATTACCAGCAAGAGAGTTTACCAGACATTACCTCTCTCTGTGTGCCTATAACCCCTTTCCAATTTGTTACCATCTCCATCTATTTTTCTCCCTCTACCCCGATGTTTCACACTCCATGCCTCTCGCTCGTATGTCTGTGTATACTGCAGTGAAAGATTACATCAAATTATTATGTTTTACTTTTGCTCTTTCAATCTAACCGAACAATCGCTCTGTCTGGGAACAGAGGGGCCTTGGAGTGACTGTCCACTGATTCCTGAGGGTAACAGCTCAGGTGGATAAGGTGGTTAAGAAGGCTTACGGAATACTTTTCTTTATTGGCCGATGTATAGAATATAAGAGCAGGGAGGTTATGCGAGAACTGTATAAAACACTAGTTAGACCACTGCTGGAGTACTGTGTGCAGTTCTGGTCTCCACATTACAGGAAGGATGTGATCACACGAGAGAGGGGACAGAGGAGATTTACAGAGGATGTTGTCAGGAATGGAGAATTTTGCTATGAGTAAAGATTGGATAGGCTGGCATTGTTTTCTTTGGAACAGAGAAGGTTGAAGGGGCGATTAAATTGAGGTGTATAAAATAATGACGGGCTTAGATAGAGAGGATAGGAAGGACCCATTTCCCTTAACAGAGGGGTCAATAACCAGGGACATAGATTTCCAGGTTTCCACACCATTATCATGAGGATGTGATGGCTTCCATGGAGGAATACCTAGCTGGAAGTTTACAATGGAGCGTTTTCCTTCCTGTTTATCAAAACTGGCCGCATGGGCCCCAACTTCATCCACATTTCTCCCATCTACCAATATTTCACTCGACATACCTATCTTTCTCTGTTTGTGTACACGACAGTGAAGGATTGCATCAAATGAATATATCATACATTCTCCATTTCAATCCACCCCAACAATCTCTCTGTCTCCAACCTTGTCCTTCTCCAAAGCCCTCTCTCTTAGGCTTAGATATGCACTCTCTCCCTCTGTCTCCCTCTTAGTGTCAAAGATAGCAGGATGGAGAGACAGAGAGAGGAAGACAGAAAGAGACACAGAGAACAACACCAGCATCTCCAATCTATCCCCGTAACTGAAGCAACTCATCCCTGGAACCATTCTGGTGAATCTTTTCTGCACCCTCTCTAATGCCCCCACATTCTTCCTAAATTACAGTGTCCAGAATTGGACAATGCTCCAGTTGAAGGCAAACCAGCGTTTTACAAAGGTCATATTTTCCTTGGTTTCGTATTCAATGTCTCTATTTATAATCTCAGGACACCTTCTTCCGTTTAACCACCTTCAGATATTGGTGCACAAATACTCTCCAGATGTGTCTGTTCCTGCACCTCCTTTAGAATTGTATCCTTTACTTTATATTGTCTCTCCTCCTTTTTCCGAACCGTGGAGGCAGAAGATGTGGGCATGTTTCTTAATGAATACATAGCGACTGTCTTCACAAAAGGAGGGATGACGCAGACATTGTAGTCAATGGGGAGGGGTTTGAAATATTGAATGGGATAAATAGTGGGGGAGGAAATATTAACTGGTTTAGCATCTTTGAAAGCTGATAATTCACCAGGCTCAGACTGTTTGGAGGTGCAAAGGAGGAAATAACAGAGGCTCTGACCATCATTTTCCAAATCCTCTCTGGTTACAGTCGTGCTGCCAGAGGACTGGAGGACTGCGCGTGTTGTACTTTTGATTAACAAAGGAGAAAGTAATAGACTGAGTAATTACAGGCCACCCAGCCTAATCACAGGGGAGGAAAAATCATTGGGCACAAGGGAATGATTAATTCCTTTCTAGTATTGTGTGTCTCTGTGTCTCCTTGTCTGTGCCTCTGTCATTGGTGAGGAGTCGGTCTCTGCAATAAATGTACCAGTGCTGTGGAAACATAAAATGGACACCGAGAACCAGCCTAAAATGGCTGACTAATGTTTGTGGATTTCCACAGATGCTTGAGATAGGAGAGAGAGACAGACAGACAAAGAGAGAGACACAGACCAAGACACAGACAGTGATAGCAAGATATTTGTCATTGTCGAGAGGAAGAGGAGGAGGCCATTTGGCCCCTCAGCCCTCTTCTGTCATTCAATGAGCTCATGGCTGATGTGCAATCTAACTCCATGTGCCTATCTTTGCCCCTTAATACCTTTGGTTAACAAAAATCTTATTATCTTGAAAACATTCATCAAATCACCCCATCATCTTCTAAATTCCAGGGAAAGGACATGTTGGAGCAGGAGGGGAGACTGGAGCAGATGGCTTGGGAAAGTGGATAAACTAAAGCAATGGATGAGAAGACTGAGGATTCAATGCAGTGGGAGGAGAGGCTGAGTTTCCTGGGGAGAGACTGCAGCAGAGTGTTAGAGGAAATCTAATCTATAGATCCCAGTAATACAACTCAATTCATACATTCAAACAATAATCGCTGTGGTTATTGGTATTGGAGAACAGTTCATTGTTTATACAATATAGTCAATATATTTAGTTTGTACAGGCTGTTAAATATAAATTTAAATATATTTCTGATATCAGCCGCGCTCTTTATTGAATTCAGCAGTCACAGAGATTTCAAAGTGCAGTATTTAAATAATGAATTACCATCAGTGAAGAACTAATTTTATTCTGTGTATTCAGTCACTAAGTAAGGAATAGGAACTTTCTGCAGAACAAAATGAGGACCTGACAGAAATCAGCACAGAGGATCAGGTCCAACAGGAAAATGAACACAATCTGACAACAGACAACTTCAACTCACAGTTTCTCTCACTAATTGTTCTGGACATTCCAGCACTTTATGATAGTGAATTATTCACACTGCTGCTTCTTTCTCTTTCTCTTTACTTCTGCTTTTCTCTTTCCCTCCGTTTCGTTCTCCCTGCTCCTTTTCTCCTTCCCTGTCTCTTTGGAGTACTCACACCCTGCAAACTGTCAGCTAATGCTACATTTCACACATGATTTATTCCTAACATTCTGTAGCTGTGTCCTGTTCACCAGCCCAGCTTCAATGATTCTATTCTCAGAGTCAGTTTGTTCAATAGTGAAACCTCTGTGAATAATTTAATGTATCTATAGATCACTGAAGTCTCCACCTGTTCACCTGCACTCTTCACTTCATCTGCAATACATGGAATGAACAGGATCGAAAGCTATTTACAGACAAACCTACAATCATTGAAATTCCTTCTCCTGGAATTATAAAGTAATCTGATAGAATGTGGGATTGTTTAATTCATAAAACAACAACATCAGCGCTGCAGCTGGTAATCCACAGATAAATGGAAAAAAAACTTATTGATACCAACTGATAGAGGGAAAACCAATAAAACATCACATCAATACATTCTATTTTACAATGTAGTCCAGTGACAGTGAAGGTCCACAGTAAAGCAGAAAAGGAGAAGTGAAAGTGTCAGCAGCAAACTCAGTTCAGTAGCCAGACTTCTGAAGCAGCGTCAGACACACAAGGAATGAAATAATATTTGATAACATTGATAATCAATAAATACATTGAAATCCCAGTAAAACTGAGCCATGTTATTGGGGAAGGACGATATTGTGCTGTCCGCTTGTAACACTGAGACCGTGAGATGTCTCATTATCAATCACCAAAATAAAAATCTTCATATAAATATTCCAAGACGGATTTGGTCCACATTATGAAACTGTTAAAAACTCCTGATGGTTCGATTTGTGATCCTAACTGAAACACATCATTCAAAAGCCTTCACTACACAGAATAATCCAGTAAGAATGCATCGGCAACCGAAAACAATAACATTAAAGACATGATACAACGCCTGCAAGAATGAAAGAGTCGACAATGCGGAGATTCCATCAGTATATTGCTGGAAAATAACAGGCGGCTGTGTAACACACACAGTGAGAAGTAATATTGAGTACAGCAGCACAGTTAACATTGATTTACACTATTAACAGCTGAGATACTGGCTTACCAGCAACTCCAATTGCTGCAAGTACCGGATAGTAAATCCTTGCTGTCTGATACATTACTTGATATCCCATTTCTGTCAGAAGCAGAGACTTCTGTTAGCCTGGAATCCACAGCTCCACCAGGCACTCTGAGCTGATCCATTCCAATGGGACCTGATTTATCCAGGTGATAGGTCTCTACTGACACGGTTATACCCCTGATTATTACTATTAGTTATACTCACCCAAACATACATATTACATCAGCAGCTTTGACTCTGATGTAAATAATGTGGTGGATAAAACACAATCATTTCAATGTCAATGACATTTTCTTAGTAAGACCTCTCTTGGGAATAAACCTGAAAACTGTCCTCATACTGGACGGATGCTGCAATTATGAGAGGCGTCATTTACATTTTCCATATTATTGTATTGACCTTGTTCACTCCTGGCATTTCCATTGTAAATGTAACTGATCTGTCTGCAGTGGACACTGAATCCAGGGGCAAAAGCAATCCCGTTTCACTCTGTTCCTGCCTTTTCCCAGTTAAAATGTGAACTTTGAGGATCTGATTGGAGACCATTTCCAGGGCTACGGCCTAAAAGCTGCTGTGAGTGATATTAGGAAACAAACACTGCAGATATTCATGAAGGAGGCAGCCACAAAGTGATAATACCACTGCTTAACTAATCGAGAGGCCCAACCTAATGGCCTGAGGACAGGGGTTCAAATCCCTCCATGGCAGCTGCCTATAATAGAGGGAGCTCCCTCTCTACGTATAATGTGGAGGGAACACCCTCTGTATAAATAAAGTGGAGGGAGATCCCTCTCTATGTACAAAGTGGAGGGAGCTCCCTTTGTACGTATAATGTGGAGAGAGCACCATCTAAGTATAAAGTGGAGAGAGCTCCCCCTCTACGTATAAAGTGGAGGGAGATCCCTCTCTATGTATAAAGTGGAGGGAGCTCCCTTTGTACGTATAATGTGGAGAGAGCACCATCTACGTTTAAAGTGGAGAGAGCTCCCCCTCTACGGTAAAGTGGAGGGAGCTCCCTCTCTATGCATAAATTAGTGGGAGCTCCTCCCTATGTATAAAGTGGAGGGAGCTCCTTCACTACGTAGAGAGTTAAGGGAGCTCCCTATCTACGTATAATGTGAAGTGAACACCCTCTCTCTGTCTCAAGTGGAGGGAGCTTCCCCTCTACGTATAAAGTGGAGGCAGCTCCCTCTCTATGTATAAAGTGGAGGGATTACCCTCTCTACATATAAAGTGGAGGGAGCTCCCTCTCTACGTATAAAGTGGAGGGAGCTCCCTCTCGACGTATAAAGTGTAAGGCGATTAAAGACAAAGGAGAGAGGGAAATGTAAACAAATGGAGAAATGGAGAGAGGGACGAAATGAAAGACAGTGAGATGCAGAAGAGATAGTTAAGTGAGAGCTTGACAGAACCCCAGTAACAATCGCCATTGTTTGACCAGTCCGGTATTGAGGATTTCGTCCGAGTGTTTTAGAACTGAGTAAAATAAAAGCAAAATACTGCGGATGCTGGAAATCAGAAACAAAAACAAGAAATGCTGGAATCGCTCAGCAGGTCTGGCAGCATCTGTGGAAAGAGAAGCAGAGTTAACGTTTCGGGTCAGTGACCCTTCTTCGGAACTTGTTTTAGAACTGAGTGTTGGCTCAGTGTTTGATATTTTCAAACTGCAGTCACATTCTCAACAAGGGCAAGTGTTACAGATTCAAAATTAACCAGGGATTGTCTCGAAACATTGCTGTCCAGGGAGAGGGGGAAGGGGAGATGGAGGGAGATAGACACAGACAGAGTGGGAAAGAGACAGAGGGAGAGAAAGAGAGAGTTAGAGGGAGAAAGTCAAAGCGAGAGACAGATACAGTGGGAAAGAGACAGACAGAGAGAAGGAGAGTGAAAGACAAAGGTTGAAACAGAGACTGAGGGAGAGACAGACAGAAAGAGAGCGACAGGGCGAGATTATGGGAGAAAATTTAGATCTATTAATATTTGAAGAAAGATATAATTAAAAACTAAAACTGGCTGTGCGCAAGAACTGAATTTGAAAGGAAACATTGAGGGTTTAGTGTGAGTGTTTTGGAGGCAACTGTTGGATCAGTGTTTCATATTTCCAAACTACAGGGACATTTATTGTTGTTGAAAATATAATATCAAAAATTGACATTCTTTAGAAGCAGGGGAAAAGGGAGACAGGGTGTGAGGTGACCTTGACAGAACCTCAGTAACAATCCCCATTATCTGCACAGCCCTGCATTGGGCGTTTAGTGTGAGAGTTTCGGGGGTGAGTGCTGAACAGTGTTTGATGTTTTCAAACTGCAGTGACGTACCCAGCAAAGGCAAGAATTGCAGGTTCAAAATTAACAAATAAATGGATTAAAACATTTTTGTCCAAGGAGAGATAGAGGGAGAGATGTTGTGAGATAGGTACAGGCACAGTCATGGACTGAGGCAGAGAAAGAGGGAGAAGGAGATAGAGGGAGAGATAGTGATGGAGACAGACAGACATGAGAGACGGAAACAGATAGAGGATGAGACAAGCTGTAACAGTCAGTAACAATCCACATTATCTGCCCAATTCTGTATTGGGAGTTTAGTGTGAGTGTTTTACGGGTGAGTGTTGGATCAGTGTTTGATATTTTCAAACTGCAGTGACATTCCCAACAAGGCAAGTATAGAATAGAAGAGCAGGGAGGTTATGCTGGAACTGTACAACCCATTGGTTAGACCACAACTTGAGTACTGTGTGCGGTACTGGTCACATCATTACAGAAATGATGCAATTGCACGAGAGAGGGTACAGAGGAGATTTGCGAGGATGTTGCTGGAACTGGAAAAATGCAGCAATGAGGAAAGATTGGATCGGCTAGGGTTGTTCTCCTTGGAAAAGAAAAGGTTGAGGGGAGATCTGATTGAAATGTGAGGGGCCTGGATAGAGTGGAGGTGAATGGTCAATTCACCTCAGCAGAGAGGTCAGTGACGAAGGGGCATAGACATAAAGTGATTGGTGGAAAGATTAGAGCGGATATAAGGAAAATGTTTTTCACCCAGAGGGTGGTGGGAATCTGGAACACACAGCCTGAAAGGGTAGTTGAGGAAGAAAACCTCAACTCATTCTAAAAGAGTCTGGATATGCACCTCAAGTGCCGTAATCTGCAGGGCTATGGGCCAAATGGAGGCTGGTGGGATTAGAGTAGGAGGATCGTTTTTCAGCTGGCACAGAGACGATGGGCCAAGTGGCCTCTTTTTGTGCCTTAAATTTTCTGTGATTCTAAAGGAAAGAGTTACTGGTTCAAAATTAACCAAGAAATGCCTGAAAGCATTGCTGTCCTGGGACAGAGAGGAAGGGAGAGATGAAAAGAGAGAGACAGAGAGAGAGAGAGGCAGAGAAAGAGGGAGAGACAGAGAGAGAGGGAGACACAGACAGATAGAGAGGGGTGACAGAGAAAGAGGGAGAGGGAGAAACAGAGTCAGAGAAGGAGGGAAAGACATAGGGGAGACAGAGGCAGGGGAGACAGGGGAGGAACTTTCAGACAGAGAGGTAGTGTCTGAGAGGGAGTGGTAGAGGGAGAGATATGGAGGGACAGAGGGAGAGGGAAAGACAGACAGAGGGACAGATGGAGATGGAGAAACAGAGAGACAGAGATTGGGGGAGACAGGGGGAGAGGGAGAGACCGAGACAAAGAGAGAGAGGGAGAGATAGGGATTGGCAGAGAGAGGGACAGCGAAAGAAGGAGAGACCAAGAGAGAGCGAGGCAGAGCGAGAGAGATGGAGGGTGGGACAGAGGGAAGGACAGAGGGAGGGACAGAGAGAGACGGGGAAACTGAGAGAGAGAGACAGGGCAAAGAGAGAGAGAGAGAGAGAAAGAGAGTAAAGATAGAAACATAGAGAGACAGAGACAGAGAGTGGGGAGACTACAGCAGTAATTTTAGGTCAGTTATTTTAACTTCAGTGGAAAACATTTAGGAAAACCAAGTTGGATCAACATCAAATGTGAGTTAATTAAGGAAAGGCAGTATGGATTTCATAAGAGAAAATCATATTTAACGAACTGGCTGGAGTTCTTTGAGGAGGTAACAGAGACGGTTGATGAAGGCAATGTTGTTGATGTGGTGCACATGGATTTTCAAAATGCGTTTGATACAGTGCCACACAACAGACGTGTGAGCAAGCTTGTAGCTCATAGAATAAATACTACGGTAGCAACATGGATACGGAATTGGCTGGGTGACAGGAAACAAAGTGTAGTGATTAATGGATGTTTTTCAGGCTGGAGGAAGGTTTGTAGTGGAGTTCCCCAGGGGTCAGTGTTGGGACCCTTGAGCTTCTTGATATCTATTAATGACCGAGACCTCGGTGTACAGGGTACAATTTCAAAGTTTGCAGATGATACGAAACTTGGAAGCATTGTGAACTGCGAGGACGATAGTGATGAACTTCAAAAGGACATAGACAAGTTGGTGGAATGGGAAGGCAGGTGGCAGATGAAGTTCAATGCATAGAAATGTGAAGTGATTCATTTTGCTTGGAAGAACATGGAGTGACAACGTAGAAAAAAGGAACAATTCCAAAGGGGGAGTAGGAGCAGAGGGACCTGGGTGTATCTGTGCATAAGTCATTGAAAGTGGTAGGACAGGTTGAGAGAGCGGTTAATTAATCATACAGTATCCTGGCATTTATTAATAGGGGCATAGAGTACAAGAGCAAGGAGGTTATGTAGAATTTGTATAAGACACTCGTTCATCCTCAGCACGAGTATTGCGTCCATTTCTGATTGCCGCACTTTAGTAAAGACGTGAGGACATTGGACAGAGCACAGAAGGGATTCACGAGAATGGTTGCAGGGATGAGGAATTTCAGTTCTGAAGATAAATTGGAGATGTTAGGACTGTTTTCCTTGGAGAAGAGAAGAGAAGAGAAGGCTGAGAGGTGATTTGATAGAGGTATTCAACATCATGAGGGATCTGGACAGAGGTGAAAGGGAGAAACTGTTCCCACTTGTGAAAGGATCAAGAACGAGATGACACAGACAGAAAATATTTGGTAAGAGAAACAAAAGTGACATGGGGAAAAACCTTTTCATGCAGTGAGTGGTTAATGTCTGGAATGCACTGCCTGGGAACGTGGTGGAGGCAAGTTTAATTGAAGCATTCAAAAGGGAATTAGACAGTGACATGAAAAGGAGGAATGTGCAGGGCTATGAAGAGAAGGCGGGGTAATGGAACTGAGAGAATTGCATTCTCGGAAAACCAGTGCAGACAAGATGATCCGAATGGCCTCCTTAAGCACTGCAACAACTCTGAGACAGAGGCAGAGAAAGAGAGAGGGGAAGTGACAGAGAGAGAGGCAGAGGGAGAGAGAGCATGTGAGCGAAACAGAGACAGAGAAGGTGAAACAGAGAAAGGGACAGGCAGTGGCAAAGTGAGAGAAGGAGAAGCAGAGACAGACAGACAGACAGACAGAAAGACAGACAGAGACAGAGAGGCAGAGACATAGAGAGAGAGAGGGATACAGAGAGAGAGGAAGAGAGAGAGAGAGAGAGAGAGAGAGAGAGAGAGAGAGAATGACAGATAGGGACGGAGAGAAGGAGGCAGAGTCGGAGGGAGAGATGAACTGAGAGAAAAACAGAGTAAAGTATTCAGACAGAATAAGAGTGACAGAGAGAGGGAGAGACAGTGACAGAGAGAGGTTCAAAGAGAGACAGAGACAGAAAGAGAGAAGGAGAGGCAGAGAAAGGGAGAGGGAGAAAGAGAGATCACACGGTGGAGATACACTCATAACAGAACCACTCAGTGACTCTCCCTGTGGAGATACTATAATAACAGACCCACTCACTGGCTCTCCCTGTCGAGATACTATAATAACGGACCCACTCAGACACTCTCCTTTGTGGAGATACTATGATAACAGACCCACTCAGTGAATCTCCCTGTGGAGATACATGAATAAGAGTACCACACAGAGAAACTCCCTGCGGAGATACTATAATAACAGTCCCACTCAGTCACTCTCCTTTGTGGAGATACTATGATAACAGACCCACTCAGTGAATCTCCCTGTGGAGATTCTAGAATAACAGACCCACTCAGTGACTCGCCCTGTGGAGATTCTATAATAACAGACCCACTCAGTCACTCTCCCTGTCGAGATACCACAATAACAGACCCACTCAGAGACTCTCCTTGTGGAGATACTATAATAACACACTCACTCAGTGACTCTCACTTTGGAGATGTCATAATAACAGACCGAGTAAGAGACCCTCCCTGTTCAGATACTGAAATAACAGACACAATAATGTACTCTCCCTGTGGAGATAGTGTAATAACAGACCCACTCAGTGACTCTCCCTGTGGAGATGCAATAATAACAGACACACTCAGTGACTCTCCCTGTGGAGATGCGACAACAACAGATCCACTCAGAGACTCTCCTTCTGGAGATACTATAATAACAGACCGACTCAGTGACACTCCTTGTGGAGATACTGTAATTTCAGATCCACTCACTGACTTGCCCTGTGGTGATAGTATAAGAACATACCCACTCAATGATTGTCCCAGTTGAGATGCAATAATTACAGACCGACACAGTGACTCTCCTCGTGGAAATGCAACAACAACAGACCCACTCAGTGACTCTCTCTGTGGAAATACTACAATAACAGACCAACTCAGTGACTCTCCTTGTGGAGATACTATAATAACAGACCCACTCAGTGACTCTCCCTTTGGAGATACTATAATAACAGACCCACTCAGTGACTGTTCCTGCGCAGATACTGTAATAACAGACATAATCATTCACTCTCCCTGTGGAGATACTGTAATACCAGGGACACTCGGTGACTCTCCCACTGGAGATACGATAATAACAGACACACTCAGTGACTGTTCCCTGTGGAGATACTACAACAACAGACCCGCTCAGTGACTCTCCATGTGGAAATCCTATGATAACAGACCCACTCAGTGACTCTCCCTGTGGTAATACTGTAACAGACCCACTCAGTGACTCTCCCTGTGGAGACACTAGAATGACAGACCCATTCAGAGACTCTCCCTGTGGGGATTATATAGTGACATAGACACTCGGTGACTCTCCCAGTGCTTGTTATATAATAACAAACTTACTGAGTGAATCGCCCTGTGGAGATACCATAATAAAAGACCAACACAGTCACACTCCCTGTGGAGATAATATAACAACAGGCCCACTCAGTGCGCTGCCGGTGGAGATACTAGAATAACAGACCCACTCAGTGACTCTTCCTGTGGAGATACTGTAATAACATACCCACTCAGTGACTCTCCCTGTGGAGATACTGGAATAACAGACCCACTCAGTGACTTTCCCTGTGGAGATACTATAATAACAGACCACTCAGTGACTATCCCTGTGGAGCTACTATAATAATAGAACCACTCAGTGACTCTCCCTGTGGAGATACTATAATAACAGCCCCACTCAGTGACACACCCTGTGGAGAATATATACTAACAGACCCGCTCATTGACTCTCTCTGTGGATCTACTATATTAACAGATCCACTCGATGACTCTCGCTGTGGAGAAACTATAATGCCAGCGCCACTCAGTGACACACCCTGTGGAGAATATATACTAACAGACCCGCTCAATGACTGTCCCGGTGGAGATGCTTTCATAACATACCCACTCAGAAAATCTCCCTGTGGAGATACTACAATAACAGATCCATTCAGTGACACACACTGTGGAGAATACATACTAACAGATCTGCTCAGTGACTCTCCCTGTGGACATTCTTTCATAACATACCCACAAAGACAATCTCCCAATGGAGATACTACAATAACAGATCCACTCTGTGACTCTCCCTGTTGAGATACTAGAATGACAGACCCACTCAGAGACTCTCCCTGTGGAGATTATATTGTGCCACACACACTCAGTGACTCTCCCAGTGCTGGTTATATAATAACAAACTTACTGAGTGAATCTCCCTATGGAGATACTACAATAACAGATCCAGTCAGTGACTCTGCCTGTGAAGAAACTATAATAACAGCCCCACTCAGTGACATACCCTGTGGAGAATATATACTAACAGATCCGCTCAGTGACTCTTCCTGTGGAGATTCTTTCATAACATACCCACAAAGACAATCTCCCTATGGAGATACTACAATAACAGATCCACTCAGCGACTCTCCCTGTGGAGATTCTCTAATAACAGATGCACCCAGTGACTCTCCCTGTGGAGATACTAGAACAACAGACACGCTCAATGACTTTCCCTGTGGAGATACAATGATAACAGACCCACTCCGTGACTCTTCCTTTGAAGATACTATTATTTCAGTTCCACTCATTTACTCTCCCTGTGCAGATACTATAATAACAGCCCCATTCATAGAGAGTGTCGCAGTGAGGGGAACTGCTGAATGAATCAGTAAGGGAGAGGGGAAGACTGAGATGGAGACAGATTACCAGTACGTGTAGCTCTCCACTTGTCTCCATGCCTATCTCTCCCTTTCTCACTGTTACACTCACTCCATCTATATTTCTCCCTCTCTCCTGATGTTTTTTTTTTAGAATTAGAACTTTGCAGCGCAGTAAAGGCCCTTCGGCACTCGATGTCCCGCCGACCTGTGAAACCATCTGACCTACACGATTCCATTTTCATCCATATGTCTATCCAATGACCACTTAAATGCCCTTAAAGTTGGCGAGTCTACTCGCGGCACAGTGGCGCGTGGGCGGCACAGTGGCGCAGTGGTTAGCACCGCAGCCTCACAGCTCCAGGGACCCGGATTCGATTCCGGGTACTGCCTGTGTGGAGTTTGCAAGTTCTCCCTGTGTCTGCGTGGGTTTTCTCCGGGTGCTCCGGTTTCCTCCCACAAGCCAAAAGACTTGCAGGTTGATTGGGAAATTGGCCATTATAAATTGTCACTGGTATAGGTGGGTGGCAGGGAAATATAGGGACAGGTGGCGATGTCTGGTCGGAATATGGGATTAGTGTAGGATTGGTATAAAATGGGTGGTTGATGTTCGGCACAGACTCGGTGGGCCGAAGGGCCTGTTTCAGTGCTGTATCTCTAATCTAATCTAATCTAATATACTACTGTTGCAGGCAGGGCATTCCACGCCCCTACTACTCTCTGAGTAAAGAAACTACCTCTGACATCTGTCCTATATCTATCACCCCTCAACTTAAAGCTATGTACCCTCGTGTTTGCCATCACCATCCGAGGAAAAAGACTCTCACTATCCACCCTATCCAACCCTCTGATTATCTTATATGTCTCTATTAAGTCACCTCCCCTCCTCCTTCTCTCCACCGAAAACAACCTCAAGTCCCTCAGCCTTTCCTCGTAAGACCTTCCCTCCATCCCAGGCAACATCCTAGTAAATCTCCTCTGCACCCTTCCCATAGCTTGCACATCCTTCCTACAATGTGGTGACCAGAACTGCACGCAATACTCCAGGTGCGGTCTCACCAGAGTTTTGTACAGCTGCAGCATGACCTCGTGGCTCCGAAACTCGATTCCCCTACTAATAAAAGCTAACACACCATATGCATTCTTAGCCTTATTAACCTGGGTAGCAACCTTCAGGGATTTATGCACCTGGACACCAAGATCTATCTGTTCATCTACAATACCAAAAATCTTCCCATTAGCCCAGTACTCTGCATTCCTGTTACTCCTTCCAAAGTGAATCACCTCGCACGTTTCGTCATTAAACTCCATTTGCCATCTCTCAGCCCTGCTCTGCAGACTATCTATGACCCTCTGTACCCTACAACATCCTTCGGCACTATCCACAACTCCACCGACCTTAGTGGCATCTGCAAATTTACTAACCCACCCTTCTGCACACTCATTCAGGTCATTTATAAAAATGACAAACAGCAGTGGCCCCAAAACAGATCCTTGCGGTACACCACTAGTAACTAAACTCCAGGATGAACATTTGCCATCAACCACCACCCTCTGTCTTCTTTCAGCTAGCCAATTTCTGATCCAAAGCTCTAAATCACCTTCAACCCCATACTTCCGTATTTTCTGCAATAGCCTACCATGGGGAACCTTATCAAACGCCTTACTGAAATCCATATACACCACATCCACTGCTTTACCCTCATCCACCTGTTTGGTCACCTTCTCGAAAAACTCAATAAGGTTTGTGAGGCACGACCTACCCGTCACAAAACCGTGCTGACGATCGCTAATGAACTTACTCTTTTCAAGATGATTATAAATCCTTTCTCTTCTAACCTTTTCCAACATTTTACCCACAACCGAAGTCAGGATCACAGGTCTACAATTACTAGGGCTGTCTCTACTCCCCTTCTTGAACAAGGGGACAACATTTGCTATCCTGCAGTCTTCCGGCACTATTACTGTCGACAATGACGACATAAAGATCAAGGACAAAGGCTCTGCAATCTCCTCCCTAGCTTCCCAGAGAATCCTTGGATAAATCCCATCTGGCCCAGGGGACTTATCTATTTTCACACTTTCCAAAATTGATAACACCTCCTCCTTGTGAACCTCAATCCCATCTAGCCTCGTAGCCTGAATCTCAGTCTTCTACACGACAACATTTTCTTTCTCTACTGTAAATACTGACGAAAAATATTCATTTAACGCTTCCCCTATCTCCTCTGATTCCACACACAACTTCCCACTACTATCCTTGATTGGCCCTAATCTAACTCGAGTTAATCTAACTTTTATTCCTGATATACCTACAGAAAGCCTTAGGGTTTTCCCTGATCCTATCCGCCAATGACTTCTCGTGTCCTCTCCTTGCTCTTCTTAGCTCTCCCTTTCGATCCTTCCTGGCTAGCTTGTAACTCTCAAGCGCCCTAACTGAGCCTTCACGTCTCATCCTAACATAAGCCTTCTTCTTCCTCTTGACAATCTCTTCAACTTCTTTCGTTAACCACGACTCCCTCGCTCGACAACTTCCTCCCTGTCTCACAGGTACATACTTATCAAGGACACGCAGTAGCTGCTCTTTGAATAAGCTCCACATTTCGATTGAACCCATCCCCTGCAGTTTCCTTCCCCATCCTATGCATCCTAAATCTTGCCTAATCGCATCATAATTTCCTTTCCCCCAGCTATAATTCTTGCCCTGCGGTATATACCTGTCCCTGCCCATCGCTAAGGCAAACCTAACCGAATTGTGATCACTATCACCAAAGTGCTCACCTACATCTAAATCTAACACCTGGCCGGGTTCATTACTCAGTACCAAATCCAATGTGGCATCGCCCCTGGTTGGCCTGTCTCCATACTGTGTCAGAAAACCCTCCTGCACACATTGGACAAAAACTGACCCATCTAAAGTACTCGAACTATAGTATTTCCATCGATATTTGGAAAGTTCAAGTCCCCCATAACAACTACCCTGTTACTCCCGCTCCTGTCGAGAATCATCTTCGCTCTCCTTTCCTCTACATCTCTGGAACTATTTGGAGGTCTATAAAAGACTCCCAACAGGGTGACCTCACCTCTCCTGTTTCTAACCTCGGCCCATACTACCTCAGTAGACGAGTCCTCAAACGTCCTTTCTGTCGCTGTATAACTCTCCATGATTAACAATGCCACACCCCGCCCCCCCCCTCTTTTACCATCTTCTCTGTTCTTACTGAAACATCTAAAACCAGGAACCTGCAACATCCATTCCTGCCCCTGCTCTACCCATGTCTCCGAAATGGCCACGACATCGAGATCCCAGGTACCAACCCAGGCTGCAAGCTCACCCACCTTATTCCGGATGCTCCGGGCATTGAAGTAGACACACTTTGAACCAGGTTCTTGCTTGCCATTGCCCTCTTGCGTCCTTGTAACCTTTTCCCTGACCTCACTACTCTCAACATCCTGTACACTGGAACTACAATTTAGGTTCCCATCCCCCTGCTGAATTAGTTTAAATCCCCCCGAAGCAAATCTCCCCCCCCCCCCAGGATATAGGTACCCCTCTGGTTCAGGTGAAGACCATCCTGTTTGTAGAGGTCCCACCTACCCCAGAAAGAGCCCCAGTTATCCAGGAAACCAAAACCCTCCCTCCTGCACCATCCCTGCAGCCACGTGTTCAACTCCTCTCTCTCCCTATTCCTCGCTTCGCTGTCACGTGGCACGGGCAACAACCCAGAGATAACAACTCTGTTTGTTCTCGCTCTCAGCTTCCACCCTGGCTCCCTGAATTTCTGTCTTAAATCCCCATCTGTCTTCCTACCTATGTCGTTGGTGCCTATGTGGACCACGACTTGGGGCTGCTCCCCCTCCCCCTTAAAGATCCCAAAAACACGATCCAAGACATCACGAACCCTGGCACCTGGGAGGCAACATAACAACCGTGAGTGTCTCTCGTTCCCACAGAACCTCCTATCTGGTCCCCTAACTATGGAGTCCCCAATGACTAATGCTCTGCTCCTCTTCCCCTTTCCCTTCTGAGCAACAGGGACAGACTCTGTGCCAGATACCTGTACCCCATTGCTTACCCCTGGTAAGTCATCCAAAACAGTATACCTGTTGCTGAGGGAAACGGTCACAGGGGATCCCTGCACTGCCTGCTGGTTCCCTCTCCTTCCCCTGACGGTAACCCATCTACCTATTTCTTTTACCTGAGGTGTGACTACCTCCCCATAACTCCTCTCAATAACCCCCTCCGCCTCCCGAATGATCCGAAGTTCATCCAGCTCCAGCTCCAGTTCCCGAACGCGGTTCTCGAGGAGCTGGAGTTGGGTGCACTTCCCGCAGATGCAGTCAGCAGGGACACTCTTGGCGACCCTTACCTCCCACATACCACCCAAATATATAGTTTTTACTTACCCAGCTGTCCCCTGGTCCTCCGAAAACAAAAGGGAATTAACTTCTAAACTTCCACTGAAATTGACTTCCCAGCTGTTAGCTCGCTCTCGCACCTCCGCTACAGTCAAGCTGCAGTCACCAAAACTAAACGAAAGAGATTAGAAACCACCCAAATATATAGTTTTTAACTTATCCAGCAGTCACCTCGTCCTCCGAAAACAAAAGGGAATTAACTTCTAAACTTCCACTGAAATTGACTTCCCAGCCTTTAGCTCGCTCTCGCACCTCCGCTACAGTCAAGCTGCAGTCACCAAAACTAAAAGAAAGAGATTAGAAACCAGCCAAATATATAGTTTCACTCTCTATGCCTATTTCTTGTACCTCTGTGTACTCAGGTTTATATCAAACTCTGATTATATTTAACATTTGCCCTTTCGGGCTAACCTAACAACGTGACTGTCTCCAACATTCTCTCTTGGTCGATGAACAGCGGGACCTTGGAGTGAATGTTCAATGATCGCTGAGGCTGACAGGACAGGTGGATAAGCTGGTTCGGAAGGGGTAAGGGAGACTTTCATTTCCCGACCAAATGAAATAATCTCTCAGTGTCGACCCGATCCAGTCCCTTTAGAATATGTTTCAATGAGATCACCTCTCATTCTTCTAAACTCCAGAGAAGGCAGATCCAATTTACTCAGCCTCTAATCATCTTAACCTGCAATCTATTATTATATGTCTGACTCCACTCATTATGCAGTGGGAATAAAGTTAATTTTGACTGTTTGACACCACAAGACTTTCTTTACTGTGAACGCGTGCTGATCTCTCCCTCATCGAGACACACATACTTACAATGCACACGCACAGACACACATATAACATCTGCCTTTCTCTCTGCCCACATCTATCCTGGACTTTCCCTCTTTCCCTGATGGGCACTCTATCTCTCATTCATTTTTCACACTTTCTGTACACCCTGTGTCTGCTCTTTTCCTCTAATTTCTCATTTTCCTTCCCACTCTCTCTCAATCTCTCTCTCTCTTTCGCTCTGTTACTCTTTCCTCACCTTTATCTCTCCATTGATCTGCTTCCTCACTCTCAAACTCCCCCTCTCCCTCACTCTCCACCTTCCTTTCTCTTTGATCTCTCTTCACATCTCTCTATCACTCTCTCTCGATCTCTGTCCAATTGAGGAAATTCTCCCTCCATTTCTCACCATCTCTTGCTCTCTCACTCTCTTCCTATCACCTATTTTCTCTGAGCCTCTCCATCTCTCTATTATTGTTTCAATCTCATTTATCTCTCTCTCCCTTGCCCCATAACTCTCTCTTTTCTATTTCCCTCTGTTACTTGCTCTCTAACTCTCTTGCTCTGTCTGTCCATGTTCGGTACCTTTAAGAGATTGGGACAGTTCTGGCGGTGCAGGGACCCTTTCAGGGTCTGGTGCTGGCCCCTCCCCCACCCCGAGGTGGTCACATGCCTCCCAAACCGCGGCTGCGCGGAGGCTGGAGGCAGCTTTTAACCCCTGTGACCTCCAAACACGTGGAGTGACGCAGCCAATCAGGGCTCAGTGAGGCACGTGGAGAGACCGCGGCGTCATCAACCGCCATGTTTGCGTGACGTCCCGCCGGCTGTTTATTTCCGTCAGAAAGCAGCTGCAAGGAAAAGGAGAAGCGGCTTCAGTTATCGATCTCAATGGAGGAATCTTGAAAGACTGAGCCGCGGGAGAATGTAAAAAGCGGCAGTTAACGGGCTTGTCGAAGTGCGCATGTGCGGAGGTTCCTCCCAGGGTGCAGCGCGGCCCGTACCACAGGTAGGGGCTTTTTCCAGCCGCGCCCTTGTGGGGGCCGCAGGACGCCATTGCCCCCTCATTAACTCAGTCAGAAGCAACTCATTCTGTCTCAGCTCCCGCTCTCTCCTTTTCATATTGCAGGCTGAAATAGGCTTTGTTGGCAACAACAACACCATCCAGGGTGTGATCAGATACTCTGTCCCTTCGCAAACGATTTCCTGTCTCTCCAACAGCTTGTACCATTGCCCTATTTATCGGTGTTTTTTCCCCCTTCTGATGTTATTGAATTTGTTAGTGGCTTTTATCCTGATGAAATGGCTGCTGAATTTGTTGGTCTGTTTCTCCTGGCTTCATAGCTAACCCTCTCTCCGTCTGTCTCACTCCGAGTGTCAGAGATAGCAGGAGGGAGAGGCAGCGAGAGGAAGACAGAGATAGAGAAACAGATAACAGCCCCAGCTTCTCCAATCTATCCACGCAACTAAGTCTCCCATCCCTGGAACCTTCCTCGTGGATCTTTTCTGCACCATGTCTAATGCCCTCACATCCTTCCTAAAGTGTGGTGTCCAGAATTGGACGCAATACTACTTGAGGATGCAGCAGGTGTTTTATAAAGCTTCATCATAACCTCCTTGCTTTTATATTCTAAGCCTCGATTTACAAAGCCTGGGATCCCATATGCCTTTTATCCACTTTCTCAACTAGCCCTGCCACCATCAATTTGTGCACAGATGTCCCAGATCTCTGTTCCTGCACCCACTTTCTTTTGTTCTTAGGTTCTCGTAACAGACAGGGACAGGAGTACAGGGAGGTCTAGAAAAGATGAGGGGGAGAGAAAGCAAATAAACAAGAAGCAGGTATGGGAACACCACCACCTGCAAGTTTCCCTTCAAGTCTCACACCATCCTGACTTGGAACTATATCGCCGTTCCTTCACTGTCACTGGGTCAAAATCCTGGAACTCCCTTGCTAACAGCACTGTGGGTGTACCTTCCCTACTTGGACTGCAGTGGTTCCAGAAGGTTCAAGGACAATTCGTGATGGGCAATAAATGCTGGCCTCGCCAGTAACGCACGCATCTAACAAATGAATAAAAAATAATAACGAATTGGCACCAAGTCACTTAAGGAGATATTAGACTAAAAAAGAATAGTACAGCGCAGGAACAGGCCTTTCGGCCCTCAAAGCCTGCGCCGATCTTGATGCCTGTCTAAACTAAAAGGTTCTGCACTTCTGGGGACCGTATCCATCTATTCCCATTCTGTTCATGTATTTGTCAAGATGCCTCTTAAACGTCGCTATCGTACCTGCTTCCACCACCTCCCCTGGCAGCAAGTTCCAGGCACTTACCACCCTCTGTGTAAAGAGCTTGCCTGTCACTTTCCCTCGAAACTTTGCCACACGCACCTTAAACTAGACAGAAGAACATGAGAACTAGAAGCAGGAGTTGGCCATTCAGCCCCTCAAGCCTGCCCTGCCATTCAATAATATCATTGCTGATCTGTCCCAGGGCTCAACTCCTCTTTCAGGCCTGCGCCGCATAAACCTCGACACCTCGAAATTTCAAAAATTTATCTATCACTTCCTTAAATACAATTAGTGACCTCGCCTCCACAACTCTGAGGTACAGAATTCCAGATTGCAGCACCAAAAACTTTGTCAAAGAGCTTGGATTTCGGGAGCGTCATCAAATAGGAAAGAGCATTGGTGAGACGGAGAGGTTTAGGAAAGGAATTCCAGAGTTAGGGCCTTGGCAGCTTGAAGGCACGGCCACCAGTGGTGGAACGATTCAAATTGGGGATGCTCAAGAGGCCAGAATTAGAGGATTGCAGGTATTGGGGGATTGTGGAGCTGGAGGAGATTGCAGATATAGGGTGGGGTTATTTGTCGAAGACAGTTCCAAAATTACATCACCCTTTGCGTGCAGAAGTGTTAATAAATTTCATCCATGAAAGGCTTTTCAACAAATGTTCGATTTTTAGACAGTCTGCCTCATCCGAGACTCCCGCAACTGGTGAGAAGAGTTTCTCTTGATCTACCCAATCAGTTCCCACTATTATCTTGTAAACTTTGATCAAGTCAACACTTGCACTTCTTAACTCCAGGGATACAGAGTAAAGCTCTGGCTACACTGTCCCATCAAATGCTGCCAAGCCAAGTTAACTACAGAGCAAATCACTGTCTTCTCTGTTCCATCAAACACTCGCAGGGCAGGTACAGTGTGGGGTTAGATACAGAGTAAGGCTGCCTGTCTTTATGCCTCTCTTTCTCCTCCTCCATCCACATGGGGAGAGTAACAGTGAGAAAGACAGGGATTGATATGCAGAGAGAATAACAGAGAGAGAGAAGGAGAGCAATGGAGAGAGATTATTGGAGAGAAAGCGGAAGAGATTTCAATGGAGAATGCCATTCAGTGTTCCTGCAAATCTGTGTGCAGCAGCCTGGAAGGTACCACGCAGGTCTTGTTCCGTGATAAATAACAGGTCTGCAAAGATTATTCAAATATTTAAAGGGACAGCGCACGAAAAAAATAACTGGCTGTGCACAATAACTGAATTTTCTGGGAACATTGGAGCCAGCTGTGGCTCCGTGGGTAATAATCCTACCTCTGAGTTATATGTTTGTGGGTTTAGGACAGAACACAAAATCCACGCTGATGCCACCCAACAGAAAATCAGAACAGACCAGAGAGACTCAGAAAAGGAAACGTGTGTTAACTTTGTGAGCCTCACGTTTTGGAATGTTTTAGTGTTTGAGTGTATTTTTAATGTTTGCCGATGATACCAAACTTGGAGGAGATGCAAACAGTGAGGATGACACCAATCGACTGCAACAGGACATTGATAGTTGAGCAGAATGGGCAGACAAGTGGCAGATGGAATTTAATACCGAGAAATGTGAGGTGATGTATTTTGGCAGAAGTGATAGGGAGAGGCAATAGAGACTTAATGGCACAGTTCTAGAGAGTGTGCAGGGACAGAGGTAACTGGGGATACATGTAGATACATCTTAGAAGCTGGCAGGACATATTGAGAGAGCAGTCAGAAAAGCATGTGGCATCTTAGGCTTCATAAACAGTTGTGGGTACAAATGCATGGAAGCTATGCTAAACCTTTCCAAAGCTCTGGTTAGGCCACAACTAGAATATTGCATCCGGTTCTGGTCACCACACATTAGGAAGGATGTGAGGGTCCTTCAGGGGGATCAGAGGAGATGGCAGTTTCAGGGAGGGGAGGGTTTTAGCAAACTGGATTGGAAACAGCTACCTGAAGGTAAATGAGTCTCAGAGCAGTGAGAGTTAGTGCGGGTTGAGAACAAATATTTTCCCACAAAGACAAACAGAGTGAGACTCCCAAATCTAGAGACCCTTGGATAACAAGGATCAAACCGGGTGGGATAAGGCACAAAAAGGAAGCTTATGTCAGATACCGAGAGCTCAATACCATAGAAAGCCAAGAAGAGTGAAGAAAGTTCAGGGGTGAAATTAAAGATCAAATTAGGAGAGCAAAGAGAGGGCTGTAACTGTATTACTCAGTAAAAGTAAGGGAAACACAAAGATGTTCTCTGAATACATGAAGAGCAAGAGGATAACTAAGGATAGAGTATTAAGGACCAGAAAGGGAATGTGTGCGTGGAGGTGCGAGATGTGGGCATGGTTCATAATGAATACTTTGTGTCTGTCTTTATAAAAGAGAGGGAACGATACAGACATTGTAGTTAAAGAGGAGGAGTGTGAAATATTGGATGGGATAAACAGAGTGAGAGGGAAATATTCAGGTGTTCGGTATCTTTGAAAGTGGAGAAATGGTCAGGCCTGGATGCATTGGAATCAGTTCAGAGAAAGTTCACTCGGCTGATTCCAGGGATATAGGGGTTGTCTTATGAGGAATGGTTGAACAGGTTGGGCCTGAACTCATTGGAGTTTAGAAGAATGAGAGGTGATCTTATTGAAACATACACGATTCTGAGGGGACTTTACACGGCGAATGCTGGGAGGATGTTCCCCTTGTGAGGGAGTCTCGAACCAGGGGGCACAGTTTAAAAATAAAGGGTCTGCCATTTAAGACTGAGCTAAGGATGATTTCTTTCTCCCAGCGGCTGGTTAGACTTTGGAATTCTCTTCCCCAGAGAGCAGTGGAGGTTGGGTCATTGAACATATTCAAGGCAGAGCTAGATAGATTTATGATCCACAAGGGAGTCAAGGGTGATGTGGGGCAGGCAGGAAAGTGGAGTTAAGGTCACGATCAGATCAGTTATGATTTTATTGAATGGCGGAACAGGCTCGAGGGGCTGAATGGCCTACTCCTGCTCCTATTTCTTCAAATCTTGTGTATAAATTGGAAGGTTTTCTCTCAATTCTTTAAGACATTTTTATAGCAGAGACTGGGCCATGTGTAATCTCAACAGAGACGGGGTCCAGTGCAGTCCTAACCAGTGCATTGATAACTGAGACCAGTGTAAAAGTTATCGAGGATACAGAACTCTAAACGTGAATTCAGGGGAACTTTTTTAGTCCAGTACGTAGCAAGGCCAACAAGAGATGGGTCACCTTTACACTTAGTTTTAGGGAATGAAGTTGGAAGGTGATTTAGAAAAAGTGGAGTGGAAAAAGCTACTTGAAGGTAAATGAGTGTCAGAGCAGTGAGAGGAAATCATTTCATCTTGGAGGATTTATTATTCCAGATTTATTTTTTATTTTCAGAGAAATTCAAATTCACAAGAGCCCAATGTGGGATTTGAACTCCTGCTTTTTCAGTCACTAGCTCAGTCTTTCAGATTACAAACTGTAAAAGACATTCACCTTCCTACTGTTGTTGCCTGACTGTCTCAGCTTTTGTATATTGTCCCCAATCTTGTTCTTTCACGTGTCTAAAGACTTTGATGTTATTCAGACATTGGTAAACTACTTCATTCTCTCAGGACATCGGCTTAAAGACCTTCAGGGACCGCAATCCACATTCTAATTCACACCCTATTCAAGCAACCAAAATCTTCAACTCCATTCAAACACCCTGATATCCTTTCCCTGCACAGATAACTGACAGTTCCACAATGCAGGAAAGTCTGAATGAGATAAAACATTTACCTGACACAATCCAAGCTCCAAATTGAATCATTAAGATGCAGAAAATACCACAGAAATGTGACTTGTTCCTTGTAACAGTGAGACTGAAACACTTCAGGGTACTATTCAACCAAGAAGGATTCCGGGATAAGTAGAAACTGTATTGAAAGAGAAAGAGAGTGTGAAATGGGGGGGGGGGGGGGGTGGGGGAGGGGAGAGAGAGAGAGAGACACTGTCAGCTCCTGTATGTGTAAGGCCTCTCTGTTACTGCACAAGACTGCCAATAGCTTCCTGAAGTCTGCTACTATTCTCTTCCCTTTTTACTACATTTCCAAAGTTTTGTGTCGTCTGCAAACTTTAAAGTTCTGCTCTGTAAACCCAAGTCAGGTCATTAATAGACATCAAAAAGAGCAGCGGTCCCAATACAAGCCTCTGGGTGACACCACTCTATACCTCCCTCCAGTCTGAAACAACCATTCACCACTCTTCTCTGTGTTCTGTCTCTTACCCAATGTTGTAACCCCTCTGTCACTGTCCCTTTAATCACAGAGCAACAATATTGTGAAATAGTCATAAAAGAGGGGGATGATGCAGACGTTGTGGTTAAGGAGGAGTGTGAAATATTGAATGGTATAAAGAGAGTAGAATGATACCTGGACTCCAAGGGTTAAGCTAAGAGGGAGAATCACAAACCAGAGGAAACAGTTTTTAAATGTGATCGAGGACAGTCCACTGTGAACTCACTGAATCACAGACTGCTCCAGCACAGAAAGAGGCCAGTCACCCATCGTACCCGTGTGGGCTTAATGAAGTTCTACCTGGTGTCCTGGAAAATATTTATAACACAACCAAAATCACTATAACAAGATTCTGCTTATTATCACATTGCTGTTAGTGGGAGCTTGCTGTGCACGATTGAATGTACCACTGTACATCTCTACCCACTCTGACAAACAACCATTCACAACTATTCTCTGCTTTCTGTGTCTTGGTCAATGTTAGATACAGAGTAAAGCTCCCTCTGCACTGTCCCCATCAAACACTCCCAGGACAGGTACAGCACTGGGATTGGCTGGGCAACTTCCTGCCAGCAATCGGGGGGAGCAGCTGCCCCTGTGCTTCAGCAACTGCAGAGTGGAGAGTGGAGACTGCAGTAACAGGAGAGAGGAGACTGGAGAAAGGTGAATACAGCGTGGAGGGAAACCATCAAGGAAGGCTGCAATTGTTCTGGAGAGGTGGGTGTCAGGGCACCTGAAAGACTGTTAAGTTTGAACTGTATGGGGGAGGGAGAAGAGGCCTGAAGACTCAGGGGTGGGGCAGCCAAATGCAGTAGGGGCCCCTGTATTTGTATTGGTAGTTACACACAGGGAGCACCCTACAAACCCCAACTGCCTGCTCGGGACAGCTAGAGTTGCCTGGGTGAAGACTGTCTTGTTAAAATCAGAAGAGGAGAGTACCGGGCGGCTCCAGCCGTCCCGGGCGAAGAAGACTGCCCCAACTGGAAGACAACAAACAGTTTTGGACTAATTTTGATAAATGTGGTCCAACTGGCAGTTGGATCAAACATCCTTTTTCAGCCTTTCTCTCCCTTCCTGCACTCATTCGCCTCAGTCACCTTTCCTCCCCTTTTCCTTTACCATCCTACCCCATCCTCCTCTACTCCCACTCGACCTTGTTTAAAGTTTGTTTTTTTTTAAATTGTGTAAATTTGTTTTGTTTCTTGGGGGTGGACGTGGCTCTGAGACCCCATGGCAAGCCCTCCTTCACCGGTGGCGGTGCCTTCCCGTACATATGCTGCTGCGGCTGCTGCAGCTGCACCTGTTGCCCCGTCACCATTTGCTTTATTAACATCGAAGCATGGGGTCAAGAGCTACGTCCATCCGAACATGACTATAGAGCCATGCGTGAAAGCAATGGCCGAGGTTGTCGGCCCTTCGGCCATTGTTGCAGCCTCTAAAATGTACGGGAAGGCAGTGTCATTCCTGAAGACCGAGCGGGCGGTGTCCCTGGCTGTGAGCAATGTGCTCACCGTGGGCGGGACCTTTCTGCCAGTGGACCCCCTGGAGGCCACTGCGCAAAGGCTCATTCTATCCAATGTCCCACCCTTCATCACTGGTGAGCTCCTCCTTCCCCACCTGCACCATCTGGGGGTGGTAAAGACGGGGCTCACCCCAGACCCGCTCGGTCTTCGGGAGAACAGCCTCCGACTCCTTCCGCCGCCAGTTATTCATGCAGCTGGCGCGGGAGGAGATGACAGAGGGCCACTTTAATGTAGAATTCCAGGGGACGGCCTACTGCGTCTTCTGGACCTTGGACGGGGTGCGGTGCCATGTCTGTAAGGGGGTGGGGCATGTTCATAAAAACTGCCCCAACCTCCCGGCTGCCAACTCCAACTCGGCGGGCCAGGGTGGCGACGCTGCACCTCCGCCCACCCCCCACTACACCCCCACAAGATACCATTCAGTCGCTACCGGAGGCTGTGGTTTTCATGGCCTCCGGCAGGGAAGGGGGTGACCGTCCAAGTGGAAGGAAGGTGCGGAGGAGAAATAAACATCGAGAGGCGCCTCCCCTGGACACCGTGACACTACCCGAGTCTAAGCTCAGCACACAGCCCGATCTCAGGAAGTCAACTTGCCCCAGGGCTGGGCTCAGGCCCAGGGTGAATAAGAAAAAGGGGAGTGTGGAGGTGGAATCCACTGATGACCTGGAGGTCTCTGAGCCTCTGCACCTAACTGGGAAAAAGAGGAGAAGGCACCCCTCCACAGAGGTGACAAGGGGCCCTGAGGCACAGGGCCCATTGTTGGAGGGAAGCTGCCTCCTGTTTCGGGTCCCAAGGTTTCCCCTACCGCCAGCACCAAGGTTACAAAGTCCAGGCAGGAGCACCCTATTCCTCAGGATGGAGGGGAGGGGAAGGCCCCGGCACTTGAGGCCCCTCCTGAAGGAGTAAGTGGGGCCGTGCTTGTGGTGGGGGAGCCTGGGGACGCCGCCCATTCTGCCACTGCTACTGGGTCGGGTGCCCTGAGTGAAGGGGAGGGCGAGGCCCCAGAGGGTCTGCCCTCCCAGCCGGAGTCCACCACCAACCAGGAGACACCCGACCCGGTTATAACTGAGAATGCTGCCCCATCTGCTGGGCCTGAGGGTGCTGGCGGAGCGGGAGATGGCCTCCTCTCTCCGCCTCCGGTCTCTGCTCTGGCTGGATTTCCGGAGTCGTGAACTTCTGTCTCCCCTGGACCACTCGTTGGCCTGGGGACGGAGATGGAGGGGGGTCCTGAACTGCTGACGCCCACAGGCTCCATTTTCACAATAGAACCCAGAGAGGATTCCTCAGCCATCGATCCTGGGGGTGGGATCGTGACAGAGGCAGGACCAGCTGGCGCGGCCGGGACGTCCGCCCCACAGTGTGTGGTGGATGTGTCGGCCGCTGGCGGTGACGACCCGGAGGAGGATGGGGATTCGGTGTGGGGCACGGAGGATGACCTTGATTCCATTGGCAGTGAGGTGGTGGAGTCCCTCGTGCCTCCATCCGATTCTCCTCTCATCCCCACGGCGGAACTCCGGGATTTTCTCGCGGCTTGCAGGGGTTGCCACGATAAAGTTCAGCTGGCCCTCGGCCGTTGGTCGAATCCGGCGCTGATCATACAGTCCGTCCGTGCCACCCTGAAGAAAGTGGGCAATCGCGCGGGCGTGAAACTGGTTGAGAGGTGCCGTTTTAATGTGTTCCTCAATGGGTTGCTGGGGGAGTGGAAGGCCAGGTTCACTTCCACTCCCTCCTCACAGTGAGCTGTTGGTTTTAAGTACCTTTGACATGAAGATAACCATAGACAGCCTCAACTCTAACGGCAGCAGGGGGTCTCACCGCAGATTTCACAATATCTCAGTCCTCAGGGAAGGGAAATACGCGGTGAGCTTTCTGCAGGAAACCAACACCGTTCCGGGAGACGAAGCCACCTGGCTCCTGGAGTGGCATTGTGGGGTCTACATGAGTCACCTCAACCCTATTTCTAGTGGGGTGGATATCTTGTTGGCCCCGTCTTTTCAGCCGGAGATCTTAGGGGGAAAGGAGCTAGTGCCGGGCCACTTGCTCCACCTCGCCGTTCGCCTGGCTAGCGTGCCGCTCCACTTTGTGAACGTGTACGCGCACAGGCCCGGCGTGTTGCAAGCGCGCTTATTTGAAGAAGTGTCCGCTCTCTTGAGCTCCATCGATAGCGGCGAGTACATCATCCTCGGGGGGGATTTTAACTGCACCCTCGAGATGGGGGATCGCTCCGGTCCCCAGCGCGGCCAAGCGTCGGTGGAGAAGTTGAGGGGACAGATCAGCTCCCTTAACTTGGTGGACATATTGCGGAAATTCCATCCCGACTCGAGCGCCTTCACGTGGAGGTCTGGAGGGGTAGGGTCGCGAATCTTTTCGCCTCTACTTTTCGCAGGTGTACATCTCCTGCATCTCGGCGGCCTCCATGCGGCTGGTGCCGTGCTCAGACCACCGCCTGGTGTGGGCGGCGTTCACTCCGCTCCGCCCGCGGGCGTTTTCCGCCTACTGGCACTGTAACAACCGGCTGCTGGAGGACGAGCAAATTCGGGACTCGTTATGTCGATTCTGGGCCGACTGGAGAAGGAAGCAGGGGGGCTTCCCCTCCTTGAGGCTATGGTGGGATGTGGGCAAGACTCACATCCGCATCTTCTGTCAGGAGAACCAAGAGGCGTGAAGCCGAGATCGGGCGCCTTGAGAGGGAGGTGCTCGACTTGGAGTCCCACCTCGGTCATGCCGTCGCGGACCCGGCCCTGTGGCAGGCGTACAAAGAGAAGGCGCGCTGAGGGACCTGCAGCTCATAGGGTCCCGAGGTCGTGGATCCAGATCCTGGAAGATTTGGACCGCGCCTCACCCTTCTTCTACTCGCTGGGAAAATGGCGGGGGGGGGGGTGGTCCGTCAGCAGCTCGTCGAGCTGCTGGACAACGACGGATCCTCCATCATGGATCCGGAGGGAATGGGGTTCCTGGTCCGTACTTATTACAGTGCGTTGTTCTCTCCGGATCCGTCCAGCGAGAATGCGTGCAGAGTTTTGTGGGAGGACCTGCTGCAGGTCAGCCCAGAGGGCACCGAAGGATTGGAGGCTCCGCTCACGTTGGCGGAGCTGACTGGCGCCCTCCACCAGCTCTCAAGTGCCAAATCCCCAGGGCTGGATGGGTTGACCGTGGAGTTCCTCAGGGCTTTCTGGGACGTTTAGAGATACAGCACTGAAACAGGCCCTTTGGCCCACCGAATCTGTGCCGACCATCAACCACCCATTTATACTAATCATACACTATTCCCATATTCCAACCACATACCCACCTGTCCCTATATTTCCCTACCACCTACCTATACGAGGGGCAATTTATAATGGTCAATTTACCTATCAACCTGCAAGTCTTTTGGCATGTGGGAGGAAACCGGAGCACCCGGAGGAAACCCGCGCAGACACAGGGAGAACTTGCAAACTCCACACAGGCAGTACCCAGAATTGAACCCGGGTCGCTGGAGTTGTGAGGCTGCGGTGCTAACCACTGCGCCACTGTGCCGCCCACTGCGGGACGATTACGCGCTGGTCCTGGGGGAAAGACTGGCGACCGGCGAGATGCCCCTCTCGAGGCGCAGGGCGGTCATCGTCCTGCTTCCGAAGAGGGGCGATCTCTGCCTGCTTAAAAACTTTCGTCTGGTCTCCCTCCTCAGCACGGATTGTAATATCTTTGCCCGGGCTATGTCTCCCCGCCTGGGCTCCGTGCTGGCCCACATGATCCACCCCGACCTGTCCTACACGGTCCCGGGCCAGTCCATCCAGGACAACAGCCACCTGGTCCGGGACCTGATCCATCTTTCCCAGAGGACTGGTAAGTCTTTCGCCTTTCTCTCCCTCGATCAGGAGAAGGCGTTCGACAGGGTGGATCACGAATACCTTTTCGGGACTCTGCACGCTTTCGGACTCGGGCCATATTTCGTGGCCCGGGTCCGACTTTTATACGCCGCCGCAGAGTGTCTAGTCATAGTTAACGGTTCCTTGATGGCGCCCCTTCGCTTTGGGAGAGGAGTGCGTCAGGGATGCCCCATGTCCGGCCAATTGTACAGCATCTGCGTGGAGCCCTTCCTGTGCCTGCTTCGCAGGTGGTTGACGGGTTTGGCTGTGCACGAGCCGGCAATGCGGGTCATCCTCTCGGCTTCCGCTGACGAGGTGCTCATCGTGGTCATAGATCCCGTTGACTTACGGAGGATGTGACTTTTCTGCTGCGTCCTCCGCGAGGATCAATTGGGAGAAATGTTCCGGACTCCAAGTGGGTCAGTGGCGGGTGGACTCCCTGCCGGAGGAGATGACACCTTTTGCATGGAGCACCATGCACCTCCTTTATCTGGGAGTCCACCTTAGCCCCGCTGAGGAAGCCTGGCCAGCAAACTGGCAGGAGTTGGAGGCGAATGTCACCGCTCGGCTGGGGCGCTGGACAGGACTGCTCCGACTGCTTTCCTTCAGGGGCCGAGCGTTGGTCATAAATCAACTGGTGGCCTCCATGTTGTGGTACCGGTTGGTCACTTTGGCCCCGCTCCCTGTATTTTCCAGATCCAGAAGAAACTCGTCGATTTCTTCTGGGACAAGAGGAAACACTGTGTCTCTGCCGCAGTCCAGAGTCTCGCGATTGAGGAGGGCGGCCAGTCGCTGGTGTGCTTCCACACCCAGGCTGTGACTCTCCACCTTTGGACCCTGCAGAGATACCTGGATATCGAGCGTCCTCCCAGATGGTGCATGCTGGCGACGTATTTTTTCAACCAGTGTCACTGCATTCAAGACGACACGCAGCTCCCGGTGGAGTCCGTCAGCCGCGCCTCTATGAGGGAGTTGCCTGTCTTTTACCAGGATCTGTTTCGAGTCTGGAACATGGTCGCCTCCAGTCAGGGCGCTCCCCCACCGACGGAGGAGAGTGCCTCGGCAGTCCGGGCGGCCGACTCTGGGGATGATCCGGCTGGCGGAGGAGTAGCCAAAACCCCCGGGACGCCCCTCAATGCTGGTGTCGAGGGGGCTCGGCAGTGCGGAGCGTTCCCGGCCGAGCTGACTCCCACTCGGCCGGAACTGCTCATCGGACACAGGCCCTGAAACCCTCCTCGGGAGCCGGTCCCACACAACCCGAGCCGCCTCTCGGAAATGCCTTCTGTGCCATTCCAATCAGCGCGGAATGGTTTCCTGTACGGGCTGCTCCTGCACACTCTCCACTTCCTCGCCCTCGTCAGCTGGCCGGACACGCCCAGGCGGTCCGCGTTGCCATCTGGCTGCGAGGGGAAACCCCGATGGATGTCTCTCTACGCGGCAGTCTTCCCCCTTTACATCGGGGACCTGGGGTGGAGGGTGCTGCACAGAGCAGTCCCGTGAAAGAGGCTTTTAAGTAGGTTCACGGACTCCCAGGCTGCCTGTACTTTCTGCAGTCTGGACGAGTCCGTTTCCACGTTTATACGGAGTGTGCGAGGTTGCAGCCCCTATTTGAGTATCTGAAGGGGCTGCTCCTCAAATTCTGGCTGCACGTCAGTCCCACACTCCTGATCTTCGGGCACCCGGTGCGGAGGGGCTTGGGCCGGGAGGGGGTTCTCCTCGTCAGTCTGCTCCTGGGCCTGGCCAAGGTGGCAATTCACAGGTCCATGCTGCGTGTCGTCAGGGGGACCATCCACCCCGTTTGCCTGCCCCTCTTCTGCGGTTACGTTCGCGCCCGCGTGTCCCTGGAGAAGGAGCATGCTTTGTCCGCCGATACACCTGAGGCCTTCCACGACCGGTGGGCACCGCAGGGACTGGAGTGCATCATTGATGCTGAGAATGGCATTTTGATTTGAGTTTTTTTGATTATTTATCTGGTGTTAATAAAGTTATTTTAAGAAAGTAAATATGTATATAAAGGGGGCCTGAGGAATAAAGGCCTCTTGGACATAACAAAAAAGCTGGGACAGGCAGCTCTCTGATTTGGGACCCTGAGTGCATCAACAAGGTGCAGCTTACTATGGCTGTGTGCCGAGGTTGGAGGCTGCAGACTGCGTGACTGCTGCAAGAGGGAGAGACTCAAACTGAAACAAAGGTTTTTCCACATTTTCAACAAAGGAACGAAGGCAGAGAAGTGAAAGAACTCTTTTGTGGGTTTGTTTTTTACTGAAGTCTTTTTCATTGATTGCTGGGGTTGGGGAAAGAAGAGACCTGAAGACCTTGGGTGGGGCTGTATTGTTCAATAGGGAGCTCTGGTGTTTAACATCTTTGGATGGGGAGCTCCCTCCCCACTACCAACTACTAAGCCTGGGAGAGCTGGAGCTGCCCAGGTGAAGAAACGTATTATCTCTACATTGGAAGAGGCGTGTGCCTGGGCAGCTTCCTGCTGACCCAGTTGAAGACATCACCCCACCCTCCCAACTGAAGGACCAGCTAAAAGACTTGTGCAAATACCAAAAAGACTGATTCCTCTTGGCCTTCCTCTCCCTCAGCCTCTTCCCCTGTGTTACATCCTTTAAGTGTTTGTATTTTTGATTTATCATTGTATTTGCACTTTTCTTTTTATTTGCTCTCAACACAGTGCATGTGTTCTCAGTCCTCTACGGTGTCGGGGCCCTCCTATGCTGCAGCAACTGCGGCAGCCGCTCCTGTGGCCCCGTCACCATTTAAAATCTTAACAACAAAGCATGGGGTGAAGAGTGACACCCACCCTACCATGACTATTGAGGCTTGTGTTAAGGCAATGGCTGAGGTTGTCGGACCCTCGGCCATTGTGGCAGCCTCAAAGATGTATGGGAAGGCTGTGTTTCTCCTGAAGACCGAGCGGGTGGTGTCCCTCGCCCTAAGTATGGGGCTCACAGTGGGTGTGATTTTCCTGAGTGGACCCTGTGGGGGCCACTGCACATCGGGTAATATTGTCAAACGTCCCACCCTTCATTTCTGATGAGCACCTCCTCCCCCAAATGCACCATCTGGGGGAGGTGAGGACGGGGATCACCCCAGTCCCGCTCGGTCTTCGGGAGCACAGCCTCGGACATGTCAACTCCTTCCGCCGCCAGCTATTCATGTATGTGGCGCGGGAGGAGGTCTTGGAGGGCTACTTCAGTGTAGAGTTCCAGGGGACGGCCTATCGCGTCTTTTGGATCTTGGACGGGGTGCGCTGACACATGCCCCAACCTCCCGACCGCCAGCTCCACCTCGGCGGCCCAGGATGGCGCCACTGCACCTCCTCCCATTCCCCCCACACATCCAACAGACACCGCTCAGTCGGTTCCGGAGGCTGTGGTTTTCACAGCCTCTGGCAGTGAGGGGAGTGACAGTCAGAGTGGAAAGAAGACGCGGAGGAAAAATAAACATTAAGAGGTACATTCCCTGGACACATTGACACAACCCGAGCCTGAACTCAGCCCAAAGCCCGTTCTCACGGAATCCACCTGTCCCAGGGCTCGGCTCAGGCCCAGGGTGACTAAAAAAAAAGGAGGGCGGAGGCGGAGGCCTCTGATGACATGGCGGTCTTTGAACCTCCACGCCCTAGTGGGAAAAAGAGGGGAAGGCACCCCTCCACAGACGTAACATGGGGCCCTGATGTACTTCTGTTGGAGGGGAGCTGTCTCCTGTTTCGGGCCCTCAGGGTTCCCCCTACCACCACCACCAACATCAAGGCTGCAACGTTTGGGCAGGATCTCCCTGTTCCTTAGGATGGAGGGGAGGGGGAGACACCTGTACATGTGGCCCCTCCAGGGTACGCCAATGGAGCCCTGCTTCTGGTGGGAGATCCTGGGGACGCCGCCCATTCTGCCGCTGCTACTGGGTCGGGTGCCCTGAGTGAAGGGGAGGGCGAGGCCCCAGAGGGTCGGCCCTCCCAGCCGGAGTCCACCACCAACCAGGAGACACCCGACCCGGTTATAACCGAGAATGCTGCCCCATCTGCTGGGACTGTGGGTGCTGGTGGAGCGGGAGATGGCCTCCTCTCTCCGCCTCCTGTCTCAGCTGGATTTCCGCAGTCGGGAACTCCCATCTCCCCTGGACCGCTGATTGGCCTGGGGTCGGATGTGGGGGGTGGGGGCTGGTTCCTCAACCGCTGGCGCCCACAGGCTCCACTTCCATCTTAGAACCCAGAGAGGACTCCTCCACCATCAATGCTGGGGGTGGGATTGAGACGGAGGCGGGACCAGCTGCCAAGGCCGGGACGTCCGCCCCACAGTGTGTGGTGGATGTGTCGGCCACTGGCAGTGATGACCCGGAGGAGGATGGGGTTTCGGTGTGGGGCACGGCGGATGACCTTGATTCCATCACCAGTGAGGTGTTGGAGTACGTCGTGTTTCCCAAAAAACCTCCTCTCATCCCCACGGCGGATCTCCGGGATTTCCTCGCGGCTTGCAGGGGTTGCTGCAATAAAGGTCAGCTGGCCCTCGGCCGTTGGTTGAATCTGGCGCTGATCATACAGTCAGTCTGTGCCGCCCTGAAGAAAGCGGGCTAGCGCGCTGGCGTGAAACTAGTTGAGAGATGTCGTTTTAATGTGTTCCTCAATGGGTTGCTGCGGGAGTGGAAGGCCCGGTTCACTTCCACGCCCTCCTCACATGGACGTATTTAAGTACCTTTGACATGAAGAGAACCATAGCCAGCCTCAACATCAACGGCAGCAGGGGGTCTCACCGCAGATTTCACAATCTCTCAGTCCTGAGGGAAAGGAGATACGCGGTGAGCTTTCTGCAAGAAACCCACACCGTTCCAGGAGACGAAGCCACCTGGCTCCAGGAGTGGCAAGGCGGGGTCTACATAAGTCACCTCACCCCAGGACGGCACAGTGGTTAGCACCACAGTCTCACAGCTCCAGTGACCCGGGTTCAATTCTGGGTACTGCCTGTGCGGAATTTGCAAGTTCTCCCTGTGTCTGCGTGGGTTTCCTCCGGGTGCTCCAGTTTCCTCCCACATGCCAAAGACTTGCAGGTTGATAGGTGAATTGGCCATTATAAATTGTCACTAGTATAGGTAGGTGGTAGGGAAATATAGGGAGAGGTGGGGATGTGGTAGGAATATGGAATTAGTGTAGGATTAGTATAAATGGGTGGTTGATGGTCGGCTCAGACTCGGTGGGCTGAAGGGCCGGTTTCAGTGCTGCAGCACTAAACTAAACTAAATTATTTCTAGTGGAATGGCTATCTTGTTGGCCCCGACCTTTCAGCCGGAGATCTTGCGGGGCATGGAGCTCGTGCCGGGCCACTTGCTCCACGTTTCTGTACGCCTGGGTAGCGTGCCGCTCCACTTTGTGAACGTATACGCGCCCGGGCCCGGCGCATTGCAAGCGCGCTTCTTTGAAGAAGTGTCCGCTCTCTTGAGCTCCATCGATAGTGGCGAGTGCATCATCCTCGGGAGGGATTTTAACTGCACCCTCGAGGTGGGGGATTGCTCCGGTCCCCAGTGCTGCTATGCGTTGGTGGAGAAGTTGAGGGAACTGATCAGCTCCCGCAACTTGGTGGACGTCTGGCGTAATCTCCATCCCGACTCCAGCGCCTTCACGTGGAGGACTGGAGGAGCAGGGTCCCGAATCGACAGCCTTTACATTTCCCAGGCATACGTCTCCCGTGTCTCGGCGACCTCCATGCGGCTGGTGCCGTGCTCGGACCACCGCCTGTTGTGTGTGGAATTCATTCCGCTCCGCACGCGGGCGGGGTCCGCGTACTGGCACTTTAACAACCGGCTGCTGGAGGACGAGCGATTCAGGGACTTGTTCTGTCAATTCTGCGCCGACTGGAGAAGGAAGCATGGGGGCTTCCCCTCCTTGAGGCTATGGTGGGATGTTGGCAAGACTCACATCCGCGTCTTCTGTCAGGAGTATGCGAAGGTGTTGACCAAGAGGCAGGAAGCTGAGATTGGATGCCTACAGAGGGAGGTGCTCGACTTGAAGTCCCGCCTCGGTCATGCCGTCGCGGACCCGGCCCTGTGGCAGGCGTACAAAGAGATGAAGGGTGCGCTGAGGGATCTGCAGCTCATAGGGTCTCGAGGCGCGTACGTCAGGTCGCGGATCCAGAACCTGGAAGATGTGAACCGCGCACCACCCTTCTACTCGCTGGAAAAATGGCGGGGGGTCCGTAAGCAGATCCGGAGGGAATGGGCCTCCTGGTCGGTACTTACAGTGCCTTGTTCACTCCGGATCCGTCCAAGGAGTATGCACGCAGAGTTTTGTGGGAGGACCTGCTGCAAGTCAGCCCGGAGGGCGCCGAAGTATCGGAGGCTCTGCTCACGTTGCCTGCCCCTCTTCCTCGGTTACGTTCGCGCCCGGGTGTCCCTGGAGACGGAGCATGCGGTGTCTGCTGGTACGCTTGAGGCCTTCCGCAACCGGTGGGCACCACATCGACTGGCGTGCAATGTCGACGCCGATAATGGCATTTTAATTTGAGTTTTTGTTTATTTCTGTTTTTAATAAAGTTATTTTAAAAATATAATTATGTATATTAAGGGGCCCTGAGGAATAAAGGCCCCCTCGACATAAAATATGTAAAAGGGGCCCAGCGTATAAGGGCCACCTTAAAAAAAAACTGGTTTAGATACAGAGCAAAGCTCTGTCTACAAAAAAAACGGGGCTTAGATACAGAGTAAAGTTCCCCCAACATTGTCCCATCAAACACACCCAGGCAGGTACAACACGGGGTTAGATACAGAGTAAAGCTCCCTCTACGAAAAAAAAGGAAAAAAAAAACGGGGATTAGATACAGAGTAAAGCTCCCTCGATACTAAGAAAAAACGGTGTTAGATAGAGAGTAAAGCTCTCTCTACACTGTCTTTTCATCAAATGAATATATCTTACATTTTCCCTTTCAAACCATCCCATCAAACTCAATCTCTACAACCTTATCCCTCTCTACAGCCCTCTCTCTGCAAATCTAACCCTCTCTCCCTCTGTCTCTCTCCTATTGTCAGAGATAGCAGGTGGGAGAGATACAGAGATGAGGACAGAGAGAGACACAGATAAAAACCTTGGCTTATCCAATTTCTCAGAGATCAAATGAAGGGATAACCTCTTGCACATCTACCCTGTCCCATCGAATACACTCAGAGAAGGTACAGCGCTTGTTAGATACAGAGTACAGCTCCGTTTAAACATTCCCTGGAGTGTCGGATTAACCCGGGTCACTCACTGTGCCTGGCTCAGGCTCAAGACTCACCTGCCTCAGTCACAGAGACGCTCCTGTATCACTTGCCTTAATATAGGCGGATGCCGGGTTTGGGAGCAGAACAGGCACACAGGATTAGGACGACTGCTCATGTGGAGGATAAGCATCAGTAATCCCTCACAGAATTAGAACAGACCAGCAAGACTCAGAAAAGTAAACTTATGTTGAATTTGACAGTCTTGCACTGTGGAATGTTTTAGTATTTGGTGAGATTGTCGAGGCAGTGAAATTTTGCCCCAGTGGGATGAAATGATACTATATGACTTTATTACAACAGTAAGGTACCGTGTGTGCTGTAAAGATGGACAGAAATAATAATGTAACTGATTATTTTTCAGCTGAATACTATGACGACAGTTTGAGTCATAGAGTCATAGAGTTATACAGCACAGTAACAGGCCCTTCGGCCCATCGTGTCCGTGCCCACCATTAAGCACCTACCTATTCTAATCCCATTTTCCAGCACTTGGGCCGTAGCCTTGTCTGCTATGGCATTTCACATGCTCATCTAAATACTTCTTAAATGTTGTGAGAGTTCCTGCCTCTACCACCTCTTCAGGCAGAACGTTCCAGATTCCAACCACCCTCCGGGTAAAATAAATTGTCCTCAAATCCCCTCTCAACCTCCTGCCCCTTACCCTTAAATCTGTGCCCCCTGTATATTGACCCCTCCGCTAAGGGAAAAAGTTTCTTCCTATCTAACCTATCATTGCCCCTCATAATTCCGTATACCTCAATCATGTCCCCCCTCAGCCTACTCTGCTCTAAGGAAAACAGCCCCAGCCTATCCAGTCTCTCTTCATAGCTGACATGCTCCAGCCCAGGCAACATCCTAGTGAATCTCCTCCGCATCGTCTCCAGTGCAATCACATCCTTCCTATAGTGTGGCGCCCAGAACTGTACACAGTACTCCAGCTGTGGCCGAACTAGTGTTTTACACAGCTCCATCTGAACCTCCCTACTCGTATACTCTATGCCTCGGCAAATTAAGGCAAGTATCCCATATGTCTTCCTAACCACCTTATTTAACTGTGCTGCTGCCTTCAGTGATCTATGGACAAGTACAACTTGGTCCCTCTGACACTCTGTACTCCCTATGGTCCTACCACCCATTATATATTCCCTTGCCTCGATAGTCCTCCCAAAGTGCATCACCTCACACTTCTCAGGACTATATTCATTTTGCCACTGCTCTGCCAATCTTACCAGCCCACCTATATTGTGCTGTAATCTAAGGCATTGCTCCTCACTATTTATGGCACCACCAATTTTCGTCTCAACTGCAAACATACTGATCGTACCTCCTATATTCACATCTAAATCATTAATGTACTGCACAAACAGCAAGGGTCCCAGCACTGATCCCTGCAGTACAGCACTGGTCAGTTATACCTGCTATCCTGTGAGAATGTACATAAGACACGATGGGATGAAGTCAAAGTGGCCACTGTTGAATTTGCGAGCTTGATCTTTGTGAGAAGACAAGGGTTAAGTAAGTAAAAAATATTAAAATGGTCAATTCACTTGTACAAGTAAACACTCAACAGAAATGGGTCTGGAATGTCCTATGTGATGCATTCCTAAGACAAGATATGGACAGTGAATGACCAAAGGCCTGGAATTACTAGAAGGCAGGATATGGAGAATAAAATGGAGTCTTTTAATGACAAGAAATTAGGTACGGGTGAGGTTTGGAATGTAGCAGCAAATGCAATGTGTGTGTGGGATGGTCCAGGCAGTTTCGGAAAAGAGATTGATCACACACAGGGATTGATCATGCAGGAAAAGACCCTAACACTGAGCCCAGTGACATGGTGCACGAGGGGAGAATGATGGTCAGTTCTGGATATAAGGGGGTCCCTTTCCTTTATCTGACACTGCAGTCCAGATAGCTGGGCCAGCGATTGAAAGAAGATCCCTCCTGAAAGACTGATCATCGATCAGTGGGAACTTGGTTAAAATAAAGACACAGACCATGTGAGAGTCTGTGGGGATCATGTGCAGCATTGATTTTTCCAGGAATATTCACTGGGATTTTAGTGCTAATTTGCTGGAATTCTATGTAACCCAACCTACGTGTAACCTTTAATCTTGCAGTGCATGTGTAATGTTTAATTTCTGAAAACCATACAGAATAAAGCTTAAGGTACTCCAACAAACTCAGGAGTGTTGGCATTTATTACCTTTCGGGTCTAATCTGTAGTTAACTTAGACTAGACGTGCGAACAATTGTTTTGAAGTTGCTTTTCCTACCGTACTGCAGCATCCCACCATATAATATACTTTTCTGCCTATATTGTCAGTATACAGACATAAAATAGCCACAAATTTTGCTATTCATTCCGGGGCAGACAGGTGAAGTGTTTGCTTTGTCTATGATTTAACTCTACCCCCAATGGTAACTAACTCATTTTGTTAGCCACGATTGATTCCCATTTTCTGTTGGGTTTTTGTTTCTTCGAGGAATGTATATTTGCTGTCAACCATGAAATAACTTCTCTAACTTCGAGCCATTGTCTGGCTACTGTCAAATGATTTAATGTATTTTCCCAATACACCGCAGGCAACTTGTCCTTCACATCTTCACTGTTTCCTTTGTTCAGATTTAAAAGCCTATTTTCAGAATGAACTATATCTTTTTATTCAAATGTAAAATTCTATCATATTGTGGTCACGATTTCATAATGGCTCCTTTACAACAAGGTTATTAATTAGCCCTTTCTCATGGCAAAATACTAAATCTCAAATAGCTCAATCCCCAGATGGTTCTTCAACATACTGCTCCAGTCATCCATCTCATACACATACTAGCAATTCATCCACCACAGAATTAGTGCTAATGAGGATGAGACAATCGATCTGTAAATTGAAGATGCCCATTGTTACTGTCTTGCCCATGTTACATGCAGCTGTAATTTCCTGATGTTTACCATGTCCAACATTACCACTGTAGTTTGGTGGTCTACAAAACCACTCCCACCAATATTTGCTGCCCCTTGCTATTTCTTAGTTCCATCAAACTGATTCTACATCTTGCTCCTTTGATCTAAGATACTGTCTCACGAATGTACTGTCTCGTCCTGCATTAACAGCACGATCGCACCTCCTTTTCCCCTTCACCTATCCTTCCTAAATGACTGCATCAAGGATTCACATGTTCATGTCGTAATGACGGGCTAGGCCTAAATTAACCAAAACTTTAATCCATTTTAAAAATCAAGGGCCACAATGCAACAGGCGCATGTTGAAATTAGGGATCAAAAGCCAGACACAAATGCAGGTAGACACTTTGAATCCTGCCTCTGGGTGAAGGACACCGTCCAGGGCGGATGGACTGCCTGTCCAATAATATTCCTCATCACAAAACTTTCTCACTCTCTCCACATATTGTCATTATAGTTTTCAAAGTAAAACAAATGCCCCCAGGAGCAGAGCAGTAAAATAAATTAAATTGGATAAATCAAAGCAAAAGATTCTCAGGAATAGGTGTTGCAAGATCCCAAAACTGTTTTCTCTCAGTTGTACTGACAAGCTCTCAGTAAAGGGAGAGCTAAGAAGAGCAAGGAGAGGACACGAGAAGTCATTGGCGGATTGGGTCAGGGAAAACCCTAAGGCTTTCTATAGGTATATCAGGAATAAAAGAATGACGAGAGTTGGATTAGGGCCAATCAAGGATAGTAGTGGTAAGTTGTGTGTGGAATCAGAGGAGATAGGGGAAGCGTTAAATGAATATTTTTCGTCAGTATTTACAGGAGAGAAAGAAAATGTTGTCGAGGAGAATACCGAGATTCAGGCTACTAGGCTAGATGGGATTGAGGTTCACAAGGAGGAGGTGTTCGCAATTTTGGAAAGTTTGAAAATAGATAGGACCCCTGGGCCAGATGGGATTTATCCTAGAATTCTCTGGGAAGCCAGGGAGGAGATTGCAGAGCCTTTGTCCATGATCCTTATGTCGTCATTGTCGACAGGAATAGTGCCGGAAGACTGGAGGATAGCAAGTGTTGTCCCCTTGTTCAAGAAGGGGAGTAGAGACAGCCCTGGTAATTATAGACCTGTGAGCCTTACTTCGGTTGTGGGTAAAATGTTGGAAAAGGTTATAAGAGACAGGATTTATAATCATCTCGAAAAGAATAAGTTCATTAGCGACAGTCAGCACGGTTTTGTGAAGGGTAGGTCGTGCCTCACAAACCTTATTGAGTTTTTCGAGAAGGTGACCAAACAGGTGGATGAGGGTAAAGCAGTGGATGTGGTGTATATGGATTTCAGTAAGGTGTTTGATAATGTTCCCCACGGTAGGCTATTGCAGAAAATACGGAAGTATGGGGTTGAAGGTGATTTAGAGCTTTGGATCAGAAATTGGCTAGCTGAAAGAAGACAGAGGGTGGTGATTGATGGCAAATGTTCATCCTGGAGTTTAGTTACTAGTGGTGTACCGCAAGGATCTGCTTTGGGGCCACTGCTGTTTGTCATTTTTATAAATGACCTGGAAGAGGGTGTAGAAGGGTGGGTTAGTAAATTTGCGGATGACACGAAGGTCGGTGGAGTTGTGGATAGTGCCGAAGGATGTTGTAGGGTACAGAGGGACATAGATAGGCAGCAGAGCTGGGCTGAAGGATGACAAATGGAGTTTAATGCGGAAAAGTGTGAGGTGATTCACTTTGGAAATAGTAACAGGAATGCAGAGTACTGGGCTCATGGGAAGATTCTTGGTAGTGTAGATGAACAGAGAGATCTTGGTGTCCAGGTACATAAATCCCTGAAGGTTGCTACCCAGGTTAATAGGGCTTTTAAGAAGGCATATGGTGTGTTAGCTTTTATTAGTAGGGGGGTCGAGTTTCGGAGCCACGAGGTCATGATACAGCTGTACAAAACTCTGGTGAGGCCGCACCTTGGGTATTGCGTGCAGTTCTGGTCACCGCATTATAGGAAGGATGTGGAAGCTTTGGAAAGGGTGCAGAGGAGATTTACTAGGGTGTTGCTTGGTATGGAGGGAAGGTCTTACGAGGAAAGGCTGAGGGACTTGAGGTTGTTTTCGTTGGAGAGAAGGAGGAGGAGAGGTGACTGAATAGAGACATATAAGACAATCAGAGGGTTAGATAGGGTGGATAGTGAGAGTCTTTTTCCTCAGATGGTGATGGCAAACACGAGGGGACATAGCTTTAAGTTGAGGGGTGATAGATATAGGACAGATGTTAGAGGTATTTTCTTTACTCAGAGAGTAGTAGAGGCGTGGAACGCCCTGCCTGCAGCAGTAGTAGACTCGCCAACTTTAAGGGCATTTAGGTGGTCATTGGATAGACATAGGGATGAAAATGGAATAGTGTAGGTCAGATGGTTTCACAGGTCGGCGGAACATTGAGGGCCGAAGGGCCTGTAATGCGCTGTAACATTCTAATTCTAAAAAAAAAACGTCCCAATGCAAACGAATGCCAGTTAGAAAGCAAAGGGTCAAAAGTGATATCGATTGAGGAAACAATGCGAGCACACAATCCACACACACCAGACTGAGAGAAATATCCCTTCCACTGGAGAGAGAGGGAGGGAGAGGTTTTAGGATTTGAACTGGGACTCCTTTCCAATCAGACACAACCCAGCTCAGCAGTTTGCTTCACCAGTGAATATGTTTTAATTTATAGCTAGTCTAATTATGGCCGTGAAACCACTGTCGATTGTTGTAAAAACCCATCTGATTCACTAATATCCTTCCGGGAAGGAAATCTGCTGTCCTTTCCTGGTCTGGCCTGCATGTGACTCAGATCCACAGCAATGTGGTTAACTCTTACATGCCCTCGAAATGGCCTCGCAAGCCACTCAGTTCAAGGGCAATGAGGGATGGACAATTAATGCTGGCCTTGCCCGCGATGCCCACATCCTATGAAATAATTTTTAAAAATGTTCCTCGTTGGGATGTTGTTAAATATGTTCCTCGGGGTCCGATCCATCGACATGTTAATTCAGCACAATGAGGACAGAACCAGTTTGACCAGTGCACCTGTTTTGTTGATGTAAAACATTTAACTCTAAACCCTTGTCGGGAACATTACTGCAGTTTGAAAATGTCTGATCCCCCTTTCAGGCCCCACACAGGGATTGGAGAATGTTCGGGAGGCAGTGACACATGTCAATTCCAACCTCAGCTCAAAACACACGTTGAACAAATTCAGATCCATCTGTCTGACTTTCTCTCTGTGTCTCCCTGTCTCTCTGCCATGCTCTGTCTGTCTCTCTGTCACTTCCGTTCTCGTTCTTTCTCTCTCTCTCTCTCATTCCATGTCTGTCTCTCGTACACATTCCGTCTGCCTAACTGTCTTTTTCATTCCTCTCCTCTCGGTCTATCCTTCGCTCCCTTTTTAAACAGAGGTCCAATGTCAGCTGTTCTCCAATACTCCAGTACTACACCTTTGTCCAGTGAGCACCCAAACTCCCTGTCTCGGTCACCTCCGCCAGCCCCTACAACCCTTACTATCTCTGTCACCTGCTCCAGCCCAAACAATCCTCCCTACCCTGGTAACTTCCTCCAGTCCCTAAAACCCCTCCCCATTTCTGTAACCGCCTCCATCCTCTACAGCCCTCCCAATCTCTGTTAACTCCTCAGCCGCACAACACTCCCTATCACTGTGGTCTCCTCCACCCCCTACAACGCTCCCTATTTATGTAACATCCTCCAGCCCCTAAAACCCTCCCAGCTCCGTTACCTCCTCAGCACCTCAATTCTCCCCATCTCTTTAACCTCCTCCAGCCCCTACAACTCTCCCTAAATCTGTTACCTCCTCCAGCCCGTATAAACCTCCCGATCTCTGTCATATCCTCCTGACTCCACAACTATCCCTATCTTGTCACATCGTCCAGCCCCTACAACTCTCCCGATCTCTATCACCTACTGCAAACCTGATAAACCTGCTTATCTCTGTAACCTACTCAGCCCCTAGAACCCTACCTAACTCTGTTACGTCTTCCAGCCCCTAGAAGAATCCCTATCTCTGTAATTTCCTCAAGCCCTTACAACCCTCCCTAGCTCTGTAATCTCCTCTCGCCCCTACAGCACTCCCGAACTGTGCAGCCTCCGACAATCCCCCCTATCTCTGTAACCTCCTCCAGCCCCTCCAACCCTCCCTATCTCTGGCACATAGTCAAGGCCCAACAACGCTCCCTATCGCTGAAACCTCCTCCAGAGCTGCAACTCTCCCTAACTCTGCCAACTCCTCCAGCCTCTACAATCCGCCCTAGAAATGCAACCTCCTCCAACCTCTAAAGCCATCCCTATCTCTGTAAACTCCTCCACCCCAACCAGCGCCCCTATCTCTATAACGTCCTCCATCCCCTTGAAGCTTCCCTAGATCTGTCACCGCCTGCAGTGCTTACTGCTCTCCCTATCACTGTATTCCCCTCCAGCACATGCAACCCTCCCGATCTCTCTAACATCCTGCAGCCCCTCCAAGCTCCCTGTCTCTGTAAACATCCCCAGTGCCCACAACACACCCTATCTCTGTAACCTCCTCCTGCCCGTCCAGCTCTCCCTATCTCTGACACCTCTTCCAGCCCCTACAACCCTCCCTTTTTCTGTCACCACCTCCAGTCCAACAACCCTCCCTATCACTGTAACCTCCTCCATTCTCTACAAACCTCCCTTTTTCTGTAACCTCCTCCATCCCCTATCTCTAAAGAATCCATTGACTGTAATGATTTCAATAGCAACTGTTCAATTTTCAGATTAAGTTATTTTCCAGTTTTCCGACAAGCGTTTTGAATGACAGGTTCGATCGCATAAGATAACCCCTTCTCACCTTCGCAATCATTCGAATGAACCTTCTATGAACCACTTCTAATGCAATTTTATGTTTTCTTCGGTACAGAGACCAAAATTGTACACAATATGACAGATGGGTCCCACCAATACCCTGTACAACTGTCGCAAATCTTCCTTACTTTAATAGTCCATTCCCCTTGCAATTAATCACATCAGGAACAGACGGGATGGGAAAATATTTAATTGGGGGAGGGGGAATTACAATGCTATTAGGCAGGAACTGGGGAGCATAAATTGGGAACCGATGTTCTCAGGGAAATGCACGACAGAAATGTGGAGATAGTTTAGGGAGCATTTGCTGCGACTGCTGGATAGGTTTGTCCCGTTGAGGCAAGGAAGCGATGGTAGGGTGAAGGAACCTTGGATGGCAAGAGATGTGGAACAGCTAGTCAAGAGGAATAAGGAAGCTTACTTAAGGTTGAGGAAGCAAGGATCAGACAGGGCTCTAGAGGGTTACAAGGTAGCCAGGAAGGAACTGAAGAATGGACTTAGGAGAGCTAGAAGGGGACATGAAAACGTCTTGGCGGGTAGGATTAAGAGGATGGCCAGTGTGAGGGTAGGACCGATCAGGGAGGGAACTTGTGCCTGGAGTCGGAGGAGGTAGGGGAGGTCCTTAATGAAGACTTTGCTTCAGTATTCACTAGTGAGATGGACCTTGTCGTTTGTGCGGACAGCGTGAAACAGGCTGATGTGCTCGAACAGGTTGATGTTAAGAAGGAGGATGTGCTTGAAATTTTGAAAGACATGAGGAAAGATAAGTCCCCGGGGCCAGACGGGATATAGCCAAGGTTATTACCGGAAGCGAGGGAAGAGATTGCCGCTTCTTTGGCGATGATCTTTACGTCTTCACTGTCCATTGAAGTGGTATCAGATGATTGGAGAGTGGCAAATGTTACTCCCTTGTTCAAGGAAGGGAATAGGGATAACCCTGGGAATTACAGAGCAGTCAGTCTTACGTCGCTGGTCGGCAAATTATTGGAGAGGATTCTGATAGACAGGATTTATGATTATTTGGAAAAGCATAGTTTGATTAGAGATAGTCAGCATGGCTTTGTGAGTGGCAGGTCATGCCTCACAAGCTTTATTGAATTCTTTGAAGATGTGACAAAACACATTGATGAAGGAAGAGCAGTGGATGTGGTGTATATGGATATCTGCAAGGCGTTTGATAAGGTTCCCCATGGTAGGCTCATTCAGGAAGTGAGGAGGCATGGGATACAGGGAAATTTGGCTGTCTGGATTCAGAATTGGCTGGCCCATAGAAGACAGAGGGTGGTAGTAGATGGAAAGTATTCAGCTGGAGCTCGGAGACCTGTGGTGTTCCGTAGGGATCTGTTCTGGGACCTCTGCTCATTGTGATTTTTATAAAGGACTTGGATGAGGAAGTGGAAGGCTGGGTTAGTAAGTTTGCCGATGACACAAAGGTTGATGGAGTTGTGAATAGTGTAGAGGGCTGTTGTAGGTTGCAACGGGACATTGACGGAATGCAGAGCTGGGCTAAGAAGTGGCAGATGGAGTTCAACCTGGAAAAGTGCGAAGTGATTAATTTTGGAAGGTCGAATTTGAATGCAGAATACAGGCTTGAAGACAGGATTCTTGGCAGTGCAGAGGAACAGAGGGATGTTGGGGTCCATGTCCATCGATCCCTCAAAGTTGCCACCCAAGTTGATAGGGTTGTTAAGAAGCTGTATGGTGTGTTGGCTTTCATTAACGGGGGGGGGGGGTGAGTTTAAGAGCCCTGAGGTTATGCTGCAGCTCTATAAAGCCCTGGTTGGACCACACGTGGAATATTGTGTTCAATTCTGGTCGCATCATTATGGGAAGGATGTGGAAGCTTTAGAGAGGGTGCAGAGGAGACTTCCAGGATGCTGCCTAGACTGGAGGGCATGTCTTATGAAGAAAGGTTGAGGGAGCTAGGGCTTTTCTCATTGGAGCGAAGAAGGATGAGAGGTGAATTGATAGAGGTGTACAAGATGATGAGAGGCATAGATAGAGTGGATAGCCAGAGACATTTTCCCAGGGCAAAAAGGGCTATCACCAGGGGGCATAATTTTAAGGTGGTTGGAGGAAGGTTTAGGAGAGATGTCAGAGGTAGGTTCTTTACAAAGAGAGTGGTGGGTGCGTGGAATGCACTGCCAGCGGTGGTAGTAGAAGCAGATACATTCGGGACATTTAAGCGACTCTTGGATAGGTACATGGATGATAGTAGAATGAGTAGTTTGATCTTAGAGTAGGTTAAAGTGTCGGCACAACATCGTGGGCCGAAGGGCCTGTACTGTGCTGTACTGTTCTATGTTCTATGTTCATTCCATTTGCCTTCCTAATCACTTGGACGTGCATTTAGGGTTTCATGTACCAGGACACCCAACTCTGTCCCGCAGATCTCTGCAAACTCTCTCCATTTAAATAATACAGCGTTTTTTCTAAACTACATTTTCCCACATTAAACTCCATCTTCACAATTGTGCTCACTCACTTAAAGTATCTACATCCCTTTTTCTAGGGGCCTTGTTTTAACCTCTTGAATAACAGATTCCAGCATTTTCCCGACAACAAAAGTTAACCTTACTGCACTGGAGTTTCCTGATTTGGGGCAGTACTCTGTTTTTTTAATTTAAGATTTTATGTTTGCATGTGTATGTGCTTGTGTGCATGTTTAGGTTTTTTTTCCAGTTGCTGATACACCATCCCCACCTGCAACCAACCCCTCGCCTGTTCCTATCTGTTCCATAGAGCTGAAGTACCTGAAGCATACACTCGCAGTTTCCTGCCGATTTCCAGCTGATTAATTGTCAATAAGTATCACATGTTCTGTGTTTAATGACAGCCGGTCTGTCGCCGATACTCATTGAGGCTGCACGTGTGTGTGTGTGCGAGAGAGAGAGAGCGAGGAAGATATTCATTAATTGTCAGTCAGTTTGTCCCTTGTTATGTATTTATTCTATGTGTCTCTTTCTTAATCTGTTTCAAACTGGGAATATTTTTTGGATACTTTGCTGTCTGTATTCCTATGTGTCAATGTGGCATTGTTTTTAATCTCTGTCTGTCTCTGGTGCTCTATGTGAGTGTGTGGATGATTATGTAACTATCAGTCTACAGTATTTTGTGAGAGTTAGATAAATGTTTTAGCTCAAAGTCTCTGGTGCTGTAGGTAACTGTGAAATTGAATATATAAGTGTCCATAAAGAGCTGTATGAGAGTCTGGCCATTGATTTCCAACCATTAATCTCTGCTATAGGATGTAATATGCCATTCACATTGTATCTATGAATTTATGGGAGTATATGTAAGAACACAAGAACACAAGAAATAGGAGCAGGAGTGGACTATATAGCCCATCGAGCCTGCTCCACCATTTAATACGTTCATGGTTGACCTTGGGCTTCAATTCCACTTTTCTGCCCATACCCCATATCCCTTGATTCCCTGTGAAACCAAAAATCTATCGACCCCATCCTTGAATGCATTCAATGATGAAGCATCCACAATCTTCTGGGGTGGAGAATTCCAAAGATTCACAACACTTTGAGTGTGGTAATTTCTCCTCATCTCAGTCCTAGATGATCGGCCCCTTATCCTGAGACTGTGTTCACGTGTTCTAGATTCGCCGACGAGCGGACACAATCTCTCAGCTTCTACGCTATCAAGTCCTTTCAGAATCTTGTCAATCTCAATTCGATCACCTCTCATTCTTCTAAACTCCAGAGAATATAGCCCCAATTTACTCAGTCCCTTATCTTAGAACAGCCCCCTCATCTCAGGGACCAATTGAATAAATCTTCACTGCTCTGCCTCCAGTGCAAGTATATCCTTTCTTAAATGGGGTGACCAAAACTGCATACAGTATTCCAGGTGCAGTCTCACCAAGGCCCTGTACAATTTGAGTGTGAGTTCCTTATTCCTGTACTCCAATCCCCTTGCAATAAAGGCCAACATGTCATTTGCCTTCCTAATGGCCTGCTGCAATGTATGTTCACTGTTTGTGTTCCTTGTACGAGTAGCCCAAGTCTCTATGAACATCAACACTTACCAGTTTCATACCTTTTAAAAATATTCAGCTTTTCTATTTTTATGACCAAAGTGAACAATTTCACATTTCCCTCCATTATACTCCGTTTTGCCTCTTGTTGCCTACTCACTTAACCCGTCTATATCACGTTGCAGCCTCTCTACCTCCTCCCTGCATCTTACCTTTCCACCGAGCTTTCTATCATCAGCAAACATAGATACATTACTCTCTGTCTCGTCATCCAAGTTATTAATATAGAGTGGATATAGCTGAGGCCCCAATTCTGATCCTTGCGGCACCTGCCAACTTGAAAATGCCCAATTTATGCCTACTCTGTGCTTCCTGTCTGTTACCCAATCCTCTCTCCATGCTAACATATTATGCTCAACACCATGAGCCCTATCTTGCCTATTAACCTTTGACGTGGCACCTTATCGAATGCCTTTTGAAAATCCTTTTGAAAAAGGTTTACTACATCTACTGGTTCCCCTTTATCTACCCTAGTTACATCCTCAAAAAACTACTAAATTTGTGAAACAGGATCCCCCTTTAGTAAAACCATGCTAACTTATTCTAATTGCACTATGCTTTTCCAAGTACAATGTAAAGACTTCTTTAATAATAGTTTCCATCATGTTCCCAATGACTGATGTTAGGCAACTGACCAGTAGTTCTCTGTTTTCTCTTCACTTCCTTTCTTGAAAATCAATGAAACATTGACCAACTTCCAATCTGACGGGCTCATTCCTGAATCTAAGGAATTCTGGAAAACCATAGCCAGAGCATCCACGATCTCTGCAGCAATCTCTTTTAAAATTCTACGATGTAGGCCATCTGGTCCTGGAGACTTGTCAGATTTTAGTCCCTCAAGTTTTCCCAACACTTTTACATAGCTCATATTGTTATCCTTAATTTCCTCACTCTTTTTAGCCACGAGGTTACTGAGTATTTCTGGTGTGGAATTTGTGTCTTCTACTGTGAAACAGACACAACATATTTGTTCAATGCCTCTGCCATTTCTTCATTCCCCATGCTGTGTTCTCCTGTCTTTGCCTCTAAGGGACTCACATCAACTTTAGCTATTCTCTTCCTTTTTATGGACTTATAAAAGCTCTTACAATTTGTTTTTCTATTGCTAGATGGTTTACTTATATTCTATTTTTCCTTTTTTATCAACTTTTTAGTGGCTTTTTGCTGGTTTCGAAAACACTTCCAATCCTCAGACTTGCTACCATTATTTGGAACATTGTAAGTCTTTTGTTTCAGTCTGATACTCTCCTTAACTTCCTGGGTGAGACATGGATGTGTAATTTACCCAATTAACCTTAGCCAACATGAGATATTAGCCAATATGTCAATATGAGATTCATTCCTTAAATGTCAGTATCTGCTACTGAGTGAGAGTGAGGCTCTTCCTTTGTGTCTGGTAGTCTCTGATATACGATATGAAACTTTCAACTGTTATTTTTCAGAGAGATCTTGCTTGCTCATACAAGAACACAGAAAATTAGCATGCAGATACATGACAAAATCAGGAAGGTCGACTGCATATTGGCCTCTGCAGCAAGAAGACTGGAGTACAGGTATAGGGAAGTTAAGTTGCATTTGCACAGAGTTTGGGAGAGACCACACATGCAGCATTGTGCATAGTTTTGTCTCCATATGTTGTCTCCATATTTTCGGAAGTGTATAGTTGTACTGGAAGATTCACAGTGTTTCTTCTGACTGGGGTACCGAGAACACAGGGGCACAGGATCAGAGTAAGTGGTCGATATTTTTGGACTGAAATGTGGAGAAATGTCTTCAGTCAGAGCATTGCGAATGTTTGGAATTTTCTGGTGGTATATGGCTTTTCTATCATTGAGTATATTTAAAGTTAATACACATGGATCGTTGGTCTCTCAGGGAACAAAGCTATATGTGGTGTGGACAGAAATGTCGAGTTGAGACAGAAGATCAGCCTCGATTGGATATGAATGGCAGAGAAGACTTGAGGGGCTGTATGATCTACTCTTGCTCCTATTTCTTAAGTCAGAGTGCTGTACTAGAGACTGTGAATTATTTTGCAACTTTCAATACCGTGTGTATGAATATGCCTGGACCTCTCTGGTAACGTGTGTTGTGTGTGTGGTTTAAATGCTTTGCATGAATGAGTTTTGTTTTCTATATGCCTATCCTTCGTACTGCATGTGTCTACAAAATTCATTCTGTTTCTCGCAATCCCTGGCACTGTTTGTGAGTATGGGATTTATTCTGCGACTGACATTCAGTAGGACTGAGCACGGGTGTGATAAATTTCATCCATCTTTTGTGCTGTAAGAGATTAAATTTCTAACTGTTAGTTTCTGGGACTGTCCGAGTGTGGGACTTGTTCTGAATCTATCAGTCTCCGGTGCAGTATCTGACAGGGAATTTAATTCACTGAAACATACATCCGTTGTTTCTGTCAGTCTAAGGAACTGAATATGCTTGCATGATTAATTCTGTATGTCAGTCATGAGTGTTGTATGTGAACATGGGGCTCATTCAGTACCACTTTGCTATGATGGGTGAATGTGAATAACATTCTGAATCTGTCAGTCTCTGCAACTAAATCTGTGAAATATTCATTGTGTAAGCATCAATCGTAGAGTCAGAATCTGATTGTGTAATTCATTCTCTGTATGCCATTCCATGGTACTATATAGCTGTGTGGATTTGATTAACAAGTCTGTCGGTTAATCCCATCATGTGTGAGCTTGGATCTCATTCCATATCTGTCAATCTCCAGTTCTTTATGTAAGAGTGAGACTAACTCTGTATCTGCAAGAATTAAATGATTTTGCGATTCTCTCTATCCATCAGTCTGTGATATTGTGTGATTTCTACGGCATCTGTCTGAGGTTGGCAATGTGTATGATTATAACAAACAACAGTACAGCACAGGAACAGGCCATTCGGCCCTCCAAGCCTGCGCCGATCTTGATGCCTGCCGAAACTAACACCTTCTGCACTTCCGGGGCCCATATCCCTCTATTCCCTTCCTATTCATATATTTGTCAAGATGTCTCTTAAACGTCGCTGTCGTATCTGCTTCTACCACCTCCTCTGGCAGCAAGTTCCAGGCACTCACCACCCTCTGTGTAAAAAACGTGCCTCGCACATCCCCTCTAAAATTTGCCCCTCGCAACGAAAACCTATGTCCCCTAGTAACTGACTCTTCCACCCTGGGAAAAAAGCTTCTGACTATCCACTCTGTCCATGCCGCTCATAACTTTGCAAACCTCTATCATGTCGCCCCTCCACCTCCGTCGTTCCAGTGACAACAATGCGAGTTTTTCCAACCTCTCCTCATAGCTAATGCCCTCCAGACCAGGTAACATCCTGGTAAACCTCCTCTGTACCCTCTCCAAAGCCTCCACGTCCTTCTGGTAGTGTGCCAACCAGAATTGCACGCAATATTCTCAGTGTGGCCTAACTAAGGTTCTGTACAGCTTCAACATGAGTTGCTAATTTTTATACTCTATGCCCCGACCGATGAAGGCAAGCATGCCGTATGCCTTCTTGACGACCTTATCCACCTGCATTGCCACTTTCAGTGACCTGTGGACATGTACGCCCAGATCTCTCTGCCTGTCAGTACTCCTAAGTGTTCTGCCATTTACTGTATACTTCCCACCTGCATTAGACCTTCCAAAAGGCATTACCTCACATTTGTCCGGATTAAACTCCATCTGGCATTTCTCCGCCCAATTCTCCAAATGATATATATCCTGCTGCATCTTCTGACAGTCGCCATCATTATCCACAACTCCACCAACCTTTGAGTCGTCCACAATCTTACTAATCAGACCAGCTACATTTTCCTCCAAATCATTTATATATACCACAAACAGCAAAGGTCCCAGCACTTATCCCTGCGGAACACCACGAGTCACATCCCTCCATTCAGAAAAATATCTGAAACCCTCCATTCTACACCAGCTGCCTATCCACGTGTTTTGCTGCACTATCTTCCTATTTCTAGCCTCACAAGCACGTGGCACAGGGAGTAATCCAGATATTACAACCCTAGAAGTCCTGCTTTTTTAACTTACTACCTATCTCCCTAAACTCCCCCTGCAGGACCTCATCACTCTTCCTGCCTATGTCATTGGTACCGATGTGTACCACAACCTCTGGCTGTTCACCCTCCCCCTTCAGAATGCCCTCTGTCCGTTCAGAGACATCCTTGACCCTGGCACCAGGGAGGCAACATACCTTCCTGGAGTCTGTTTCACGTCCACAGAAGCGCCTAACTGTGCCCCTGACTATAGAGTCCCCTGTAACTATTGCTCTTCTGTGCTTTGTCCTTCTTTGCTGAACAACAGTGCCAGCCGTGGTGCCACTGCTTTGGTTGCTGCTGTTTTCCCTGATAGGCCATCCCCCCTAACAGTATCCAAAACCGTGTACTTGTTGGAGAGGGGGATAGCCACAGACGATTCCTGCACTGACTGCCTGCCTCTTCTAGCGGTCACCCATCCATCTGCCTGCACTTTGGGTGTAACCACTTCTCTAAAACTCCTGTCTATGATGCTTTCCGCCACCTGCATGCTCTTAAGTGCATCCAGTTGCCGCTCCAACCGAACCATACGGTCTGTGAGGAGCTGCAACCGGGTACCCTTCCTGCAGATGTAGTCGCTGGAAGCGTCACGGACTTCCCACATCTCACAGGTGAAGCACTACACCCCTCTAACTGTCATTTCTAACAATAATTAGTTAATTGATATAAAATAAATAAATACTTATTAAATCCTTCCTAAATAATGATATACTTCACTCTGTGGCCCCTCGTGCTAGATTTCTACAATAAATATTAAATGCTGTCTAAATACAGTAAGCTCCTCCCTCTGGTTTAGTTACTCTACTTATAAATTAGTTAATTAGTGTTTTAATCAATTTTTATCAGTTTTATTTTCAAATTCGGTACAGATTCCCGACCAGCCAATCAGGTCGCAGCTTTCCTGTGACGTCACTTTATCAGTACTTTTTCCCCACCCGAGGTAACTGACCGGGTCTGGAACTCCGCATTCTGAGTCTGTTCCGAGAATCCCCGAGGTAAGTTTTTTTTATATACTTACCGCTTTGGAACTCCGCCCTCCGAGTCTGCTCCGAGAATCCCCGAGGTAGGTTTTTTATACTTACCAGTCTGGAACTCCGCCCTCCGAGTCTGTCTTCTGTATTTGTCAGTATCTGGACTGAATGTGGAAATGAGATTCATTCTTTACCTGAAAACCTCTGGTGGTCTGCATGACAAAGATTTGTACTGTGCCTGTCAGTCTCTGGCATTGTAATGTAACCAGAGCCGCTGTTCTCTCAGTGCAATATTTTTCCTTCAGCTTCTCACAGCAAATGATTACAAATCGATCAAAGGTGAAAACGACTGTCAGCCAGACAGAAACCATTGCGGTTGCAAACACCAGGACATTAATTGAACTGCAGATGGGAGTAATGGACAGGGATGAATCTGGGAAATAAATCCAAGAAATCCGCCTCAATATGGGACCTGTGATAACGACCAGGAGATCAGCCACTGCCATTCCCACAACTTAGACAGTGACACCTTTGGAGAGACCACACTTTCCTCGGGATAGGGTCAGAATCGCCACCAGGTTAACTGAAATAGATAGAAAGGGACGCAGAGAAATTACTGATCAGACCTCAAACTCAAGTAGCAGTTTGACAGGATCTGGTGTGCAATTTGCAGCTTTGTTGCAGCATCCAGCAGAGAATGGTTTTAAACACAGTTAACAAAGATTGATTGGGAAGTTGATCTGAAATAAAGATGAAATATAATGATCACTGGATACAGTGGCTGAGTGAGGACGCCCTGCCAGTGTGGAATGGAGAAGGGGGTTTCAAACAAGTAATCCAGTGGTTTAACTCCAGTTTTGCACCCAGACCAATGGCTGAGAAAGTGAGGGGAAAGGGGAACTTCTTTTTATTTCAATGGTTAAGAGAGTCAACAGGGGCTGTCTCAAAACGTGAAAAGGTCGAGAACCCCTGCGGTGAGTATGTGACTTCAGATCATGAGAAATAGGCAGATGGAGGCTGAGCAAGCGAGTCGATTGAAGGTAGACAAGTAAAAGGACATTTGGAAACTGGAGGAGAGGCAGGTCCAGAAGGGGTTGGAAAGCAAACAAAGTGAAGCAACAAATGTAATCGGTAGATAACTGTTTCCATTTAATTATTAACATATTGTTTGCCTTTGCTCCATGACCTTTTAGTCCGCTATGTGGTCTTGTTCAATCGACACCTCCATTGTTATCTCTTGCCCCACCCCCACCTCACTTGCTGCTAAGCAGTGACTTTTCTAATATTTGTCAGTTCCGAAGAAGGGTCAGCGACCCTTCATCAGAACGCACTGTTGCCAATACGGCACCCTCAGTTCTCCTAATTTAAACACAAATCTGGCATAACATTCTTGAGCTTTACTATAAATTCCATTTTCTTTTAACAATACAGAGTCACGTTCATAAAACCGTGTGTCACGCCGTAACAGTTAACCCCCGCATTCCACATCATAGTACTCTTGGTTCCACTCTTATCTCAGTACATCAGATATTGAAACGTACGTCCATGCCTCTGTCTCATTCAGACTCGTACAGAGCAATTGTCACCTGGCTGATGGTCCATCCCCCACCGTCCATTTACTGGTGAATCCAACACTCTTCTGCCTTTATCCTATTCCATATCAGGTTCCTGTCAAGAAACACTGCTCCATTTGCTGACCTGCATTGCACGGAGAACTCCAACGGCTCCAGTTTATTTATTTTTCCTTCCTTGCAATTCAAACCATCAAATCTCATCTATCCCTATTAAGAGCATCCACTGCATTGTTTCCCTAATTCTTAATCCGGTTACCTCCGTATTGAAATTGTAATTTAAGCCCTGGTGATATCTGTATTTGATATGCAAACCGCTCAGCTTGTCCCCAGCTCCTAAGAATGTAGTCTGATTTACCTCTCTTTGATGCAAGGTGAATGACCTCACACCTTCAGATCCCACAGTTTAACAAATCGTTTAAACTATCGACAACCCTTTGCACAGTTTTCTTTTAATCTATACTATTTATTGAGACACTTAACGTAGGGTCGTCAACAATTTTAAATAGATGTCCCTCGAATCATGAATTCAAGTCATGTGGAAATACAGTGAAAAGCTGTGGCCTCAGTCCAGATCACTGGGAGACACCAATAATCACAACCTGTGTTGGACCTTGATTCATTGAGTTACTTTACACACCAGAATACACAAGCATCTATAAGAATATAAAATCAGGTCTTAAATTACACAACACATAAAGCGATTCTAGCATGTGTATCTTTGATGAACTGTTTCGATGATTGGAGGGTGGCAAATGTTATTCCCTTGTTCAAGAAAGGGAATAGGAATAACCCTAGGAATTATAGGCCAGTCAGTCTTACGTCGGTAGTGGGCAAGTTATTGGAGAGGATTCTGAGAGACAGGATTTATGATTATTTGGAAAATCATCGTTTGATTAGAGACAGTCAGCACGGTTTGTCAGGGGCAGGTCATGCCTCACAAGCCTTATTGAATTCTTTGAAGATGTGACAAAACATATTGATGAAGGAAGAGCAGTGGATGTGGTGTATATGGATTTTAGCAAGGCTCCCCATGGTCGGCTCATTCAGAAAGTAAGGAGGCATGGGATACAGGGAAAGTTGGCTGTCTGGATACAACATTGGCTGGCCCATAGAAGACAGAGGGTGGTAGTCGATGGAAAGTATTCAGCCTGGAGCTCGGTGACCAATGGTGTTCCGTAGGGATCTGTTCTGGGACCTCTGCTCATTGTGATTTTTATAAATGACTTGGATGAGATGGTAGAAGGCTGGGTTAGCAAGCTTGTCGATGACACGAAGATTTCTGGCGTTGTGGATAGTGTGGAAGGCTGTTGTAGGTTGGAACGGGACATTGACAGGATGCAGAGTTGGGCTGAGAAGTGGCAGATGGAGTTCAACCTGGAGAAGTGTGAAGTGATTCATTTTGGAAGGTCGAATTTGAATGCAGTACAGGCTTAAAGACAGGATTCTTGGTACTGTGCAGGAACAGAGGGATCTTGGGGTCCATGTCCATAGATCGCTCAAAGTTGCCAGCCAAGTTGACAGGGTTGTTAAGAAGGCGTATTGTGTTTTGGCTTTCGTTAACAGGGGGATTGAGTTTAAGAGCCATGAGGTTATGCTGCAGCTCTATAAAGCCCTGGTTAGACCACACTTGGAATATTGTGTTCAGTTCTGGTCGCCTCATTATGGGAAGGATGTGGAAGCTTTAGAGAGGGTGCAGAGGAGATTTACCAGGATGCTGCCTAGACTGGAGGGCATGTCTTATGAAGAAAGGTTGAGGGAGCTAGGGCTTTTCTCATTGGAGCTAAGAGTGGATAGCCAGAGACCTTTTCCCAAGGGCGGAAAGGGCTATCACCAGGGGGCATAATTTTAAGGTGATTGGAGGAAGGTTTCGGGGAGATGTCAGAGATAGGTTCTTTACACAGAGAGTGGTGGGTGCGTGGAATGCACTGCCAGCGGTGGTAGTAGAAGCAGATACCTTAGGGACATTTAAGCGACTCTTGGATAGGTCCATGAATGATAGTAGAATGAAGGGTATATAGGTAGTTTGATCATAAGGTAGGTTAAAGGTTCGGCACAACATCGTGGGCCGAAGGGCCTGTAATGTGCTGTACTGTTCTCTGTTCTATGTTCTATGTTATTGAATGCTAGTATGCATGGAACGTAGAGATCAAAGGTACAATAATTTTAAGTGTTGTAAATACACAACTGTAGTTACAGATACCAAACGTTGTTTGACCTCATCGTGCGTACATCCTACAAATAAGCCAAACACGAATAGATACAGGTAGGATGAACCTTCATTTCCACACTGGCATTGTTAAGTCTGTCCACAATGCATAGAATAAATAAAATTGAGTGCATCTTCTGGAAAGAACCCACGCTATTTGAAATGTCATCTGCAAAATTTGAAAGCGTAGAGGTTTGGATTGTAGGTTTGTTCAATCAATAAAACTACAACATCAACATTGTGCTTTGTAACCTGTAATGAAGTAGAAGGGCTCGGGAGACCAACAAATCCAGTCCAAACTGATACAACATAAAATCAACACAGTTACAAGAATTCCTCTAACAGTAAATTAATTGAACGGCAATGAATCAGAGAAAGAGATGTTAACGGGTGAGCAGCAAATTCAGTTCAGTTGTCAAACCTCTGAAGCAGTGTCAGATTCCCACAAGGAAATACTTCAGAACAGTGATAACCAGTAAAATATTGAAATCCCAGAGAAACCCATTCTTGAGGCTGCATTTTCAAAGCCCGACGCCAGAATAAGTGGCGATTGGAAAAATGTTACGTCCGACAAACAAACAGCGCCAATTCGTGGAGCCTCCGTTATTCCAAATGCGGTGGCTCATTAGCATGGCCGGGGAGGCTCTCCCCAAATTCCCGATGAGGTAGAGGAGAACAAGAGAGAAAATGGTTCTGAGGCAGAGATCAAATCAGAAATTATGTTAATGTATTGTGGGGAAGGATCGAGGGGCCAAATGGCCTACGCTTGTTCCTATTGCATATATTCTTAGGTACTCAGTCCGAGCACCTGATCCCAACATTCATTTGAGATATTAATCTGATCACATTCTCAGTGATGGACCAAAGCAAATCATTACAGATAAATAAACTCATACAAGCCCGAACATTTAGAATCTGCGGGCATTCTATCAGCGAACAATAGACATTCAGTAAAGTCAATAATATCAATGCAAGGATTTTATGAACAAAGATCATCACAGTCATTATGCTACTGCTGCAACACTAAATGAGCAGGGCCTTCAGGCAGCCCATCATTCAACTGACTGAACTCAACAGACGACTCGGTAAAACAGTCATCAAGTAAAACATTATCAAGTGAAGCAGTCGATTTAATATTGATTTGCAACATTAACAGCTGGGGACAGCTGCTTACCAGGAAATCCAATGGTTGTAAGAACTAAATAATAAATATCTTCAATCTGATATATTACTGGAATTCCCATTTCTGTGAGAAGCACCAACTGGTGTTGTTCTGAAAGCCGCAGCTCCGATAGTCACTCTGAGTTGATACTCAGTTCCAGATGGGCAAGTTGTCACCATTTTGAACGATTTGCAGCAAGCTCCTCCTGTCATCAATCTCAATGCTGCTGCACTTCAAAGAGAGCTTCAGAGTGTCTTTGAAGCTTTTCCTTTGTTCTCTCCTGTGACGCTGGCCAATTAAGAATTGGGAAAGCAGGATCTGTCAGGGAAGAAGGTTTTTGACCATCCAAACAGAGTATCCAGTCCATTAAAGTTGTTCTTTGGGCAATTTTCATGGATGCTTGTGGAGCTGATTTCGAAAAGGAAACTAGCATTTTCTTTTATGTTTCCATCGTCCTTCCCGTTAACCTGGAGGATGCAGCAGAGGCATTGCGGAGGAAATTTCTCCAGCGCTTTTATGCGTCGCTGACACAGAGTTCAGGTCTCATTGTCGTACCTGAGTGTGGTGACGGCAACTGTTTATACATGAGGTCTTTTGTTGACTTGCAGAAGTCTATATTGAGTTGGCACAGCTGCAACTGTGCTGGATCTCCCCATCAATGGCGGCCTTTTGAGAGTCAAGTTACGGGAAGTTTTCAACGTGTTCCAGAGTCTCTCCTTCAACACATATCGGATATGATATATTTGGAGATGCAGAAAAACGGTGCGATATCGATTTTGCTTTGGCAACATGAAAGGACATTCAAGTCCCGTCCATGTAGAAGTAATGAGATCTGGAGTGGCTTTGAAATCTGGAGCAGAGTGGGCAATGGTACTGCAGTCATCCACAAACTGTAGATCATGTATGTCTATGGCATATAGTTTAGTTTTGGCATAGAGGCGACTGAGGTTAATGTGTTTTCCATCTGGGCGAAATTTGATACTGAGACCACAGGGCAGTTGAGGCGAGCAGCCACTGTCAGCTAAATAATAAATAGTATTATTAAAATATAGTTTGTGTTTTATGTTTGCATAGGAAAGTGTCACCTCAGCAGTACACAATAAGTTATTTGAATAAAAATGTTGACAGTATTAAGAACCTATTGTATTTTCTAACTGTTTGAACGAAATTCTTAACGCAGTAAGGCATGCTTTTTCCAAAGGGGGAAGTGTGATGAATCCTGGACCTGGATTTAATGCCACCCCATTCCCCAAGATGGGCGAGGAGGCGTGTGTCCCATCGATGTGCGATGGCTGGCAGGGGAGGGAGGGCCCGTCATCTTTCCATCGCATTGCAACAAGTTGTCAGTGGAAAAGGCCTTCCCAGCCAGAGGCCAATTGAGGGCCTTAGGATCCTATTATTGCCAGCTTAAGGGCCTCTTCATGCCGCTGCTGGAAATAAGCCCAGTAAAATGAAGTGTCCTCCTTGTGGGCTTGGGTATCCTCCTCCGTGGGCAATCTGTGGCCCACAGAGGGACCCAGCAGGAAACAATCCACGCCTTTGAAAACCCACCCTCCTGCATTCATCACCCACCATCCTGCCCCATCATTGCTGCCTGCCAGACTGTGAAGTGTGTCATTATAAGTCACTAAAATTAGATTTATGAAGTAATATTACAGGACAAGCTAGTTCCACAAAGTGAAAATGTTCTTAGAACTTTGGTATTACCACACCTGTGTACAATTGTTGTCTGCTTATTTCACGAACAATATACATGCATTGACAGCAGTTCAGAGAAGGCTTAATGTGTTGATTTCTCGGGTGAAGGGGCTGCCTTGTGAGGAATGGTTGAGCAGGTTCGGCCTGGACACTTTAAAGTTAAGAGGTATGAGAGAATTATTGAAATATATGGCATTATGGCGACTCAAGCTCAGTATCTTGTCAATGGTAACCCCCAGGATGTTGGTAGTGGGGGATTCAGCGCTGGTAACGCCATCGAATGTCAAGGGTAGATGGCTAAAATCTATCTTGTTGGAGATGATCATCGCCTCCGTCCAGTTTTGATTCTTATTGGCTTTGTAGCAGTTATGTACAACTGAGTGGCTTGCTTGGCCACTTCAGAGTCAACCACATTGCTGTGGGCCTGGACTCACATGTAGGCACAAGGACAGCATATTTCATACCGAAAGGGCATTAAGGAACCAGATGGGTTTTTACAACAGTCGATAATAGTTTCATGGTCATTATTAGGTCAGCTTTCCATTCCAGATTTATGAATTGAAATCAGAGCGATGGGGAATTCGAACCCATGTCCCCAAAATAATACCCTAAATGCCTGGGTTATGAGTTTAGTGACAATGCTGTTACACCAATCCCTCTCCTACGCAGAACTGTTGCCTCTATTTAGGGTGAACAAATGCATATTGGTTGACCGCTTTGTGGAACACTTACTCTCAGTCCGAAAGCATAACCCCGAGCTTCTGGTCGTCCACCCCAGCTCACATGCCCACATTTCCGTCCTTGGCCTGCTACAGTGTCCCAGTAAACATCAATGCAAGCTCGAGGAGCAGCACCTGATATTTTGATTAGGCTCTCTGCAACCTTGCAGACTGAACACTGAGTTCAATAATTTCAGAGCACGGCTGGCCTTTTTTGTCTTTATATATTTGTTTTAATAGTACATTAACCATGTGCCTGTTCTTCATGTAGACAGAGTTTTTCATTATTTGGCTATTAATGCTCTCGCTGGACTAATGCTTTGTCTTTCAACAGAAACATTAACACCCTCATTGCTGTTGTCTCAGGACAGCTTTGTATTTTATCTCTGCCCTCTTCCCTATCACACACATTCCCTTTTGTTCTCATTGGCACCAAAGCACCTCCGCACACTCCACTTGCTTAAAACCTAATTCTTTTCTAACCTTTGCCAGTTCTGATGAAGGGTCACAGACCAGTAACGTTAACTCTGCTTCTCTCTCCACAGATGCTGCCTGACCTGCTGAATATTCCCAGCATATTCTGTTTTGAATTCACACCAATTGAAGTTCTTTCTGTTGCAATTTTAAAGTTCAGAGTACGTCTGTGGGTTTGTGCAATGAACGAGATGCAACAACGCGGTGTTTGATATTCTGCAGATAACGACAAGGACTCGGGAGTCCAACAATTACAGTGCACAGTGATACCAGATAAAATGAACATTTTTACTATTACATTGAAGTCAAGTGAAGTACATAAATTAATACGAAGTTAATCTGAAAAAGAGATGCCCAAGTGTCAGCAGCTAACTCAGTTCAGCTGCCAGACCTTTGCAGCAGCGTTAGATTCACAGAAGGAAATGATATAACAAAAGTGATGACCAATAAAAATACTGAAATCCCAGTGAAACTGACACATGATGTTGGGGAATGAGGAAACTGTCCTGCCTCCTGGTAACACTGAGACTGTGAGCTGTGTCATGAGAATCACTGAAATTGGTTTTATGAAGTAATATTCCAAGACAGGTTTGTTGTACAACGTGAAACTGTTAACAAATCCTGAAGGTCTGGTAATTGTTCTTAGACATTGCTTGGACCATATCTAGATTACTGTGTACAGTTTCGGTCTCCTTAAGGAGAATATACATTGAGCGCAGTTCAGAGAATGTTCACGATTTGACTCGTGGGGTGAAGGGGCGCTCTTGTGGGGAAAGGTTGAACAGGTTGGGCAGATCCCCTTTCGAGTTTATAAATATGAGAGAAGTATTGTAACATGTTAAAGTCTGAGGGAGTTTGATAGGGGGATGGTGAGAGGAAGTTTCCCCTCGAGGGGGAATCCAGAAGTAGGGTGCATAAGTCGAGAATTTCAGAAGGAGATGAGGAGGAATTTATTTTCTAAAAGGGTGCTGAATCTTTGGAAGTCTCTGGCCCAGAGAGCTGTGGAGGCTGAGCCATTGATTGCAGTCAGTCTATGATAGAGATAATATTGAACTAAATTGGATTCAATGGTGATGACAAGGAAGCGGGAAAGGGCATTTGAGGACAAGATCAGATTAGGAATGATCGTATAGAAAGGCAGAGGAAACAAGAAGGGCCGAGTGGCCTACGCCTTCTCTATTGATTATATTCTTACGTACATGACCCATGCACCTGATTCCAGTACAAATAGTTTTGACATTAACTACAAAAAACTCTCTCTTCTTTGGCCTCCTTATCTCGACATACAACGCCTGGAGTTGGTCAGTGGTGTGTGGAGCAGCGCCTGGAGTGGCTATAAAAGCCAATTCTAGAATGACAGGCTCTTCCACAGGTGCTGCAGAAAAAATGGTTTGTCGGGGCTGTTACACAGTTGGCTCTCCCCTTGCACTTCTATTTTTTTTCCTGCCAACTGCTCAGTCTTTCCGACTCACCACACTTTAGCCCCGCCCTTATGGCTGCCCGTCAGCTCTGGCGAACGCTGGCAACTGACTCCCACGACCTGTGATCAACGTCACAGGACTTCACATCGCGTTTGCATACGTCTTTAAAGCGAGATATGGACGGCCGGCGGGTCTGATACAATGGCGAGCTCACTGTACAATGTGTCATTGGGGATCTTGCCATCTTCCATGCGGCTCACATGGCCAAGCCATCTCAAGCGCTGCTGACTCAGTAGCGTGTATAAGCTGGGGATGTTGGCTGTCTCGAGGAAAAAAAAACTCTAGTGTTAGGTTAACAAAACCATGGCAGACATAAAGAAACACATACAAGACCGAACATTTAGAATTTGAAAATATTCCATCATCCATTAATTCATTCAGTACAGAGTATAAACCAGTAATAATGCAAGGAATTGACGAACAGATATCAAAGTTTAGGCAGCAGCGGCAGGACCAAATGAACAGACACGTAGGACATTCCATCATTCAACTGATCAAACTGAACAGACGATTGTGTAAAATATACAGTGAGTAAAGTACTTTCAGGTGCGGCAGTTAAATTAATACTAATTTACACCATTAACAGCTGGAGGAAAATGCAGCTTACTGGAAACTCCAAAGGCTGCAAGAATTGGATAGTAAATACGTTCTATCTTATGCATTGCTGGATATTTCGCTTCTGTGTGAAGCACTGACTTGTGGTGGTCTGAAACTCACAGCTCCAGCAGTCACTCTGAGTTGATCCATTCTAATAGACAGTGCTTTACACAGGGGATATGTCTCCACTGACACGGCTATACCCCTGATCATTGCTATTCGTGGCAGTCAATTGAACAAACACATTACATCAGCAATTTTGACTGCATTGGAAATAAAATAGTTCATACAAAACCAACAATTCAAAATCGAGCAAATTATCTTAATCAGACAATTGCTGAAAACGCTAATCAAACAAGATTGATTCCACTATAATGTGCAGCGTTGTTTACTGGTTTAAAATAATTGCAATCATATTATTCATTCATACCAAATCACTTATAAATGTCACCGATTTCTCTTCAGTATATACTGAATCCAAGGACATAAACAGTTAAAATGAGAAATTGTACATCCATGTGCAGGATTGCAGCTGATAACTTAGTGTAGGTGCCAGGAAGAGACTGATACTCCCCTCTCTCTTTTATTGCACATGTTTAGCGGTTGATTCTACAGTGGCTTCTGTAAAATAGCAACTGGGACATTTCCTGACAAGATCTCTCTGGTTCACTCCTGACTGGCACCTCGATCTCAAACTTACTTCCAACCAACACGGTGCTTACAACTCCAGCCCTCAACAAATCCAGCTCACCCAACACCGCCGCATTCACTGACGTTGATTAGATCTCAATCCGCTCAACACCTTACTTTTAAAATTATCATCCTCAGCTAACATTTGTTCATGACCTAAGTCACCACCATCACCACACTCTGGGAAGGGTGGAAATCTGACTGGAGAGATTCAAATATGGAGTTTCAGGAAAAACAGGAAAAGGAATTGCGAGGCGACAGAAGGCTGAGCGACTTTTAAAAGGAAAGTGTTGTTGGAGATCCGTGTGTAGATTACAAAAGCAGAGTCACTGGAGTTTTTTTTTGAGTCAAGGCGTGATGAAGGCAGAGTTGAAGCGGTGGGGACATTACTGGAAGAGAGAGAACAGTTAATATCAGCTAACATCGAGGTCTGGAAGATACGTTGGGTAGCCTGCAGCTTACTGGGAATAGGGTCAATGGAGCAGTAGGTGCGTCTAATGGACGCGCTCAACTCGGAAAGAGCATGAGGATAGATAGGAGAGGAACTGGAAGAACTTGAATGTTCAGGACTAGCACAGAGTGAAACATAAATAAGGTTTAGTCGGGTGGGCTAGGGATAGGGAGCGAAGTGGTGGAGACAGATAATCAGATACTCACAATCTGATTGGCAATGAAGTCCAAGAGGTTCGCAGTACTTGTATGTGAATGTAGGGAGGGCTGGTGAGAGGTATTTAAGAAGTTGATCTGCATGTGAAGAAAAGAATCCGGCGTTGTCTTTGCTTTTCAGGGTGATCCTGAGATAGGGAACAGTTGTGGAAGAGGAGACCAGGACCAGCTGGTACTTTGTGAGGTCCTTTCAGATGAGGTCAACTCCCAATTCAAATGCTTCGGGGCCTTTTACACAGCACACAGTTCTGAGTGGACATTCTTTGAAGATAACTCTCAAAGTATTGGGTCTGTACATGTAATCAGCACCCAGAGGCTTGTTTAATGAAGCTGTTCATGCGGCTCAGTCACAGGTTACATGAGAACTATTTTTTAAGATATTCCAAAGCAAGTTTACAGTGTTGTTAAATATTTCTTAACATAGATTCCGTTAGCTAAAGAAGCTATGGGGGAAATGGGTGATTAATTCTAGTTGCTAATTGAATGTAACTAACTTGGTGCACTCCAGCTAAGTGCCACAAAGACCCTCGCCCACTGGTATAAATAATGTCTCCTTTGACTGAATTGCCATTTTTCAGTCAGAGTCTCACAGTCATCACTTCCGCACTTGGAAAATGTGCTATCCAATTATCTTTGAATTTGAATGCATCTTCTATCCTGTTCTTGCAGCCGTTGGCATTATCGGTAAGGCAATTAACAGTGGTTATAGTGCAAACCAGTAGAACTGTTCCTATTCTTTTTTTTTCCCTTTTTTTTACCGCAGCATATCAGTATTAATAAGTTTGGACATAAGAAAGCGATGGTGTCTCTGTGTGTGTGCATCAGGATGTTAGCTAGCGATAAAGAGAGAAGGAAACAGGGAACATATAAAACGTGTGATTGCCGTTGGTGATATAGTTGCCTATTGCATTATATCAATTCATGTAGTAGTTTCAGCAATCTGCTTAATACGCTTTCTTGATAGAAATTAGCAACTATTTAGAAGTTTCAGCACCAGAAAAAATGGCGAATTATTCCCCAGTTCTATGCTCTCGAGAATCTCCTATCTCCAATAGATGCTGTCATGAGATGCAATGTAAACCTCCGTCATCCTTTGAGAAAGTGCACCTTTACTTGTGTTGAGGTTTCAACTTATTATTTGCATTTACAGAAATATCAACTTAACACAAGCAAACCAATTTCACCGAAAAGTAATCAGTTTATGCCAGACAGTTGTCTATGAATTTTCCACAAGATTCTCGGTTCTGGAGAATTATAGCTACTGTTGCTACAGAAAGGACAAAAATCATTCATTGATTGAAAAGAAATGAATAGTTGTCAAAACAGACTACATGATCAATATCAATGATAAGTTAAAGAAATAAATCGCTGGAAATAACCAGCATGTCTGGCAGCTTCTGTTGTGAGAGAAACAGAGTTAACATTTCAGTTTGTTCAGCTCGATAACCATTCATCAGCAACTTTTTCTCTTCTGGAGACCTGAGATAAGAGGACAGGACAAACCTTGTAGGCTCTCCACTGGTGAGGGTGCTGTCCAACAGTTATCTGTGTGTGAACGCGATTGGTTGTTAGGTAGCTGCGAACAGTGCATTTCAGTCTTGCAAACGGATACATGGCTGTTTAAACTTGATGCGATGGCAAAACAACTGGGAATGGTTTATCCATAATGAGCAAAGGTCTTCATTAGTTATGTTTGGATAGATAACAATTGGCGACTCCATTAATTGCAGAATTCAGGAGAAATACTGCCGGACATTCCCTCATGTGGCGGGTGACAAACTACAATTATACAAACAAATACTATGGTAACCCAATATACATCACCCAGCAAATGGGATTCATGCTGCAGCTTCTCAGTTCTTGCACCAAAACGTGTATGTATGGACTTACACAAAGAGAATTCAGAGAAGAGCTGAAGAATGGGATGAAGTATCTGGCCACACTGAATGGGAGATTATGTTAATAGCAAGTAATTGGGAGAAAGCTGGATCAGGCTGTGTAAATATCAACCCACATTCTTCTTCTATTTCATAACACTGACTGGTGATGGACCGAAACAGGCTGGTGCTCTGCGAGAGAGTTTGAAAATAATACAATAGGCAGAAGAACGGGCCTGCCCCTCGCATGGGTGTGAAATAGAAAAAAATAAGCATCTGAAATGCAAGAAAAACAAAATGGAAAACGCAGAAGAAGAGGATAAAAAACATGGAACACGCCTGGACACCGTGAAGCATGTAATAATAAAATGCTAATTGGGACACAACTGACAAACGTGAAATGTTCAATAATAATGCACATTGGACACGATCAGTGAAATGTGGAACAAATAACAATGAGGTGAATTGGATTAAATCTGGTAAATGTGAAGTGTTCAATAATAATACATGCTAGACCACAACTGTAAAATATGAAGAGTTTAATAACATTACAGTCTTGATCAAATCAGGCAGATGTGAGACAAGTAATTTTAATGCACATGGGCACATCAGGAAAACATAATAATAACGAAAACTGCCCTGCATTGTGTTAAATGTAAAGCATTTAATGTAATGAACACCAGACCACATTGTGCTAATGTGACAATTATAATAGTAATATACAGTACACCAAATCTGATAAATGTGACACATTTAACAATAATGCACACTGGGCAACAATTGGTCAAGCTGAAACATTTAATAATAAATAAAGTGCATTGGGCCACATCTGGTCACAATGAAACATTTAGCAATACTACACACTGGACCGCATCTGGAAAGTGTGAATCAATTAATAATAATAATAATAATAATAATACACACTAGACCGCATCCAGAAAATGTGAAATATGTAATAGTGATAAATACTGGACCGCACCTGGCAAATGTAAAGTGTTTAATAATAATTCTCAGTGGGCAGCATCTGCTAAATGTGAAACATTTCTTTCTTACGCACACTGGACCCCATCTGGTAAATATGAAGATTTTAATAATAGTTCACACTTGACCACATCTGGTAAATTTGAAGCTTTGAATAATACTGCACACAAGACTGCAGTTCGAAACTGTGAAGCATTTAATAATAATAGAAGGGAACCACGTTTGTTACATGTGAAGTATTTAATAATAAGGCCCATTAGATCACACCTGCTAAAAAAACCTAAGCATTCAATAATAATTCATACTACACTGCTTCTGGCAAATACAAAATATGTAATAATAATGTATACTGGGCCACATCCAGTAAATGTGTATAATGTAATAATATTTCACATTGGGCAGCATCTGATAAATGTGAAACATTTAATAATAGGGCACGCTGGACCACATCAGGTAAAAATGAAACATTTAATAATATTGTACACATAATCACATCTGGCAAAAGTAAAATATTTAATAGCAATACACACATTGACCACATCTGGTAAATGTGAAGTATTTAATAATGCTGCGCACTGGCAGCAACAAATAAATGCAAAACATTTAATAATAATGCATAGCAGATTTAATGTGGTAAATGTGAAGTATTTAATAATGAATCACACTAGACGTATCTGAACCTTCTGAAACATTTAATAATAATCATGCATACTGGACCACACTGGAATGTGTGAAACTGAACTAGTAATGCACCCTGGGCAGCATCTGGTAATTGTGAAACATTTAATAATAAGGCAAACTGGACCACATCAGGGATAAGTGAAACAATTTGTAACAATGTACACCAGACTACATCCGGAAATTGTGAAAAATGTAATAGTAATACACACTGGACTATCTCTGATAAATGTAATTATTTAATAATAAGGCTCACTGGGCAGCATCTGGAAAATGTGAAAAATATACTGCTAAAGCACATTAGACCACATCTGGTAAATGAGAATCCCTTAGTAATAATGCATGCTGGGCTACATCTGGTAAATGTGCAGCATTTAATAATAAGGCCCAGTAGAGCACATCGGTAAATAAGAAGTGTTCAATAATAATTCGCTCTAGACCACATCTGGTAAATGTGAATCCCTTAGTAATAATGCATGCTGGGCTACATCTGGTAAATGTGCAGCATTTAATAATAAGGCCCAGTAGAGCACATCGGTAAATAAGAAGTGTTCAATAATAATTCACTCTAGACCACATCTGGTAAATGTGAATCCCTTAGTAATAATGTATGCTGGGCTACATCTGGTAAATGTGCAGCATTTAATAATAAGGCCCAGTAGAGCACATCGGTAAATAAGAAGTGTCCAATAATAATTCACTCTAGACCACATCTGGTAAATGTGAAACATTTATTAATAATGCACACGAGACCATAATTGGTCAATAAGATGTCTTTATTAAAAGAGCACATTTGATCACCTCTGGTAAACGTGAAGCCTTTAATTCTAATGCAAACAAGACTGCAATTCGAAGATATGAAGCATTTAATGATACTACACATCGGACCACATTTGGTAAATGTGAAGCATTTAGTAATAATGCATACTGGGCAGCATCTGGTAAGTGTGAAGCATTTAATCAATATGCCCACTAGATCACATCTGGTAAATAAAGAAGCATTCAGTAATAGTTCACATTGCACTGCATCTGATAAATGTGAAACATTTAATAATAATGCACATTGACCACTCTGGTAAAAATGCATTTTGCAATAAAGCACATTGGGCAGCAGCTGATAAATGTGAAGATTTTAGTAATGATGTGCACTGGACCACATCAGGTAATTAAGAAACATTTAATAATAATGTACACTAGCTCACATCTGGAATGTATGACATTTATATAATAATGCACACTTGGAAGCATCCGGTAAGTGTGGAACATTTAATAATAAGGCACGCTAGACCAAATCTGGTAAATGTCAAACAATAACAATGCAAACCAAGCCTCATCTGGAAAAATGTGAAATATGCAGTAGTAATTCACACGAGAAGATACCTGGTGAATTAAAAGTATGTAATAATGCCAATCACCAGAAGTGGCATGCGATAGATAAGGGTAATCGACCCCACATAGATTTTTGTTGAACACGGGGATTAACGGTGAAACAACCAAGGCAGGCAGATAGGGTTAAGATCCAGATCAGCTGAGATGTCACTGAATGAGAGCAGGATCAAGGAGCTGAATGATCTCCTCCCGTTCCTATAACAGAGAGGGAGAGAAAGAGGCAGTGAGAATAAATGGGATCCCTGTCTCACTAATATAAATTATGCTTTCAGAACTGATTATTGTGGAACATCACTTCCCTCTGGTAGCAACTAGAAAAACACCAGTACAGTGTCAGTTGTGAAATTGTCATGCGTTTATTGAGACATTGAAAACGCAGTATTGCTGTACAATGAAATGTGCATTACTTTATAAAATTATTAAAGCATCTTAACTATCTATCAATGCAAGGCCGCTTCCCAGAAAGAAACACAACAAAATTCTCCTGTCATATTGGATTGGCACCTGGCCTCAGAATAGAGAAGAAATTAGTTAGAGTAAGGAAGCAATCCCGCAGCGCTAACAGGTTAAAACATCCATACTATCAATGTAAAGGCATCTGGCACATTCCATAAGGGTCACATTGTCATTCCTGGCAGTTGTTTCTTTGCCGGTCTCTTTTTGTCTTGGCAGCTGAACAGGGATTTTTCTTTTGAATCATCTCTTCTGCAGGTGTCTGGGCATTGCTAGCAAAGCCTAACATATATTGCCCATCTTTAATTGCCATTGAGAAGATTGTGCTGAGCTGCCTGTTTGACCCGCTGCAATCCATGTCGGGCAGGTACACCCACAGTTCTATTAGGGAGGGAGTTCCAGGATTTTGACCCAGTGTCCGGGTTATTCAATTCACTCGGACATTGTTCCCAGCTCGGTTTAAGTGGAGCCCTTTCCAGTGGAACAGTTCCCTCTTTCGCCATTACTGATGCTAGTAGAGGTAAGGGGTATCGTGCCAGGGAGTGGGAAAGACTTCATAGTTCCGTAGAGAGCTGGCATGAACTGGATGGGCCGAATGGACTCCTTCTGTGCCATGAAGGACACTGTGACTCTAAGACTCGATGACTCCCGCTTCTACACTCCGAAAACAAGGTGAGCGTTGCACCTCTTTGTGAAATTCCACACCCCCATTCACCTGGTTAACCCACTGTTCAAATTCTTGCACCGGGGGCCAAGTTGGTGTTTTATGCCCATAATACGCCGAAACAGCGATTCAGTATGCAGTTACCTCAAGACGTTTGGGAATACAAAAGGATGGAAGTGCTGTTTCAGGTGCATGCGTTCATAGTAAGAACCCTTCTGGAGTCGCTGTGTTCAGTTCAAGAATCTATTAGCCTTTGAGAAGTTGCAGCACAGATTGACTAGATGATATTGAGCTCATTGGGTTACATTATGAGGGCAGGCTGCTTTCGTGAGGTTTGTATTCCGTTGTCTAAAGAAGATTGATTGGAGGTCAAATCGAGGTACTTATTATACAACAAAATACATCAAGAATTTGGATGTGGGGACCAAACATAATTAATCCAAGTTTACAATTTACACGAGATTAGGTGGGCATGTGGGTTGAGAGGAGGATGTGAGGAGGTTTAAAGGGAATTTTTACAGGCTGAGTGAGTGGAAAAGAACATGGCAGATTAAATATAATATGGAAACATGTGAAGTAGTCCACTTTGGTAGGAAAAACAGAAATGCAGAGTTTTGCTTAAATGGTGAGAGGTCAGAAAGTGTTGTTATCTGAAGGGACCTGGCTGTCCTTGTTCAAGAGTCACTGGAAGGTAACATATAGGTGCAGCAAACAATTAGGAAAGCAACTGGCATGTTGGTCTTCATTGGAAGAGGATTTGAGTACAGGAGTAAATAACTCTTGCTGAAATTGTATAGAGCCTTGGTGCGACTGCACCTGGAATATTGTGCACAGTTTTGGTCTCCTTACCTAAGGAAAGATATACTTGCCATAGAAGGAGTACAACAAAGGTTCAGCAGACTGATCCCTGAGATGGCAGGTTTGTCCTATGAGGAGAGGTTGAGGAAACTGTGCCTGTATTCTCTGGTGTTTCGAATAATGAGAGGTGATCTTATTCAAATATACAAAATTCTTACAGGGCGTGACACGTTGGATGCAGGAAGGATGTTTTCCCTGGCTGGGGAGTCTAGAACCAAGGGACACATTCTCAGAATAAGGGGCAGGCCACTTAAGACTGAGAGGAGGAGGAATATCTTCACTCAGAGGGTGGTGAATCTTTGGAATTCCCTATCCCAGCGGGCAGTGGAGTCTCAGTCATTGAGTATATTCAAGACAGAGATGGATAGGTTTTAGGTATTAAAATATCCAGGGATGTGAAGATAGAGCAGGAAAATGGTGTTGAGGTAGAACATCAGCCATAGAGTCATAGAGTCATGCAGCACAGAAGGAGACCCTTCGGCCCATCGTGTTGCATGTTCTAGTTGCATGGCGGAGCAGGCTCATGGGTCCGAATGGACTAGCCCTCTTCCTATATGAGAGCGAGCAGCTCAGGAGCAAAATCAGGAGGCATATTTGCACACAACAGTCACAGAAAGTTTATACTCTTTCCCACAAAGGGCGGTGGATGGTGACACATAGTTGCAGCTTTAGAGACTGCGATATTTGTTTTATACAGGGATCACGGGTTGATGGAACTAAGGCGGATAAAGAGAGCTAAGGTGCAGAACAGCCATGATATAATTGAATGGTATCAGGCGAGCAGGGCTGAATGGCCTACTCCTGTTTGCTGTTTTCAAAAACGTCGTTTGCTTGACATGTATAGGAAACTCCATACCAAGAGTGGGGTAGGGATTCTCTTGTAGATTCTGTTTCTCAAGCTGGCTGTTTGGAAATACTTAATCTTTCTTGGCAACATTGAATGAAGTGTCAATGATCATCATGTTGCTTAGCACTGGACCTCTTGTTGAGGGGGGCATGCCTTGTGCCCAGGAGATCTGTAAATGTTCTAAATCTTCACCGCTGCATAGAGGGTGAAGTCCTCACCGAGGTTCCGGGTGGTCTCTGGCTGACACTGAAGTAAATGGTGAAATTGGTCATAAAAATCAACCCATTGTCTTAAAATCTGTTCAAAGTTAAGTGAAATTCTCTTAGCAGTGGACAGCAGCAGAATGAATCGAAAATTAATTTTTAGAAATGCCTTGTTTAGACCAAACAATACTCTTCCTAGTCCGCACATAAACCAACAGTGAAACAGTAACTGCTGTACAATACTTACATCTGGTTATATAACAGTATATGTAACATATACACTGTAAAAGTCCAAACGTAATTGCCAATGTCCTTAACTTCTTCTCGATTGAGCAGCTCTGCTCTTCACTGCTCAAATATTCATTATATAATGAGGTTCAATCCACTGAGACAAACACAAACTGTTCACTTCCCTTGCCTGTGTACATTTCTGTGGCCATTTTAAGATAGTTCGAAATGTGAACGGAAAACTATTTGTCCTCACGAATATTTATTCATAGAACAAGGTAGCTGAGATATTAAAAGCAGAACATGGACTCAGTAGAGAAAGCAGCAAGATATTAGGGCACTTCTTCCTAAGTGTATGAATGAGTAAAATAAGATGAAACATCAAACGATAGATATAACCTTCTGGGCCATTTTTAACTTACTTAGTTTCTCTTCGGTTGTACGTTCAGCTTAAGGACTGCATCTAAATGAAACAAAACAAAGCAATAAATCATAGATGTGAAAATACTTAAAATATTTGCTCGTGTTTTGAAGAGTTATATGTTGATTGATAGATCTTCCTCATTTTCACATCAATATATCATTGCACCGAATGAGCATTCCCGATTTTATTAACTCCAGCTTTGGCAACCGTGCCTTCAACTGCCTGGTCCTCAAACTCCCGAATTCCCTCTCGAACACTCTCCAATGCTCCACCGCTCTTCCTTCCTTTAAGATGCTCCTTAAAGTGGACCTCTTTGACCAAGCCTTATTACCACCTGCCATATTATCGCTTTATTTGACTCAATATCTAATTTTGCTGGATAACCTTCTTGTGAATTTCTTTGTGTTGTTCTGGTACATTACAGGCGCTATATAATTATAGGTAGTTATTGTATCATATGGAAGGAACACTGACTCGACTGCCAAGTGTTGGGAGCAACTGGTACTTGACAAACCCTAAAGACTCTTTGATTGTTCATGAAGAAGCGAATGCACCTCCTTTGCTGACCTTCCCTTTCCCATTTCAACTCTTGCTGCAGATGCTTACGGGATGGCCAAGATTTCCCTGGAGATGGGCAGCAGATTTTCTGTGTGTTACTTGTTATTGTTATGGCTCACACTAATGCAGCATTGGAGTCTCCAGTCTTGAGCTGACCAATAGTCACAATGATTGTTTAACTGTATCACTTTTCACTTTGACTATGAATATGTATTTATCCATGTGCTGTCGTCCAAAGAATTTCCACATCGAAATGCATTAACGATAACATATTTGGTTAGCTGCCATTTTTGATCTTGTTCCCCATCTAGAATTCCTGTCCAGCTGTGGTCATGTTTCATATCCTACCTACGTGTCACTGTCTTCCCATTATAACAACCTATGGCCACCACATCTCCACCATTAGAAACTGTCCAGGGAAATAGAATAGGAGGTTCAGTGTACAGTTGGATAAAACATTGGCTGAGCGACAGAAACTGCGAGTCACCATAAATATGAGCTTTTCAGATGGTAGACTGTGGTGTTCCCCAAGGGTCATTTCTGAGACTACTGTTTTCTTTAACTATACATTTAATTGATAAATCTGGAATCAAAAGCTAGTCTAATGATGGCCGTAAAACCATTGTCGATTGTTGTAAAAACCCATCTGGTTCACTAATGTCCTTCAGGGAAGGCAATCTGCTGGCCTTACCTGGTCTGGCCTACATGTGACTCAAGACCCACAGCAATGTGGTTAACTCTTACATGCCCTCGAAATGGCCTCGCAAGCTACTCAAGAGTAATTAACCGCTACGAAGTCAATAAAAAGGAATGAAACCGGACGGACCACCCGGCATCGACCTAGGCACCGGAAACGACAACGGCAAACCCAGCGCTGTCGACCCTACAAAGTCCTCCTTACTAACATCTGGGGGCTTCTGCCTAAGTTGGGAGAGCTGTCCCACAGGATTTTCAAGCAACAACTTGACATAGTCAAGCTCACAGAATCATACCTTACAGACAATGTCCCAGACACTGCGATCAACATCCCCGGGTATGTCCTGTCCCACCGGGAGGACAGACCCAGCAGAGGTGGTGGCACAGTCGTATGCAGTAGGGAGGCAGTTGCCCTGGGAGTCCTCAACATTGACTCCGGACCTCATGAAGTCTTATGGCATCAGGTCAAACATGGACAAGGTAACCACCTACTGATTACCACATACCGCCTTCTCTCAGCTGATGACTCAGTACTCCTCCATGTTGAACACCACTTGGAGGAAGCACTGAGGGTGGCAAGGGCACAAAATGTACTCTGGGTGGGGGACTTCAATGTCCATCACCAAGAGTGGCTCGGTAGCACCACTACTGACCGAGCTCGTCGAGTCCTAAAGGACATAGCTGCTAGACAGGGTCCGCGGCAGGTGGTGGGGGAACCAACACGAGGGAGGAACATACTTTACCTCGTCCTCACCAATCTGCCTGCCGCAGATGCATCTGTCCATGACAATATTGGTAGGAGTGACCACCGCACAGTCCTTGTGGAGACGAAGTCCTGCCTTCATATTGAGGATACCGTCCATCGTGTTGTGTGGTACTATCACCGTGCTAAATGGGATAGATTACGAACAGATCTAGCAATGCAAGACTGGGCATCCATGAGGCGCTGTGGGCCATCAGCAGCAGAAGAATTGTACTCAACCACAACCAGAAACCTGATGGCCCGGCATATCCCCCACTCTACCATTACCATCAAGCCAGGAGAGCAACCCTGGTTCAATGAAGCGTGCAGGAGGGCATGCCAGGAGCAGCACCAGGCATACTTCAAAATGAGGTGTCAACCTGGTGAAGCTACAAACCAGGATTACTTGCATGCCAAACTGGGTAAGCAGCATGCGACAGACAGAGCTAAGTGATCCCATAGCCCTGCAGTTCTGTCACATCCAGCCGTGAATGGTGGTGGACAATTAAACAACTAACTGGAGGAGGTTGCTCCACAAATATCCCCATCCTCAATGATGGGGGAGCCCAGCACATCAGTGCGAAAGATAAGGCTGAAGCCTTTGCAACAATCTTCAGCCAGAAGTATCGAGTTGATGATCCACCTCGGCCTCCTCCTGAGGTCCCCAGCATCATAGATCCCTGACTTCAGCCAATTCGATTCACTCCTCGTGATACCAAGAAACGACTAAAGGCACTGGATACTACAAAAGCTATGGGCCCTGACAATACTCCGGCGATAGTACTGAAGACCTGTGCTCCAGAACTTGCTGCGCCCCTAGCCAAGCTGTTCCAGTACAGCTACAACACTGGCATCTACCCTGCAATGTGGAAAATTGCCCAGGTATGTCCTGTACACAAAAAGCAGGACAAGTCCAACCTGGCCAACTACCGCCCCATCAGCCTACTGTCAATCATCAGTAAAGTGATGGAAGGTGTCATCAACAGTGCCATCAAGCGGCACTTGCGAAGCAATATCCTGCTCAGTGACGCTCAGTTTGGGTTCCGGCAGGGCCACTCAGCTGCTGACCTCATTACAGCCTTGATTCAAACATGGACAAAAGAGCTGAACTCAAGAGGTGAGGTGAGAGTGACTGCCCTTGACATCAAGGCAGCATTTGACCGAGTATGGCATCAAGGAGCCCCAGCAAAACTGAGGTCAATGGGAATCAGGGGGAAAACCCTCCACTGGCTGGAGGCATACCGAGCACAAAGGAAGATGGTTGTGGTTGTTGGAGGTCAATCATCTGAGCTCCAGGACATCATTGCAGGAGTTCCTCAGGGTAGTGTCCAAGCCCCAACCATCTTCAGATGCTTCATCAATTACCTTCCTTCAATCATAAGGTCAGAAGTGGGGAGGTTCGCTGATGATTGCACAATGTTCAGCACCATTCGTGACTCTTCAGATACTGAAGCAGTCCGTGCAGAAATGCAGCAAGACCTGGACAATATCCAAGATTGGGCTGATAAGTGGCAAGTAACATTCGCGCCACGCAAGTGCCAGGCAATGACAATCTCCAACAAGAGAGAATCTAACCATCTCCCCTTGACATTCAACGGCATTACCATCGCTGAAACCTCCACTATCAACATCCTAGGGGCGACCATTGACCAGAAACTGAACTGGAGTAGCCATATAAATAGCGTGGCTACAAGAGCAGGTCAGAGGCTAGGAATCCTGAGAAGAGTAACTCAGCTCCTGACTCCCCATAGCCTGTCCACCATCTACAAGGCACAAGTCAGGAGTGTGATGGAATACTCTCAACTTGCCTGGGTGGGTGCAGCTCCAAGAAACCTCATGAAGCTCAACACCATCCAGGACAAAGGAGCCCGCTTGATTGCCACCTCATCTACAAACATTCAATCCCTCCACCACCGACGCACAGTGGCAGCAGTGTGTACCATCTACAAGATGCACTGCAGCAATGCACCAAGGCTCCCTCGACAGCACCTTCCAAACCCGCGACATGTACCAACTAGAAGGACAAGGGCAGCACACACATGGCAATACAAGTTCCCCTCCAAGTCACACACCATCCTGACTTGGAACTATATCGCCGTTCCTTCACTGCCGCTGGGTCAAAATCCTGAAACTCCCTTCCTAACAGCACTGTGGGTATACCTACCCCACATGGACTGCAGCGGGTCAAGAAGACAGCTCACCACCACCTTCTCAAGGGCAATTAGGGATGGGCAATAAATGCTGGTCTGGCCAGCGACGCCCACATCCCATGAATGAATAAAAAAAACCTACATGACTTGGATCTTGGAATACAGAGTAGAAACACAAAATGTGCTGATGACACCAAACTTGGAGATGTGAGAAATATTTAAGATGATATGAATCACCGGCAAGAGGACATCGATGGACTAGTATAATAGGCAGTGAGGGGGCCAATGGAATTTAATACAGACAAGTGTGAGGTGATGTATTTTGACAGAATGATAGGGAGAGACAATATCCACTTAATGGCTCAGTTCTGAAGAGTGTGCAGGAACAGAGGGACCTGGTGGTGCATGTGCATCGATCTTTGAATGTGGCAGGACATATTGAGAGAGCTGTTGGTAAAACATATGGGATCTTGGGCTTCATTAAATTATGCTGAACTTTTATAAATCTCTGGTTAGGTCCTAATTGGAATAATCAGCAGACAATTACTAGTAATGCTCTAATGACTATTCTTACATTCTTATTCATTAAATGCTAAGAACATTCTAAATGTTAATGACGATTCTGGAAACAGAAACGCAAAACAGAACTTTATGTAAGGGCTTCGCTAGTTTGGTCCCTCGGAGGTGCTGTGGTCCATCAAATAATTAACCATCACAAATTTTTCGCAGTAACTTTCACAACCCTGGTTATCTACTTATTCAGGCAGGTATTGAATGGATTGTCGGCGTGGTTTCTGCGTTATGTGCAAAAGTGGGTCTATTTGCATGGTCAGAAACATGTGCCTGTCAAACTGATCAAAGCTCATCTGTATTACTTATAGTGAACACAAATTATTGAGTTGAACAAATGCTGCAAATGTTTAGATGAGTATGTAGGTGCGTTTATTATAGTGGGAGTGGGTCTGTTCTTTTCCTGCGAGTATATGTATGTGTGTGATTGTTGGTTCGAGTGTGTATGAAATACTCTCCACTTGCCTGGATGGTGCAGCTCCAACAGCACTCAAAAGCTCGACACCATCCAGGACAAAGCACCCAGTTTGATTGGCACCCCAGCCATAAATATTCATTTCCTCCACCACTGACACACAGTGTCATCTACAAGACGCAGTGCAGCAGTTCACCAAGGCTCTTCGACAGCACCTTCCAAACCGGCGACCTCAACCACCCAGAACGATAGGGGCAGCAGATGCTTGGGAACACCACAACCTGCACGTTCCCCTCGGAGCTACACACCATCCTGACTTGGAAATATGTCGACTGTTCCTTCACTGTCGCTGGGTCAAAATCCTGGAACACACTTCCTAACAGCTCTATTGGTGTCACAAGAGCCCAAGGACTGCAGCGGTTCCAGAAGGCAGATCATCACCACCTTCTCAAGGGCAGTTAAGGATGGGCAATGAATGCTATTAGGGATGGGCAACAAATGCTGGCCTTGCCAGCGATGGTCACATCTCGTGAATGAATAAAAATTAAATGCTAGCTTTCAGTGACTCCTGAAAAAAAAAGACACCCATGTGTTTTGAAGTTCAACTTATGTCTAATTGTGGACTGTAGTTTTCTTTTAAGTGTGTGCATGAATGGGGGTGCTCATATCTTAAATGAAAAAGACACAATGCATCCAGAGAGGATACATTTTTCAAATCATTTGCTTCTGAGCATTATGATGGTCTGTTGTGATTGAAGGTTTAATATTCTCACCATATTTCTCTGCTGCTGCTTCACTTCCCTGCGAAGAAAACATAAACAAAGTGTCAGGAATTGCGAGTCAGTTACTGGTCGACAGATTAGGAGCATGAGAGAAGGCAAAGAGCAGAAACGTTCTTCAAGCCCCAATGTCCATTACAACAGGCGGATTTGCTTTGTGGCTATGTGATGAGGCATGTTATCTGCAAGCTTCGACTAATGATCTGTAAACGAGAGTACAAATCCCATCATGTCAGTTGACGAATTAAAAATCAGTTAATTCAACAAGTGTAGAATAATCAAGCGAGTAATACCAACCTTTCGGGGCGGCACAGTGACGCAATGTTTGCACCACAGCCTCACAGCTCAAGCGACGCGGGTTCAATTCTGGGTACTGCCTGTGCGGAGTTTGCAAGTTCTCCCTGTGTCTGCATGGGATTCCTCCGGGTGCTCCGGTTTTCTCCCACATGTCAAAGACTTGCAGGTTGATAGGTAAATTGGCCATTATAAATTGCCCCGAGTATCGGTAGGTGGCAGGGAAATATAGGGACAGGTGGGGATGTGGTAGGAATATGAAATTATTGTAGCATTGTTTTAAATGGGTGGTTGATGGTCGGCACAGACTCGGTGGGCCGAAGGGCCTGTTTCAGTGCTGTATCACTGAACTAAACTAAACTAAAGAAAAAGCCCGGATGTCGCACTGATGCCCTTTCAGGATACAAATCCGCCACATTTACCCAGTCAGGCCGATATTTGATTCCAGAACCCACAACAATGTGGCCAAATCTTACATTACCTCTGTAATGCTCTCAAGGGCAATAAATACTGGCTTTGCCAGTGAGCCACCTATCCCATTAATGAATAATAAGCACGAAATGTTTATATGGAGGTGCCCAAAAAATGGCTAGTGTGAAATGGTCATATTAGGGACGGACTTCAACTACATAATTATCAACAGTGCTAAGGTGTAAGATGATGATGAATATGTTGAAGGATAGAACCTAGGTTACAATTGAAATGTTGTACAGACAAGTGAGATGAAGCTATAGTCTACAATGTGATGCCCAGTTTAGGATACATAGAAGTAGCAATGGAAGCAAACCGCTCTCAGGAGGTTTTCTGAGCAGGACACAGGTTTGAGAGATGATCAAGATGTGAGGAGCTCAGAAGAACTGGAGATAGTTTCTTGATGACAGCACTTTCGAGGGATGTCTCGACTAAGCCAAAAGAGGATCAATGTGTTGATTGAACTGAGGTGAGGAAGTTGTTTGTGGAGATGTTCAGAAGGGAGCGAGTCCATTGAGCTGTCAGTCGGTCTCATGGACGGGTAAGTTTAACTATGATCGGTGAGGGGCTATCAAAAATACGCAGTGTATTTGGAGAGGGTTACCCAAGGGAGAAGGGCAGGCGACTTGGAAGCGGAGTGGTGGGAAGGAGTCACGTGGAGAGGTGGGTTATCTTTGACTTTGAAGGACAAGAGTCCTATGCATAGGGGCACTGCATCTCAATCATCTTCCAGAACGTCGCTTAAGTTCCCCCTGCCCCAATTGCAGTAACTAAATATTTTGTCATGATTCCACATATTCTCATCCGGAACTGTAGTTGGGAGTCCATCCTAGCACCATTACTCATTCAAGGCCAACTCCTTTATATATGTACAGGCTTTCCTCTCACCACATTGAGTCTGCATCCCTTTGACTCGCCCTCATTTCCTTCCACGTTCCAGCTTTCTTTCTTCGATACCATCTTAACAACATCTATATAGTCACTTCACCGTGATCACCCTCGAGAGAGAGAAGCCTAAGATATCCCACTCATTCCTCAGGAATGGGCATGAATGCGACATGGAACTGTCTTTGTTGGATCGGCCTGTGCTATACAGCCCCTCTGTTTTTTCACAGCCATGGAAAATTTCTAACACAGCCATATGGCCCAGAAGTAGTCTTGTGGCTGGGATACCACATTATAAACCCACACATTCATTCAGCTCAAGGAAAACTATGGAACTCAATATCTGATGCCGAGTGCAACGGGCGGGCATTGAGAGATTGCTTCTCTTGGCATTCTACCCAAGGTGAATTTCTACCCCAGTCACTCCCAATTTCGCCATTGGTCATTCCACCTTTCAGGTCATGATCGCCCTACATTTAAAGGTTAGATGTCAGTTGCTAAATTTGTTTACTTTTATTTATTTAGAGATACAGCACTGAAACAGGCGATTCAGCCCACCGAGCCTGGACCGACCAACAACCACCCATTTATACTAACCCTACAGTAATCCCATATTTCCTACCACATCCCCACCTTCCCTCAATTCTCCTACCATCTCCCTACACTCGGGGAAATTTTACAATGGCCAATTTACAAATCAACCTGCAAGTTCCTGGCTGTGGGAGGAATCTGCAACAAGCACAGTCACAGAGAGAACTTGCAAACTCCGCACAGGCAGTACTCAGAATCAAACCCAGGTCCCTAGAGCTGTGATGCTAACCACTGCGCCACTGGGCCACCCCAAATGTTTTAGGGATTTGTTTAGTAGTCGTGAAGAAGAGGTGACAGTTACCTTAGTCTGAGCATCTATACTGAACGGTTACTACATTGGGTTTAACCTACCTTTCCTACAAAGGCAAACACCCAACAGAGCAAGGATGAGAATTAGAATCACTGCAGAGCCACCAGTGCAATGGATTTCACTAAATCAGAAGAAGGAGACAACGTAGCATCAAGTTAATGAACAGCTTCTAACAAGATAAATAATCTGATGTTTAACACAGGACATAAATTGCAACTGGAATGCTATTACACGATAAACCGAGAGCATAATGAAATATGAAATGAAAAATATTGGTGCAGCAGAGCAAAATGGACGGTGTTGCACGGCCCACCTGTTTTTGGTCCTGCCTGATATTCAGCTCCATTGAAGTCAATGCAAGTGAATATTGGGCGGGTTGTAAAGAGGGAGGCAGTTTCGATTCAGCTCAAGATGCGTTTTTACATCTGGCTGTCATTTCACACCGTGGTAAACCGGTCCATACACAACTGGCACAGACTGAAAATCAACAGATGCCGCATTTACTGAGATCCAATAAACACAGTGAGTGTGAGAATGTCACTCACCTCTTACAGTGATGTGTACAGTGTCACTCTGTATTGATATCAGCCTCCTTCCACCTACCGCAGCTTCATACAGACAGGTATAATTTCCTCCTTTACCATGATCTATATTCCTGATGGTGAAGTTGACAGAATTACTCCCTGCATCAGAAGACTGGACATCTGAGTAATCGGCTTCTCCTTGTCTGTATATATAAAATGTGATGCCAGGAAGGTCCCTGGGGCTTGTACAGTTAAGTAAGACCTCTTCACCCTGAGTACTAACACTAGAATCCACTGATAGATTTGGTTTTGGGAGATCTGCCATTGGTAAAGTTGAATTAGTGACAATTAGTATAAAATGCACACCGGACTTAAAGCAATTTTTTTTAAACACTGAATATGTTAACCAAAATTTCAAACAATCTCAGTTCCCCTTCACTTGCCTGCTAAAGTGAGTGTCACAGTTTCACTAAGTTTGGATTCTAACCATCTTCCTTTGACAGAGGCTCTATATTTGCATTGGTACCGCCCTTCTTGGTTTGTACTATTCACCGTGAATGTTCCAATGTTGCCCTTTGTGACAATTTGTGGAGAGTTGAGCGGGTGATTATCTCTGGAAAAGTAGATTTGACCGGGACGGTCTCTGTTCACTGTGCAGGTAATGGTGACCATCTCTCCCTCTACATAGACCGCACTCTGTTGATCAAGTGATATCCTTGGCCATGCCAGCGGTTTTGTGGTGAAACAAATGAGAAGAAGAAGCAGAAATTGATTCAGTACATATTCTTGTGCAGTGCAAGTCTGGTACCTCAATGACAATTGTCTTGTGTTGAAGGAAAATGTTAACAGGGGATATTGAAATTCAATCCAGGAAAGGATATGGAGGAGCACAGTATAATTAAATTAACATATTTCACCTTCGAGGATCATTTTGGAAATCTAGCTATTCAGGTCAGTATCTGAGGGTGGAACCTGTATGTGACAAAGCAGCCAGTCTGAAGATAGTTCGAAATATGACACTCAGCGGAGTTCAAATCCTGGTGCCGTACTGTCATTGCGGGATTAACCTGTTCACTTTGATATTTCAGACATGTAGGGGTAAAATCGAACCTCCGTAACCTTGAAGGTGCCATAATATCTCATAGACTGTGAACAATGACTTGATATGACTTGGAGTAATTGTCACAATTCCGGTTTCCATCTTAATAAAAAATAAAGAGACACTGGAGACTGTGAGCAGATTATTAAGAAAGATGATACCAGAACTGAGAGGTTATAATGATCAAGAAAGTTTGAACAGGCTAGGGCTCTTTACTGTACAACAGAAAAGACTGAGGGGTGCCCTGATAGAGGGTATTAAGATTATGAAGGAGATACTGTTGTCTTTCCCCACGACTGGTCCAGACGTTTACTTCGGGTATCAAGGACTCAAGGCTACCAAATGATTGTTCACACATAGCACAATTATGCAGCGTTTCAAAATCTTATCTTCAACAGAGATTATACGCACTTGTCGATGTAACCTAGGTTACTTAGGTTAATCCGGGAGTCAGAACGGATCAGATGGTCATCCTCCCCTTCCGAATCTCCAAGTATTTGATCAGACTACTTAGTCCTGAGCTAGCTAGCCAGCACTTCGGAGCGTGCTTTCCTGTACCCTGTTTCGAGCATACTGCCTGGGCGATCAGCTCGGTATGTGTCGGACCTTCCTACCCGGTGTCCAGTGATTGGTCAGTCAGCTGTTCCTAAAGCTGCGGGTATGCTATGTCAGCCACAGTCGGTCAACCTTTCCCAAGTTTTGGCATATGCTTATTTTTGGTAGACTCATCCTTCAAGTTCCCACCACATTGCATAGCTAGTGCTCTGTTCTCCAGCCTTTGTCTGATAACAAGGCATGACCTTATTCCACCGACCACCTCCACCGCCCCCCACCCCCAACTTTTCCAAGCAACCAGCCGATATGGCGCATCTGTCACAAACTTAGCTATAGTGCAGACATGCCTTAATGACCAAATTGCATGTTTCACCACATTCACTTCCCCTTTACCAGTTCAGTTACATTACATTTCTTCTTCAGTACATCCTACTTCCCTGTTGTGGAATTGTTTACCCCTTTTAGCTGCACACACTACTTTCCCCACATACCAGGTTACACGGGTTGGATGGTGCCCGCCGACAATTGATCGGGTAGATGTAGAGAGGATGTTTTCACTTCCACCCAGACCGAAAATAGGGGCCATCAATTTAAGATAGTCAGTAAGAAATCCAATGGTGGAATTCAGGGGAAACATCTTTAACCAGAGAGTGGGGAGAATGTTGGACATTTTACCACTAGGAGACATTGAGGAGAACAGGTTAGATTCATTTAAGGAGAGATATTCATGAGTATTTGCCATGCTGAAACGTTCGTGAACTGGGTAGCATGGGGATATTGCTCACTGTTCACATAATCAGGCAGTTCGGATTAAATTGTATCTATCCGTAGGCTAATGAGTATTCATGTTATTTATATTATTTAAGGTGCAATCTTCCACCGGGCTGGAGGAACTTTGGAACACCACAAACCCGTTGGTAACTTAATTCCTCAAAAAATATCCTGCCGTCGAGAATCCGAAAAGCTACCTCCCGACTAATGATATCAGCTATCCGCCAGGAGACCTGGATTATTGTTTGCATTCTTGGCCGATTTACTGAAGAAGGGACAGAGTTGCCCTAGAGGGTGGACAATGAAGGTCCACTGGACCGGCTGCTGAGTGAGGAGATTGTCCAATGCGGAGAGATTGAGTAGACTGGACAGGGGTTTAGGAGAATGAGATATGATCTCTGTGAAACAGAAACGTCTTCAGCTGCTTAACATGGTAGGTGCTGAGGAAGTGTCTCCCCAGGCTGGAGAATCTAGACGCTCGGTCACAGTCTCAGAATACATGATCAGCCATTCCAGACAGAAATGAGGAGATATTTCTTCACCGAGAGTGTTGTGAATCTTTGTAATTCTCTACTCCAGAGGTTTTTGGATGAGTAGTCATTGACTATGTTCAAACAGAGGTCGATAGATTTTGGGGTATAGAGGGAACTAAAGGATATGGGGAGAGAGTGGGAAGGTGGAGTTGAGGTATAACATCAGCCATGATCACATTGAATGACAGAGAAGCTCGAAGGGTCGAATGGCCTCAAACGGCTCCAATTCTTATGCAGTAAAATTAATGGAGTTAAAAGCTGATAAATCCCCAGAACCTGATAATCTACATTCCTGAGTACTAAAGGAAGTGGCCATGGAATTATTGGCTGCATTGGTGGTCATCTTCCAAAATGTTATAGATCCTGGAGAAGTTCATACAAATTGGAAGGCAGCAAATTTAACCGCACTACTTTTAAAAAATGGAGGGACAGAAAACAAAAACAGTCGATTACAGGCCAGTTAGCCTTATATCAGCAATGGGAAAAATGCTGGAGTCTAGTTTAAAGGGTGTGACAGAAAACACCTGGAAAGCATAAACGGGATTGGATAAAGTCAGCATGGGTTTATAAAAGGGAAACCAGGCTGAACAAATACGCTGGAGTTTTTTTTAGGATATAACCAGTCGAACATATAAGGGAGAACCAGTAGATATGGAGTATTTGGATTTTAAGAAGGCTTTTGATATGGTCCCACATAAGAGGTTTGTGTGCAAAGTTAAAGCACATAGGATTAGAAGTAATATGCTAGCATGGACTGAACATTAATTGACAGATAGGAAACAGAGATTAGTGGGTTGCCACAGGGATCCGTGCGTGGGCCCCAGCTATCCACAATATATATTAATGTAAAACTTCCAAGTTTGCAGATGACACAAATCAGCGAGGGAGCGGGGAATGTGAGCTGTGAGGAGGATGCGAAGAGGCTCCAATGTGATTTGGACAAGTTCGGTGAATGAGCAAATGCATGGCAGAAGCAGTTTAACGTGGATAAATATGATCTTATCCACTTTGGTTGTAAAAACAGAAAGACATATTATTATCTGAAATGTGCTAGATTGGGAAAGGAGGAGGTGCAACGAGACCTCGGTATCCTTGCACACCAGTCGCTGAAAGCAAACAGTCAATTGCAGCAAGCAGTTAAGAAACCGAATGGTATAGAACAAAGAACAAAGGAAATTGCAGCACAGGAACAGGCCCTTCGGCCCTCCAAGCCTGCGCCGATCCAGATCCTCTATCTAAACATGTCGCCTATTTTCTCAGTGTCTGTATCTCTTTACTTCCTGCCCATTCATGTATCTGTCTAGATACATCTTAAAAGACGGTATCGTGCCTGCGTCTTCCACCTCCGCTGGCAACGCATTCCAGGCACCCACCACCATCGGAGTAAAAACTTTCCATGCATATGCCCCCTAAACTTTTCCCCTCTCACTTTGAACTCGTGTCCCCGAGTAATTGAATCCACCACTCTGGGAAAAAGTTTCTTGCTATCCACCCTGTCTATCCCTCTCATGATTTTGTACACCTCAATCAGGTCCTCCCTCAACCTCCGCCTTTCTAATGAAAATAATCCTAATCTACTCAACCTCTCTTCAGAGCTAGAGCCCTCCATACCAGGCAACATCCTGGTGAACCTCCTCTGCACCCTCTCCAAAGCATCTACATCCTTTTGTTAATGTGGCGACCAGAACTGCACGCAGTATTCCAAATGTGGCCGAACCAAAGTCCTATACAACTGTAACATGTCCTGTCAACTCTTGTACTCAATACCCCGTCCGATGAAGGAAAGCATGCCGTATGCCTTCTTGACCACTCTATTTACCTGCGTTGCCACCTTCAGGGAACAATGGACCTGAACACCCAAATCTCTCTGTACATGAATTTTCCCTAGGACTTTTCCATTTACCACATAGTTCACTCTTGAATTGGATCTTCCAAAATGCATCACCTCGCATTTGCCTTGATTGTACTCCATCTGACATTTCTCTGCCCAACTCTCCATTCTATCAATATTCTGCTGTATTCTCTGACAGTCCCCTTCACTATCTGCTACTCCACCAATCTTAGTGTCGTCTGCAAACTTGCTAATCAGACCACCTGTACTTTCCTCCAAATCATGAATGTATATCACAAACTACAGTGGTCCCAGCACGGATCCCTGTGGAACACCACTGGTCACACGTCTCCATTTTGAGAAACTCCCTTCCACTGCTGCTCTCTGTCTTCTGTTGCCCAGCCAGTTCTTTATCCATCTAGCTAGTACACCTTGGACCCCATGTGCCTTCACTTTCTCCATCAGGCTACCATGGGGAACCTTATCAATCGCCTTACTGACGTCCATGTATATGACATCTACAGCCCTTCCCTCATCAATCAACTTTGTCACTTCCTCAAAGAATTCTATTAAGTTGATAAGTTGGTATGTTGACCTTCATTACAAGAGAATTTAAGTACAGGAACAAGGACGTCTTACTACAGCTATGCAGGGCCTTGGTGAGACCACATATGGAGTACTGTGTGCAGTTTTGGTCTCCTCATCTGACGAAGGATGTTCTTGCCTTCGGGGTAGTGCAAAAAAGATATACTACACTGATTCCTGGGCTGGAAGGATTGACGTATGAGTAGAGACTGGGTCGACTAGGCCTATATTCACCAGATTTTAGGAGAATGAGGGGGATCTTATAGAAACCTATAAAAGTCTGAAATGACGAGGCAGGCTAGATGCAGGGAGGATGTTCCCGATGGCGGGGGAGTCCAGAACCAGGGGTCACAGTCTCAAGATACGTGGTATGCCATTTGGAGCCGAGGGTGGCGAACCTCTGGAACTCTCTTCAGCAGAAGGCAGTGGAGGCCAAGTTATTAAATATATTCAAGAAGGAGATAAACCTATTTCTTAATGGTAGAGGGATCAAGAAATATGGGGAGAAAGCGTGAACAGTGTATTGTATTAGGCGATTAACCATGATATTTTTTGAATAATGGAGCAGGCCAGAAGGGGCGAATGGTCTACTCCTGCTCCTATTTTCCATGTTTCTATGTTTATTATGTTCAATGATATGCTGTATATACTTAGCGTGAAAATGATTAAAACTTACCCACAACCATTACCTTTACACTATCACTTCCCTCCAAGATGAATTCCCTCTCTGATACTTTATTTCTGTAATCTACTGACCCGGTAGACACCTGGACTTTGATGTTAAAGATGGCCCAATATACAGATGCATTGGCTGTGTCTGCATTGATTGCTTCATTCTGGCTTCCTCTGTACAGAAAGAAACTGCTTCCTGAATATGAGGACGGTGCTTCACAGGTAATACTGACTGATTCTCCTTTCACAAATATTCTATCTGGACTGTCCAAGTATACTGATAGCTTTTGAGGGTAATCCATAAGGAAAGGAATCCATGTTAAACACACAAACCTGCTGGCTGGGAGCGTGATCACCGCCTGCTTTTCACTGAAACTGAAATTAATAACCATGAAGTCAAATTAAACTAAATTCCAGGAGGTTTTGAAGTTATTAACCAATCCCGATTTTACGCTGCATTTAAGTGAGGTTAAAATCGGGTGGAATGTAAATCGTGCGGCCGATCCAAATCTCTTTCTTCACACTTAGTGGATTTGATTAAAATTCACCATCAATGTCACAATGAGGTGTGAGGTCATTGGTTGGGCGGAGTTTAAGTCCCCAAATTCAGACTCAACGGGAACATGTTCCTCTTGTGCAACAGCATAAACCCGCTAATATCTCATCACCAGTTCATATAACACACCACCAGATTTTCATTTATTTTGCCTCCAGTTGAACAACAATTAGAAAAGCAGGCGTCTAACTACCTTCCAATGCCGGGGATATATTTTAACCCATGATATCTAAGTAATAATGTTGCTGGCAGTGGATGCAGAGTGGGTGAATTGGTCAAGGGTTGACTTCTGCGTTCATAAAGCGCCTTTCATGACTGCATCCCAAAGCACTTTATATTCAATGAAGTATGATTTGAAATGTAGGCACTATGCGAATATAGGAGGTGTGTTCGTCAGTTGCACACGTCAAGTTCCCACAAGCAGCAATTTGATAATGCCTAGGTAACCTGTTTCTGTGATGTTGATTGAGGGATAAATATTGGTCCGCGGACACTGTGGAGAACTCCCCTGCTCTTTCTCCAAAGAGTGGACATGGGAACTTTGATTTCCACCTGCGAGGGCAGACAGATCCTCGCTTTCTCATCTCCTCTGAAAGACGGTACCTCCAACAGTTTAGCGCTGCCTCAGTACTGCCCCTCCGGCTGTGAGACATTCCCTCAGTACTGCAATGAGGTGTGAGCCTATTTTATCCCATTCCAGTCCTGGAGTCGGACTTGAACCTTCATCCTCCTGACGCAGATTGCGGGTGTTAGCCACTGAGGCACTCGCGGCTGCTCATTGGCTTGCACTGTACTCTCAGTGTTGGAAAATGCATTTTGTTACAGTGAATAAAATACCGATTTGTGAAACAGTCAAGTGCGTTGAATGGAGATATTGACAGAGTCGATTCTCTCTCACTGGCCTGCTACAGTAACCATCACAGCCTCGCTCAGTTGGGAAAGTAACCGCATATCTAGGATGAATTTTACATATAGGAGTTGGTACAGCCCTCCTTGGTTTGCACCAATAACCTGGAATGTTCCAATATTATCCTTTGTGATTATTTGATTGGCAGACAGCCATTTCTTATCTCTCAAAAAATCGAAGACTTTACTGCTACTGTCTCCAGTCACGTTGCAGGAAATGGTGGCCGTCTCTCCAACAACAGACACCCCAGTCGGTTGATCAAGAGATATCACTGGTGTTGTTAGTGGATCTGTGGTGAAATAAATGGAGAGCACAGTTAGAAACGAACAAGCAGAATTTCATGCACAGCAGATTGATAACTCAATACTGATTGCTTGGTGTTGAAGGGAAGTGTTACGCTCGAGGACACAGCTTCTTCAAAAAAAGAGATTTCAGAATTTGTTTAAAAAGGGAAAGTACGATTTGCATTTACATAGCGCCTTTCAGTAACTCAGGTCGTGCCAAACCGCATCACAGCCAATGAGGTAGATCTGAACTGCAGTCACGGCTGCAATTTAGGAAATAAAGACGCTAAGGAGATTGTAAGAGCAAAGACATTTATAGACCTGCAGGAAGAAATAATTTAAAAATGCAGTGCAAATATCTACAATAAATGAAATCAGCAAATTCTAAATTACATTGAAATTCAAGGAGGCTGATTGTAGTTATGCTGTCGTTTTATGTTTTTTTTATGTTTCGACCAAGGCCTGAACACAGGATTCAGTGCTGGGCACAACAGCTCAGGGATGATATATTGTTCATTGAGTGGGTGCAGCACAGATTCACCGGAATGATAAATTAGGAGAACATATAAAAGAGTCATGCATGATCTAATTGAGGTGTTTGAGAGAAATGAAATATTTTCTTTTCCTTCTTGCATCGTGCGGTGCTGCTGACAAGGCAAGCAGTTGTTGCCCATCCCGAAATGCCCTTGAACTGAGTGGCTTGTTAGGGCCATTTCAGAGGTGACTTAAGAGTCAACCACATTGCTGTAGATATGGAGTCACATGTAGGCCAGATCGTTAAAGACAGCAAACTTCCTTCTCCAGGGAATATTGGAGAGCCAGTTAGGTTTTTACATAAACGATGACATTTTCTTGGCATGATTACTGATACGAGCTTCTAATTCTTAATTTAATTTAATTAATTGAATTTAAATTCCACCAACTATCGGGGTGGGATGTGTACTCGAAGGCCCAGGGCGTTATTCTGGATCTCTGGATTAATAGGTCAGGGTCATTACGACTTCACCAATCTATCCCTACCAGCTAGATAGGGAGAAACTGTCTGCTCTGGTGTCAGCGTCCAGACCAGAGGGCAAATAACCTCACAGTTGGAGTGCGGCCGTTCAGGAGTGATGGCGGGAAGATGGAATTCACAGGAGGAGCAGTTTTATTCCGGTACTCCATCCTTCAGAACAATTTCCAGACGAGATCAATTGAAAATTCCAGGCTTGAAATTGATATTTTGTTGTTAGGTAAAGGCATTAAATTATATGGAAGCAAGGCGATGAAATGGAGAAAAGGTAAACATCAATCATTTTGGGCTTGAATAAGTGAACAAGCGTGAGGTGTTGGATGGCTTCTCTTATATTCCGATGCCACATTTTAGGAATTGGCTGGCTAACTGAGACAAATCTAGAAGTAAACATAATATCAAACAGAATATTGACCTGGGACCGCAGGGAGTGTTGTGTGTCTATTGTAACACTCAAGACCGAGAGGGAATGGATGTAATGTAAGAAAATAATCACATTTCCTATCGTGCCTGCCCAATGACAGCTGCTGAGATGCAGACCTACATCACCGTGATCAATGTCACAACACGGTTAGACACAGAACTGAAATTAAATGTGAAAAAAGCAAACTGAATGATCTAACAGTACAAGACTTTAGTTACTCCTTGGAAGTATTTTAGAGAGACACATTGACACTAACCTTGAGAAGTACCCCACCGAATCCCAAAAAACACTAAAATGAGAAAAGATGAAGTGATTCAACGAAGAACATTGCTTTTCTTAGGATCATAAAATGATAGATCATAGAATAAATACCATTCGACCCATTGTGCTTATGCTGTCTCTTTGGTAGAGCTATGTAATCAATCTCATTCCCGTACGCTTTCTCCATCATCCTCTATTTACGCATTCACGTACTTATTCAATTATATCATGAATGTTACGATTGAATCTGCTTCCTGCTCTATTTTAGGAATTACATGCCAGATCACAACAATATTTCATCATGTCATGTCTGGTTCTTTTGTCAGTCAAGTTAGATCTGTGCCCTCTGGTTACCGGCTCTTCTGCCACTGGGAACTGTTTTCCTTGTCCATTCCAAAAACAACTTCAATGATTTTGAACACCTCCATCAAAACCCCTCTAAGTTTTCTTTGTGCTAAGGAGATCAACCCCAGCTTCTCCAGTTGCTCCGCATAATTGAGGGGAAGGACTCGGGAATATAGTCAACATTCAGAACCAGGCCCTTGAGGAGTGAAGTGGAGAAACACTTCTACATGTAAGGGTGTTAGAATTTCAAAACTCTCTTCTGCAAACAGAAATTGATGCAAGGTCCGTTGTAAATATTAAATCTGAGATTGATAGATTTTTGTTAACCAGATAGATGAAGGGGTCTGGGACAAAAGCAGAAATGTTGTGTTAGAACAGAGAACAGCCATGATCTGATTCAATGATAAGAAAAGCTCGATGGTTTAAATGGCCTCTTCCTGTCCCTATGATCATTTAACTGGTTGTAGAATAGTGACTGCAGACTTTTATATCTAGAGCACTTGAATAAAACTGGGTAGAAGTTATGCTTGAGCTTCACAATGCCCTGGATAGACCACACCTGGAGTTACTGAGAGTATTTCTGGGCACCACACCTTAGCAAGGGTATATTGGCATTGGAAGGAGTGCAGTGTAGGTTTACCAGAATGATAGCTTTTTAAACAAAATCCTTCATGGGATGTGGGCTTCGCTGGCAAGGCCAGCATTTATTGCCCATCCCTAATTGCCCTTGAGAAGGTGGTGGTGAGCTGCCTTCTTGAACCGCTGCAGTCCATGTCGGGTAGGTACACCCACAGTGCTGTTTGGAAGTGAGTTCCAGGATTTTGACCCAGCGACAGTGAAGGAACGCCGATATAGTACCAAGTCAGGATGGTGTGTGACTTGGAGGGGAAATTGTAGGTGGTGGTGTTCCCATGTATGTGCTGCCCTTGTCCTTCTAGTTGGTCGAGGTCGCAGGTTTGGAAGGTGCTGTCTAAGGAGCCTTGGTGCATTGCTGCAGTGCATTTTGTAGATGGTACACACTGCTGCCACTGTGCGTCGGTGGTGAGGGAGTGAATGATTGAAGATGGGGTGCCAATCAAGCGGGCTGCTTTGTCTTGGTTCGTGTGGAGCTTCTTGAGGTTTCTTGGAGCTGCACTCATCCAGGCAAGTGGAGAGTATTCCATCACACTCCTGACTTGTGCCTTGTAGATGGTAGAATGGCTTTGGGGAGTCAGGAGGTGAGTTATTCGTCTCAGGATTCCTAGTCTCTGACCTGCTCTTGTAGCTACGGTATTGATATGGCTACTCCAGTTCAGTGTCTGGTCAATGGTAGCCCCTAGGATGTTGATATTGGGGGTTTCAACGATGGTAATGCCGTTGAATGTCAAGGGGAGATGGTTAGATTCTCTCTTGTTGGAGATGGTCATTGCCTGGCACTTGTGTGGCGCGAATGTTACTTGCCACTTATCAGCCCAAGCTTGGATATTGTCCAGGTCTTGCTGCATTTTTACACGGACTGCTTCAATATCTGAGGAGTCACGAATGGTGCAGAACATTGTGCAATCATCAGTGAACATCCCCACTTCTGACCTTATGATTGAAGGAAGTCATTGATGAAGCAGATGAAGATGGTTGGGCCCAGGACACTACCCTGAGGAACTCCTGCAGTGATGTCCTGGAGCTCAGACGATTGACCTCCAACAACCACAACCATCTTCCTATGTGCTAGGTATGACTCCAGCCAGTGGAGGGTTTTCTCCCTGATTCGCATTGAGCTCAGTTTTGTTAGGGCTCCTTGATGCCATACTCGGTCGAATGCTGCCTTGATGTCAAGCGCAGTCACTCTCACCTCACCTCTTGAGTTCAGCTCTTTTGTCCATGTTTGAACCAAGGCTGTAATGAGGTCAGGAGCTGAGGGGCCTTGGCGGAACCCAAACTGAGCGTCACTCAGCAGGTTGGCGCGAAGCAAGTGCCGCTTGATGGCACTGTTGATGACACCTTCCATCACTTTACTGATGATTGAGAGGAGGCTAATGAGGCGGTAGTTGGCCGGGTTGGATTTGTCCTGCTTTTTTGTACAGGACATACCTGGGCAATTTTCCACATTGCAGGGTAGATGCCAGTGTTGTAGCTGTACTGGAACAGCTTGGCTAGGGGCTCGGCATGTTTTGGAGCACAGGTTTTCAGTACTATTGCCGGAATCTTGTCAGGGCCCATAGCTTTTGCAGTATCCAGTGCCTTTAGTCGTTTCTTAATATCACGTGGAGTTAATCGAATTGGATGAAGTCTGGCATCTGTGAAGCTGGTCTCCAATAGTTAAATTATGAGGATAGTTGACAGAAACGAGGGCTCGATTCCCTGGAAATAAGAAGTTTAAGTGTTGCTTTGATCAAAATGTTCAAGAAACAAATGGGAACAGATTGGGTAGATAGAGGGAAATCATTTCCACTGGTGGGGGAGTCTAAGACTAGGGGACAGAGTCCAAAATATAGAGCTTTCAGGAGTGAAATTAGAAAATGTTTGAACACACAAAGCGTGGTAGAAGATTGGAAATCTATTCTGCAATTGGCAATCAATGTTCAATCAATTATTAATATTAGTATGAAATTGATGACTTTTGGTTCAATAAAGGTATTAGGAGATATGGGGCAAAAGCGGGTCTATGGAGTTAGATCACAGATCAACCATGATCTTGCGGAATGGCAGGACAGGTTCGAGGGTCTGAATGGCTTCCTCCTGTTCTTGTTTTCCTTTTCAGTTTCCAGATTGATATTGTCTGAAATCAAGTCACCTTCGAGAGGTACAGCACTGAAACAGGCCCTTTGAGTCTGTGCTGACCAACAGCCACCCATTTATACGAATCCCACATTAATCCCATATTCTTACTATTCTCCTACCACTTACACTAGGGGCCATTTATAATGGCCAATTTGCCTATCAAACTACAAGTCTTTGGCTGTGGGAGGAAAACAGAGCACCCAGCAGAAACACACACGGTCACAGAGAAAACTTGCAAACTCGAGAGCCCAGAAGCGAAGCCGGGTCTCTGGAGCTGTGAGACTGTAGTGCCAACCAGTGCGCCACTGTACTGCCCTAACCTTGTGGCATGGTTGTTAATGCAATACATTTGAAATTGTAGTAAACAGTGAGGAGGTCAACTGCAGACTTCAGGTGGGCTCCAAGAGAGTGCTGAAATGGGCTGACACAGGACAGGTGACATCTAGTGCATGGAAGTGATGAAGTGATGCACTATTTATGGAGGATTGAGGAGAGGTGATATGGCGTAAACGATAAAATGTCACAGGGAAGTCAGGAACATACTTCACATACAGCAAGAGTGCAAGATTATGAGGAGAGTTGTTCAATCTGTTTAAAAAATAGGATACATGTTTATAAAAATAATGGTGCATAGTACAAAAAAAATGGAGGCTATTCTGAAGAAAATGCATATCACTGGTTAGGCCTCAACTGGATCATCGTGTCCAGTTCAGGGCACCACACCTTAGAAAGGATGTCAACCCTTGGAGAGTGTGGGGAGGAGATTTACTGGAATTGTAGCAGGGATGAGGGACTTCAGTTATGTGGGGAAATTGGACAATGTGGGAAGTTCTGCTTGAAGCAGTGCAGTTTAAGAAGGACATGTGATGGAGGGGATTCAGAATTATAAGAAGGCTTCGGGGAACAAAGAACAAAGAACAAAGAGAGCAAAGAAAATTACAGCACAGGAACAGGCCCTTCGGCCCTCCAAGCCTGCACCGATCCAGATCCTCGATCTAAACCTGTCGCCTATTTTCTAAAGGTCTGTCTCTCTTTGCTTCCTGCCCATTCATGTATCTGTCCAGTTACATCTTAAAAGACACTATCGTGCCCGCATCTACCACCTCCGCTGGCAACGCGTTCCAGGCACCCACCACCCTCTGCGTAAAGAACTTTCCACTCATATCCCCCCAAAACGTTTCCCCTCTCGCTTTGAACTCGTGGCCCCGAGTAATTGAATCCCCCACTCTGGGAAAAAGCTTCTTGCTATCCACCCTGTCTATACCTCTCATGATTTTATACACCTCAATCAGGTCCCCCCTCAACCTCCGTCTTTCTAATGAAAATAATCCTAATCTACTCAACCTCTCTTCATAGCTATCTCCCTCCATACCAGGCAACATCCTGGTGAACCTCCTCTGCACCCTCTCCAAAGCATCTACATCCTTTTGATAATGCGGCGACCAGAACTGCACGCAGTATTCCAAATGTGGCCGAACCAAAGTCCTATACAACTGTAACATGACCTGCCAACTCTTGTACTCAATAGCCTGTCCGAAGATAGAAAGCATGCCGTATGCCTTCTTGACCACTCTATTGACCTGCGTTGCCACCTTCAGGGAACAATGGACCTGAACACCCAAATCTCTCTGTCCATCAATTTTCCCCAGGACCTTTCCATTTACTGTACATTTCACTCTTGAATTGGATCTTCCAAAATGCATCACCTCGCATTTGCCCGGATTGAACTCCATCTGCCCTTTCTCTGCCCAACTCTCCAATTTATCTTTATTCTGCCATATTCTCTGACAGTCCCCTTCACTATCTGCTACTCCACCAATCTTAGTGTCGTCTGCAAACTTGCTAAACAGACCACCTATACTTTCCTCCAAATCATTTATGTATATCACAAACAACAGTGGTCCCAGCACGGATCCCTGTGGAACACCACTGGTCACACGTCTCCATTTTGAGAAACTCCCTTCCACTGCTACTCGCTGTCTCCTGTTGCCCAGCCAGTTCTTTATCCATCTAGCTAGTATACCCTGGACCCCATGCGACTTCACTTTCTCCATCAGCCTGCCATGGGGAACGTTATCAAACGCCTTACTGAAGTCCATGTATATGACATCTATAGCCTTTCCCTCATCAATCAACTTTGTCACGTCCTCAAAGAATTATATTAAGTTGGCAAGACATGATCTTCCCTTCACAAAACCATGTTGCCTATCACTGATAAGCCCATTTTCTTCCAAATGGGAATAGATCCTATCCCTCAGTATCTTCTCCAGCAGCTTCCCTACCACTGATGTCAGGCTCACCGGTCTATAATTACCTGGATTATCCCTGCTACCCTTCTTAAACAAGGGGAGAACAACTGGGGAGAATGAGTTCCCTCTTGCAAATGGGCAGTTAAGCAGTGATAAAGGATTTATAATAATTGAGAAAAGAGCTACTTTTTAAATGATGGAGTTTTGCACATAGAGGGATGATAAAACTTCGAATGGAATGCTGTAAAATATCATTTGGGGTTCCTGGGGTGGAGGATGCAAAGACATACAGCTGAGTGTTGGAATAGTCAGACAATGGAGAACAGTAGTTGGAGTAAGATTGTCTGGTCTCTATCCTTAAAGGCTACATAATAATCAGGAGAGAGGATAGGAATAGTGAACCATGGAGCAGCATTTTAACCCAAGTGTCGGAGTTCCTTTACAGAATAGATGGTTGGATTAAGGGTAGGGTTTGAGATTGAAAATAATGGAGATTAAGTGATAACTGTTGAGAAGAAGGGACAGCTGCTGCACTGTGTTTATTGACGGCCATTAGTCACTGCCTTCTCTAGAGGTCTATATTTCAATGATGTGGCCAACTCCAGCAAACTGAAAGAGGAGGCTTCCTCTAAATAATGAGTACCGACTGGTGTTTGAATTCATTAGAAACCAGTCTTTTACTGTGAGACTGTCCTAACGGTCACAAACATCACAACTCGGGAGCCACCTGCATGGAGTGGGGAAGAAAAAATAAATGCCGATGGATAAAGTATGAGAAAGCAGACCAAAATGGAGTTTACAGTGCGAGGAAGTGTTTGCAACGGAAACCTGTAGTTTCAGATCAGAAGTGGTTCACCTGAGACAGACAGCAGCTTAATTCTTGACACCAAGAACAGTGTATCAGAATCAAACTTCGCTTTGAACATATGGAATGAACATACATTTTGGCAATCTTAATCATACTCTTTCAATCGATTACTTAATTAATTCTTGTACAAATCACCACTTTGGGTGCAGTAGCAGTCTAAATCTCCATGCTTGCATTTACGAATAGTATTAAATTCAAGTTACTTCAAGTGCAAACATTTATTAAATATTCCACATAACATCTCAGTCTGTCAATGAGTGGACATATAAGATGATGTCCAATAGTTATGCATTCCTGCACTGTATACAGCAATTGAGAAAACGTATGGAATTCTGAGCTTTCAAAATAGGGCTGTTGAATACATAAAGCAAGCAAGTTATGCTAACTATTTACTAATCTCTGTTTAGGCTTTATCTGGAACATTTTGTACAATTATGAGCACCACACTTTAGGAAAATGGCCAATACCATGGAGAGAGTGCAGACAAGATTTATTGGATGATACTATCACTGAGGGATTCAGTTATAGAGAGAGATTGGAGAATCTGGGATTGTTTTCGTGACATCAGAGAAGGTTATGGGAATATATAATAGTCATATTCAAAACCATGAGGGGTTTTGATGATGTAATTGCATCACATGGAATTGCGTGGCATATACAGATATGTTTTAAATAAATCACAGGGCCCTGTAACACAAGTCTCAGGCTTGGGCTGTTAAGTGGCAAGTAGCATTCGCGTCACACAAGTGTCAGGCCAAGACGACCTGCAACGAGAAAGAGTCGAACCATCTCCCATTGACGTTAAATGGCAGTACCATCACTGAATCCCCCACTATCAACCTCCTGCGGGTTACCAATCACGGGCATTTAGCTGGAATAACCGTCTAAATATTGTGGCTGCCGGAGCAGGTCAGAGCCTGAGAATTCTGTGTCTAGTAACTCACCTCCTGACACCCCAAAGCCAGTCTACCATCTACAAGGCACAAGTCAGGAGTGTGATGGAATACTCTCCACTTGCCTGGATGAGTGCAGCTCCAGAAAGACTCAAGAAGCTCCACACGATCTAAGACAAAGCAGCCCGCTTGATTGGCACCCCATCTACAACTATTCACTCCCTCCACCACCGATGCACAGTGGCAAGTGTGCACCATCTGCAAGATGTACTGCAGCAATTCGCCAAGGCTCCTTCGACAGCGCCGCCCAAAACCATGACCTCTATCACTGAGAAGGACAAGGACAGTAGGCGCATCGTAAACATCACCTGCAATTCTCCCTCCAAGTCATACACCATTCCGATATGAAACTATGTTGGCCATTCCTTCACTGTAACTGGGTCAAAATTCTGGAACTCATTTACGAACAGCACTGTCGGTGCATCTACCCCGCACGGACGACAGCAGTTCAAGAAGGCTGCTCGCCACCACCTTCTCAAGGGAAATTAAGTGTGGGCAAAAAATACTTACCAAGCCAGCGAGGCCCACATCCCCTGAAAGAATAAACAAAGTAGAGAAATTGACCATTCGATCGAACTATTCAGTACCATCGTTCACACTCCACACCTTACATCTCATGTCAGTTTTTCACCCAATCCCTCTATTCCCTTGTTTCGCAGTCAATCATCCAATTTGCATTGGAACGTAGCTAAGCAACTTCCTTTAACAACTTCGTGTGGTTGTGTGTTCCAAATAGAAAGAAGAGGGAAGCTGTTTCCAAGGGCAAGTCGGTTTTAACCACATTTCATAACTGGAACACATTGGGAAAAAAACTAGAAGTGAAATGTGGAGAATAGTTTGACTCAGAGTGATGTTATGATCTGGAACTTAAAAGGTGGTGAAATCACATTCCATAGGACGTTTCAAAAGGTGATTGGAAATGTATAGAAGAGGATTAATTTGCAGGGTTATGGGCAAAAAATGAGATGTTAGACTGAATTTAACAACTCATACAAAGAGCGGGAATGGAGGCGAGGGGCCAAATGGGCTTCTTCCTGGCTTTCAGACTCAACAATTCTAATTACATGAGTACTATACAGATGTCCTTTTCAACATAGTGTCTGTACTCCATGGCGAATATCAAAACATGCTCTTGCATCAAATAGCACAAAAATGTGCTTCACGTTGTTCAAAAACATAAAGTATCCATTTTATGGCTAAATGACATTGTCACTGAAAGACAAAGGGAAGGTACTGGCTGCAGAGTGTGTACAAACACTGTGCATCACATGAGACCATCAATGGGAATCGGAGCTCCATTAGAGAATGGATGGAAGCATTTACTGTGGGAATTGTGAATGGAAAATATGGAGATTGGGAGATAAATTCTGAGCACATTGGACAGCTGAAACACTGTGTTTATTGAAGGATATTAGTCTCCGCTCACTGTGCAGATCTATATCTCAGAGATGTGCTCAAGTCTAGCATGCTGAATTAGGAAGATGAGTTATAGTTTCATCGATGTGAGCAGTGTCTGAATTAATTAGAAACATATATTTGTACAGGCAGTGCACACACACACACACGTTCACAAATATCATAAGGAACCTTAAATCGAATGTAAGTTGGAATAGAGATGGAAAAATAAGCAAACATTCTGAAAACTGCAAGTATGAAAGAGGATAGTAAGAGCACTAAGGCATCATAGTGGAAGCAATGGTTTCAACTGGAAGGAGTTTCAGTTCAAAGAAAGAGGAACTGAACCACTGCCAGTGAGAACAGTGACTCAGAACCAACGGAGTCTCTCAAAATATATTCACTCGAATATTCACACACTATGTAGCTAAACTTCTCCCTCTAATTTCTGTCTCCAAATCTCCTGAAGATACTGATTCACTCGTTCAGCCCCCCTCCCCGCCACTCCCCCACCCCACAACCGCCACATGGAATACCCCACCCCATTGTCTGAGCATGTATGTGTGCTGATATTGTGCGGGTTACTTGACCTGAAGTCTGCAGGTACTAACTAAACCATCAGCAGTCCAACAAGCTCACATATCCTCCTGATAAAATGCACCATCCTCCAAATCATGACCAGTGACAAAATTCAACAGCGGGTTATAAAACTTCAACATATCCAACAAGGAATTCAGGAGACAATTCTTCAGAATGTGTTTGGAAAGTGGAACATGATAGAACTTGTGACATGAAGCCAGATTAGAAATACAATATCAATTAGAAAGGAAATTGAAGATATTTCAGACTGATGTTAGCAGTGAGCTCAAATGCTGAGACCCTCAGAAACACTTTACCTCAGACAAAAAGGAAATTAGGCCCTGACAGTAAGAACAGTGAATGAGAACCGAGAGTGTGTTTAAACAGATTAAATTAAAATACGCTGTGACAATTTTTCACTGATTCTTTCAACCGAAGCTCACAGCAATGAATTCCGAAGGCCACCATAATTAGAGAAACAACAGATCTTACTCCCATGCAATTATTTACTAATAATATTGCATTCAAGAAATTTGAGATAACTAGAGATAGTTAATATTCCATCTAATTGATTTTAAAACATAAAGAAGGCAACTTACTTCGGGAAACTGTATAAAGTGAATAGATAATGCAAACAAACCACATGCAGTTTTACATCGGGACGGCAGTACCTGGGGAGATTGAGTTAAATTGTGAGCACAAAGGCAGCAACATCACTGAGTTTATTGAAGGACAAAGGTCTCCAACCACACTGCAGATTTTTGTCTCAGTGAAATGTTCAACTCTAGCAGGCTGAATAAGGGAGTAGAATTAATATAAACTACGAAATCTGAACGTCACCTGAATTATTCACCAGAAGGGTTTAGTTGCTGCAAACAAGTCGCACACACACTCACAAATATGACCAAGTGCCAGAAATTCGGATGCAAGATGGAAAATGGAATGGCACATAGGCAAACAAGTGGAAAATGGTCAGCACTGAACAGAACAGTAACAGCTGTTAGGCGTGATAAAGAAAGTTTGTGGATTCCCCTTGTAGCTGTGTTAGTTTAAAGAAAGAGGGACTTGTCCTCCAGCAGAAAGGGCAGTGGCACAGTGCAAAATAACTCTATATATATTTACTAGAATATCCACTGACTGTGTATATTTTCCCAATGGATGTCGAACATTGCATGCTGCATTTATGTCTAGAATAGATTTATACAATTTTACAGCACAGAAGGAGGCCATCGTTCCCATGCTGGCTCCTTGAAACGGTTGTCCAATATGCTCCCATATTCCAGCGCTATCCCCATTATCCGAGAAATCAGTTCCCTTCTAGTTCAAGTCCAGTTGTCTTTTCAAAGACCTGAAGGAATCTGCTCCCTCCATTTCTTTAGATGGCAGATTCCAGACCACACTAGCCCTCAATGTGAGAATGATTCTTCTCATTTCTCCTCTAGTTCTTCTCCAAATATATTAAATGGTTGACCATTGGTTACTGACACACTTGTGACAGGAAGCAGTTTCTCCCTACTTTCACTATCAAGCCCTAATAACTGTGTATACCTCTGTTAGATCTTTCCTTACAATCCTCTGTCCCATAGAGAGAAAACCCACTTTCGAGAACCTGCCAAAGCAACTGAAGTATTTCATCTTTTGTATCAATCCCAGCTTATATAATCACTGATAGAACAATATTTAAATCAACTTAATGCGTTTGGAAAACCTCACCTCCCATCAACTTAAATCGTGTATGATCTGACACAATCAAATACACATAAAACTGTTTGACTTCCCTTGCTCCATCCTATCTAACATTTGCCTTACAAGTATGGCAACACCTTGATATTCTCAGGGAACATTAATTATCATTCTGGGTGATTTTTAATCGCGCTCTATTCCTCTGTGTTATTCACTCTTCATAAACTGAACTAATAATCCAGTGGCCTGGACTAATGATCCTGAGATATCAATTCATAATCCCACCAGGGAAGCTGTGGCAATTGTAATTCAATGAATAAATAAACCTGGAATAAAAAAAAACCATTCTGTATCAGTAATGGTGACGGGGAAAATACCAGCTCATAATATAATATACAAAGGTTTTAGGGGCGGCACAGTGGTTAGCACCACAGCCTCACAGCTCCAACGACCCAGGTTCGATTCTGGGTACCGCCTGTAAGGAATTTGCTGTTCTCCCTGTGATCATGTGGGTTTTCGCCGGTTTCCATCCACATCCAAAGACTTGCAGGCTGATAGGTAAATTATCCATTATAAAATTGCTCCTAGTATAGATAGGTGGTAGGGGAATTGAGGGAAGAAGGGGTAGGTATTTGGGATTAATGTAGGATTAGCATAAATGGATGGTTGATGCTTGGCACAGACTCGGTGGGCCGAAGGGCTTTTTTCAGTGCTGCATCATAAAATGAAAAAAAATATCTAAAGCCATCTGGTTCATTAATGTCGGTGAGGGAAGGAAATCTGCCGTCCTTCCTTGATAAATTGGGTGGATCGATAGCTCTGTAATATGGTCAACTCTTGTATACTGAATGAGGAAGTGAAGGATAAATCATTAGAATGGAATGCTTTTAGACATTGCTGGTAGGTTTACAGACTGTGCATTCATAGTCACAAAAATCACACTGCGTGTGTTATCGGTATTGAAGGCAGATTAGAAATTCAATATCAATTAGAAAGGAACTGGAATATATTTCAGACTGATGTTAGCAGTTACCTCAAATGCTGAAAGACTCAGAAACACTTCACTTCAGACAAACAGGAAGTTATCCCCTGACAGTGAGAACAGTGCATGAGAACGAACAGTATGTTTAAACAGATTGAATCAAAATATATTGTGCATTATTTCTGATATGCTTTCAACTGAAGCTTATATTAATGAATTCCGAGGCCAGCAAATCACAGGAGAAATAATAGATCTTACTCAAAGGCTATCATTTGCTAATAATGTTGCATTCAAGTCATTCAAGAGATAGATATGTTTAATATTCCATCTAATTGATTTTAAAGTATAAATACAGAAAGTTATTTAGGGAAACGTGCAAAGAGATTAGATAATGCAAACAAACCACACTGCGGTTTTACAGAGTGATGACAGTACCTGAAAAGATTGAGAGAAATTTTGAGCACAACGGCAGCTACAGCACTGAGTTTATGGAAGGACATCAGTCTCCCCGACTCTGCAGTTCTATGTCTCAGTGAAATGCTCAGCTCTAGAGGGAAGAATGAGGAAGTGGAATTCAAAAAAAAATCTACGATATCTGAAAGCCGCTTGAATTATGCACCAAAAGGGTTTAGTTGTTGCAAACAATACACAGACACGCTCACAAATGTAAAAAGGTGCCTGAAATTCGGATGCAAGATGGAAAATGGAATGACAAATAAGTAAACAAACGGTAAATTATCAGCCCTGAACAGGAAAAGTTAGGCGTTGTAAAGAAAAGTTGTGGTTTACACTTGCAGGAAAGTTAGTTCAAAGAAAGAGGAACTTAGTCTCCTGCAGAAAGGACAGTGTCTCAGAACAAAATGTCTAAATATATATTGATTTGAATATCCACTGACTTTGTATATTTTATCAGTAAATGTCGAGCATTGCATGCTGCATTTATGTCTAGAATAGATTTTTAGAATCCTACAACACAGAAGGAGGCCATTCACCTGTCTTGCCCATGCTAGCTCCTTGAAAAAGCTGTCCAATATCCTTCTACATCCAAGCGTTATTCCCATTGACACGACAAAGCAGTTTCCTTCAAGTTACAGTCCAGTTGTCTTTTCAAAGACCATTTGGAATCTGCTTCCAACATTCCTTTAGGTAGCACATCCCAGATGACAAGAACTCTCAGTATGACGCTGATTTTTCTGATTTCCCCTCTCGTTGTTTTCCAAGTATAGTAAATCGTTGATCATTGGGTACTGACCCACTTGTGACAGGAGCAGATTCTCTCTATTTTATCTATCAAACGCCATAATAATTATGAATACCTCTGTTAGGTCTCTCCTTAGCCTCTGCATTTCACAGAGAACAAACCCAGTTTATATAGTCTCCCAAAGTAACTCAAGTATTTCATCTCTGCTAGCAATCCCAGCTTCTACAATCACCTGTCGAGCAGTATTTAACTCAAATTAACAACTCTGGGAAACCTCAAACTTCAACAACTTAAATCGTGCATCATCTGAAACAATCAGACACAAATAAAACCGTGTGCCTTCAATTGCTCCTTCCCATTCCTTTCCCATATATGATAGAGGCGAATTTCCCTGGAAGACAGTTCTGATGGTACCGTCTCTCGGTCTTGTCTTGGGTAGAATGGAAACTTCCAGTGTTGGAGCTCAGACGCTGTTTCTCCATGAACAGTCTGATCACGGAAGGTGTAAACACGGCCCCTGACAGAGTCCTCATCAGAACTCCATTCATAGACACTTTACAACGGGGCCACCAGGTCACTATGAGCAGCGGGCACTCTCTTTGCTTCTTGCTCTGCCCTCAATCACTCAACTCTCTTGAAAACTGTACCCAGTCTCACTCCCTCAGTGTTAATCACTGAGGATGCAGCATAGGCAATCATCTGCTCCAATGGCTTTCCAATCTCGAGTAATACAAACCAAACTACTTGTTGAGTTCATCCACTGAGCTACAGGAGATTGGACACCTCACTCCCACTCCCGCACTGGCCATATGTCCACTCAGCTAATTCACAGATCCTAAATCCAGTCGCTTTGGTATAAATTATTTAACCACTCACCAAACAGCAGTGTTAAGGCGGCTATGCCCATGTCCTTGTGGGAGCTGCTTCGAGACATGACAGCTGTAAACAATCATGACTGAATCTCTTTCTCCAGCTCACAGAAGTTCAACCCAGGAAGTTAAGATGGGAGTGGATACAGAGGCTGGGAGGAAATGAAGTGGTCACCACAACTAAAGCCACAGTACAGACTTCTGTCCAACAGTGAGTGAGATACTGATGAGAACATTGCAAGGTCCAAAATGACAGCCTATGGAGATTAGGCAATGATGACAGGATGAAGCAGCTGGGACAGATTCCACACTCAGAACAACAGAGAAGTAAATGTGTGTTCGTTTGAGACCTTTTCTTGCATCGTAGTTCAGAGTGCAATGTTGGGTAAAGTCCTTCCCCTGCCCCTCCGCCAACTATTTCGCCTGCGCTGCACCATCTATTTAGCCTCTCCTATCACACCCATTTCCCACCCTCCACGACCCTTTCCCCTCCCCCACCACTTCCCCCACCAATTTCCATTCCCCCCACCCCTTCCCTCATCCTTTTGCCCACCACGACCGCCTCCGTCCAAGGAGGAGAAGTGGCAGGGTGAGGGGAAATAGGTAGGGGTGGTGGAAGGGTGGGGTAGGGGAAAATGGTGGGGTGGGGAGTGGAGAGGAGGGGTAGGGGAAGGGACGTGTAATGGGTGGGGAAGGGAGGGGTGTGCAAGTTTCGGGGAAATGTGTGGGAGAAGGGTTTGGTGGGGGAGGGTGGAGGAGGGGAGGTTTGGGGGAGGGGAGAGAAGATGGGTGTGGGAGGTTGGGGAGAGTAAATGTGTGGGGGAGCGTGTGTGGGGGCTGGAAAGGTGTGCGGAGGTGAAAGGGGTGGGGAGGGAGAGGGGAGGAATGGGCTGGGGAATTGTGTGGGGGTGGGGGAGGGTTGGGAAGTGGGAGGGGAGGCAACATGGATAGAGGAGAGGGTGGGGTGAGGTAGGGGAAAAGGGTGGGAGAGAGGAGATGTGGGGGAGGGGTGCGGAAATGGGGAGCGGGGGGGGTAATTGTTGGGGAGAGGCAGAGAAATTGAGAGATAGAGAAAATGTTAGTGAGGGAGATAGAGAGAGAGATACAGACATGAGAGGGACAGACAGAAAGAGGATGTGACAAGTTGTAATAATAAGTAACAATCCCCATTATCTGCCCAGTCCTGTATTGGTGGTTTAGTATGAGTGTTTTAGGGGTGAGTGTTGGATCAGTGTTTGATATTTCCAAACTGCAGTGAAGTTCCCAACGAGGGATAGAGTTATAGATTCAACATTACCCAAGAAATGGCTCAAAGCATTACTGTCCAGGGAGAGTGATGGAAAGAGAGTGATAGAGACAGACGGAGACACAGAGGGAGAGACAGCGGGGGAGTCCGAGAGAGAGACAAAGGGAGATTCAGAGTGAGATTTGGGGGAGACAGAGATAGCCGGAGAGACAGAGAGAAAGAGAAAGGGAGAGAGAGGGAGAAACAAAGAGCGGGAGAGGTACTGATTCCACCACTATCTGAGGCAGAGAATTCAAAAGTCGCACAACCCATTGAGAGAAAAATTGTCTCCTCAATATCCTGGATTGGTCGTCTCCAGGATTGTCACTGGGGCAAGTTTCTAACCAAGAGAGAGTGCGTGTGTGAATCTGGCCCGTGTCTCACACAGTGCACACAGTTACTCTCGAAAGAGTCACTATTCTGTTCCAACTCTCTGGATGCGTGTTTGCTGTCAATTTGGTTATGATACTGGGCTGAAAGATCATAGAAACCATGGAAAAGTTACAGAAAAGAGGCCATTCAGCCCATCATGTCTGTGCAAGCTGCAAAAAACTAGCTGCTCATTCTAATCCTACTTTCCAGCACCTAGTCTGTTCCGAAGAAGGGTCACTGACCCGAAACGTTAACTCTGCTTCTCTTTCCACAGATGCTGCCAGACCAGCTGAGTGGTTCCAGCATTTCTTGTTTTTGTTTCAGATTTCCAGCATCCACAGTATTTTGCTTTTATATTACTGTAACCTTGCAGGTTACAGCACTTTATTTTCAGGTCCGGGTACCTTTTAAATGAGTTGATGGTTTCTGCCTCCACCACCAATACAGCCATGAATTCCAGACACCAACCATCCTCTGACTGAAAAAACGATTTTCCTCATGTCCCCTCTAATCCTTCCACCAGTCAATTTATATCTGTGACCCCTGGTAATTGACCTCTCCGCTAGGGAAAACAGTTCCTTCCTATATACTCTATATAGGCCCCTCATAATATGCCCACCTCTATTAAGTCACCCCTCAGCATCCTCCATTCGAAGGAAAACAGCCCTAGTCTATCCAATCTTTCCAAATAGCTGCAACTTTCAAGCCCTGGCAACTTTATTGTAAATCTCCTCCGTACTTCCTCCAGAGTAATTATGTCATTTCTGTAATGTGGTGACCTGAACTCTACACAATTCTCCAGCTGTGGCCTAACCAGCGTTTTATAAATTTCCAGCATTACATCCCTGATTTTGCATTCTATACCTCGGCCAATAAAGGAAAGCATTCCATATGCTTTCTTCACCACTTTATCTACCTGTCCTGCCACCTTGCGAGACATGTGGACATACACTCCAAGGTCTCTCACTTCTTCTACCTCTCTCAATGTGCTCCCACGTATTGTGTACTCTCTTGCTTTGTTTGCCCTCCCCAAATGCATTACCTAACGCTTTTCTGGACTGAATTCCATTTGCCACTTTTAAACCCACTCAGCCAAACCATTGACATCATTATGGCGTCTACCGCTATTCTCTTCACTATCAACTACATGGCTAATGTTTTTGTCATTTGAAAATTTTCCAATAATGCCTCCCACATTTCAGTCCAGATCATTAAGGGGCCCAACACTGAGCCCTGTGTAATGCCATTGGAAACCGCCTTCCTTTCACTAAAAACATCCATCGACACTATACATTGTTTCCGACCACAGAGCCAATTTTGGAAAGAGCTCTTTGCATTCCCCTTTATCCCATGGACTTTTAATTTTCGGACCAGTCTGACAAATGGGACGTTGTCAAATGCCTTCGCAAAATCCATGTAGACAACATCCACTGCTTTACCCGTATCTATCTTCCTTGTTACTTCCTCAAAAGATTCAATTAATTTAGTAAGACACGACCTTGCCTTAAAAAAATCCATGCTGACTATCCATGATTAATCCATGCCTTTTTAAATACAGTTTATCCTATCTCTCAGAATTGATTCGAATAATTTGACTACCACCGAGGTCAGGCCTATAATCATTTGGCCTATCCCTCACACCCTTTTTAAACAATGGTACAACTTTCACAGACGTTCAGTCGTCTGGTACCTCTCCTGTTTCTAGTGAAGACTTGAAGATGATCCTCAGAGCATCCGCTATTTGCTCCCTGACTTCTTTTAACAGCTTGGGATACAATCCATCTTTGCTGGTAATTTATCCACTTGCAAGGATGTCAGACCCTCTCGTACATCCTCTCACATTATGCTTATCGTAGCTAATATTTTACACTCCTCCTCTCTTACTACAATGTCTGCATCATCCGTCTCTTTTGCGAAGTCTGATAAAGTACTCATTAAGAATCCTGCCCACATCTTCTGCATCCATGCATAAGTTACCTTATACATGTCCAATAGGCCCTACCCTTTCCTTAGTTATCCTCTTGCTCTGAATGTGCTGACAAAACACCTTTGGGTTTTCGTTGATTTTACCTGCCAACATTTTTTCATGTCCTCTCTTTACTTTTCTAATTTCATTTTTACTTCACCCTTACACTTTCTATACTGCTCTAGGCTTAAATATTAAGTTTTTGTGTGACTGTCATAAGATTTCATTTTCTGCTTTATCGTCGGAACATATCTTACCCAGCATGCTTCCATGGGGCTATAGATTTGACAGGACTACCCGTTTTCTTTGTGGGGACATGTCTACACTAAGCCCGGAGAATCTTTATTTGAATGCATTCCACTGGTTTGCCGCTAATTTTCCTTCAAGTCGATGTACCTAGTCCACTTTTGCCAGATCAACTCTCAACTTCATAAAATATACCTTCCACCAATTTATAACATTTACCCCTGTTTTATCCTTGTCCTTTTCCATGATTATGGTAAAAGTAACTGTATTGTGGTCACTATCTCCAAAACGGTCACCATTTCATCCACGTCCCCAGCTTCATTTCCGAAGGCTAAGTCGAGAATTGCGCCCCTCTCGTTGGGCACAGTTTTGGGATACAGCAACACGGACCTCGGAGAAGAACGGAAAATTGGAGATGGGAAGGGAGTTTGCAAGGACAGGGGGTCAAGGGCAGATTCGAAGGACAGAAGGACAGAAATGAAGAGATAATCTTTCACAATATCAGCTTATAAGAGAACCAGAAAGTTAAGTGGGCGATCAGCAGTTGAGGGATAGGGTCCAGGGAGCAGCCGGTGGGTCTCATGGACAAGATGAGCTCAGAGAGGGCATGAGGGAAGAGAGGGGAAAAACTGGAGTAGGATGCGAGTTCAGGATTAGGGGAGGTGGTAACCTTGGAGAAAATTTAGTTCAGTGGCCCAGGGGAATGTGGGGAAGTGGCAGCGGCAGCAGACTAGATGGTCCCGATCTGAATGATAAAGAAATCCATGAGCTCCTGACACTTGTTATTGGAGGTATGGGTGCAGGAGACGGGGAGATGAGTTTTAAAAATACTGTTCGCTGTGGAGAAAAGAAGCCGGTGGTTATCTTTACATTACAGGATGATGCTGAAATAGTGAGCCCCTTTGGACGGTCGTACCTGTGCTGGCTTTATGAAGCAGCTGTACAATTAGTCCCACTCCCCAGTTCTTACCTCACAGCCCTGGAAATGCATTTCCCTTCAAGTATTTCTCCAATTCCCCTTTTGGAAATTACTATTTAATCTGCTTCCAATGGCCTTTCAGATCGCAACATACTGTGTTAACAGAAAGAATTCATTATGTCACCTCTCGTTCTTTTCCCAATTGACATAAGAACATAAGGAATAGGAGTTGGAATCGGCCATTTGGCCCATTGAGACTGCCCTGCCAATCAATAAGATCACGGCTGACCTTCTCCCTCAACTCCACCTTTTCCCACTGTCCCCATATTCCTCCATGACCTTAGTGTCCAAGAATCTATCCATCTCTGTTGGGAACATATTCAACCATGAAACATCCACAGCTCCCTCAGGGAGAGAATTCCAAAGATTCACAGTCTAATGAGTGAATAAATTTCTCCTCCTCTCAGTTCTAAATGGCCAAAGGCTTATTGCGAGACTGTGATTACTCGTTCTAGATTCCCTAGCCGGGGGAAACTACCTATCAGTATCTACTCTGTCGATCCCTTAACGACTTTTATACGTTTCAATGAGATCACCCTCATTCTACTAAACTCCAGGGAATACTGGATAATTCTACTCAATACGTCCTCATGGGACAACCCCCTCATCCCAGGAATCAGTCTAGTGAACCTTCGCTGCACCCCCTCTCAGGTAAGTAGATCCTTCCTAAGGTAAGCCGACCAAAACTATCCACAGTATTGTATGACCTCTTGTTGCTTCCTGAATGAATTGGATGTTGCAGTTCTTATTGCTGTCGGGGTGGATGGAGTGAAGTTTGAACAATTCATTTCGGATCAGACATAAAACTGTCCCCAGAGATTGTGCATTTTCATGTACTTACAATTGACCCGCAGATTAATTAGGAAGTGGCATCTTCATTATTCCTGTTAACAAGCATTGACAAAAAATCAAACGAGAAATATCATAAGGGCAAATCCGAGATCACAGAGGCTCCAATTTCTGGCTGAATCTGACTTCAATTAGAAAGAAATCTTTTGCATGGAGCTGGCTCGGTGGGCCGAATGACTCCTGCTCCTATTTACGATGATTATATGTATAAAATATTGATCCTGCGTCTTTAACAGAGCTTAAAAAAAAAGTCCCTAGGTTCTTCAAAGCAGAGCCTGTCAAAAAGAATCTGACCCCGAGCCGCATAAGGAGATAATGGGTAGGTGACCAATAGCTTGGTCCAAGAGTGAGGTTTTAAATAGCGTCTTAAAGGAGGAGAAATGTGGAGAGGTTTAGGGAGGGAATTGCAGCGTTTAGGGAACAAGGCAGCTCAAGGCACGGACGCCAATGTTGGAGTGATTGCAATCAGGGGATGTGCTCGAGGCCAGAAGTGGTGAAGTGCAGAGATCGCAGAGGGCTGTAGGGGCTCGAGGAAGTTACAGAGATAGGGCGTGTGTAGGGCCTAGAGAAGGTGATAGAGCTGCGGAGGTTTGTAGGGGCTGTCGGAGGTGATAGAGATAGGGAGGGCTATCGGGACGTGAGGTGTTTACAGAGACAGGGAGAGTTGTAAGGGGTGGAGGATGTTACAGAGATAGGGAGGGTTGTAGGGGCTGGAGGAGGTTACAGAGATAGGGAGAGTTGTAGGGGCTGGAGGAGGTTATGGAAAAGGGAGGGTTGTAGGTGCTGGAGCAGGTAACGGAGTTAGGGAGGGTTGTCGGGGCTGGTGGAGGTTGCAAATATAAGGAGCGTTGTAGGAGGTTACAGAGATAGGGAGGAATGTAGAGCTGGAGGAGGCTGCAGAGATCGGGAGGGCTGTTGGACAGGAGGAGATTACTGAGTCAGGGAGTGCATCAGGCTGGATTATGGGGCTGGAGTCTCTGGATTGAGCCCTCGGACCTACGACCTTCAGACTCAGAGATGAGAGAGAGAGAGCGCGTGACCCAATGAGCCACGGCTAACAGCCAAATGGAAGAAAGGACTCCCATTTCTGTCACACCTTTCACCACCTCAGGACGTCCCAAAGCTTTTCCCAGGCGATGAATCTCTTTCTGCGTGCAGGCACTGTTGTAATGTAGGGAAACGCGGCAGGGAATGCATGCACAGCAAGATCCCACAAACAGCAGCGTGATAAAAGAGCATCTGGATAGCCTCAGGAAGCATCGATGTGAGGGGGACTGTTCTGATTTAGTAAAGCCTTTTTCCCTCACCTGTTGCGGGTGCTTCATCTCAACTCTGGGTTCCGAACCAGTCTGGAAAGAAATCACCAGAGCAATTGTGCATTGGTTGTGTCGCTGTTGCTAGGCACAAAAAAATATTAAATCCCAGCAGATGCTGTGGAGGCAATGGTGCAGGACACAACGAGGCTGCGATGCTGCCTGTTGGTCACAGCCAGTAACTACAGCGTTACCTGCTTGCATGCGACATTCCTATTAATACTGCTCACATCGATATTTGCAGTGGTTACAGAATCATCAACACCATACAGCCTATCATTTCTGTCCGGCTCCTTGAAAGAGCTTTCCAGCTTAGTCTCACACAGCCAAACTTTTTCCCCATGACCCTGTAAATTCTTCCCCTTCAAGGACATGTCCGACTGCCTTTTGAAAGTTCCTATTGAATCTGCTTCCGGCGATTCATAAAATTGAATGAGTGAATGAAGGAACAGCGACTAAAGGAATAAGTGGACAGGGAGGGTAAGTGCGAGTGGAACGAGTTGCTCGTGTGGGAAGGTTAAATGCTGGCATGGGCTGGATGGGTCGAGTGGCCAGCTTCTGTGTCGTATCTAATCCGTCTGTGAGTATTCCTCTGGATTTCCAATGTCTTGGCATGGTCCATCACCCATAGGGACACACATCACTTCAGGTGTGTCCATTTGGCCCATCCAGTCAATGTTTAGTTTCATTTAGTTTACCGATACAGCACTGAAACAGGCCCTTCGGCCCACCGTGTCTGTGCCGGCCATCAACCCCCCATCCATACTAATCCGACACTATTCGCATATTCCTACCACATTCCCACCTGTCCCTATATTTCCCTACCACCTACCTATACTAGGGACAATTTATAATGGCCAATTTCCCTATCAACCTGCAAGTCTTTTGGCATGTGGGAGGAAACCGGAGCACCCGGAGGAAACCCACTCAGACACAGGGAGAACTTGCCAAATCCACACAGGCAGTACCCAGAATTGAACCCGGGTCGCTGGAGCTGTGAGGCTGCGGTGGTAACCACTGAGCCACTGTGCCGGCCCCTTTTTATTTGCAGAAGCCTCGTCCACATACTCACCCTGCAGGAACAAGGAACTGAGTCAAAAAGTGCATCATCCTTGGAGCACGAGGGAAATTTATCCTTCCCCTCCCATCCCCTCCCGCTCGGCCATTTCTCCACCAATTCCCCCATTCATTCCCCAATCCCCTCTTCCTCCTATTTCTCTCCCCTTCCCATCCCATACCCCTCCCCTTCCCATTCCCCCTCCACACACTCGCCCTTCCATCTCTCCTCCCCTCTCCTCCGCCTTCCATTCCCACTGCCCTCCCTTCCCCCTCCCATTCCCCATCCAACGCCCCAAGCTCCGCCCTCGCGTCTGACCTCTCCCAGTTTTGAGGGTTCAGCATGCGCACAGCAGGTGTCAAGTGGAAAGCGGGCCCATTTCTGTGACATTCTCGGTTACACCATAATCTCCATCTCAATTCGTCTGTGTCTTTAATGTTATCCTCATTGAAACTGTGCCTATCTTAGGAATAGAGTGTATGCCGATTAAGCAAAAGAAAGATGGAATCAGGATGATCGAATAATTGCTGAATCTCTGCACTATTTCATTTTGGAATTAATTCCGAAAAGAAAAGATTCTGCTTTGCACACTGTACTATAAATAAGTATTAATTTGATATTATTAAACATAGCAATTATGAATCATAGTTGTCTCGATGCCAAAGATCAAGGGCTGTGTTACTTTCCTCTTCAGCAGAAGATATATACAGTAATTCCTCAGTCATTAACAGTCGCAAAGAGGTGGTAATAAATGCCACATCGAGGTAAGTATTGTTGGGAAACTATCTCATAGAACATAGAACATAGAACATAGAACATTACAGCGCAGTACAGGCCCTTCATCCCTCGATGTAGCGCCGACATGTGAAACCATCTGACCTACACTATTCCATTTTCACCCATATGTCTATCCAATGACCACTTAAATGCCCTTAAAGTTGGCGAATCTACTACTGTTGCAGGCAGGGCGTTCCACGCCCCTACTACTCTCTGAGTAAAGAAACGACCTCTGACATCTGTCCTATATCTATCACCCCTCAACTTGAAGCTATGTCCCCTCGTGTTTGCCATCACCATCCGAGGAAAAAGACTCTCACTATCCACCCTGTCCAACCTTCTGATGATCTTATATGTCTCTATTAAGTCACCTCTTCTCCTCCTTCTCTCTAACGAAAACAACCTCAAGTCCCTCAGCCTTTCCTCGTAAGACCTTCCCTCCATACCAGGAAACATCCTAGAAAATCTCCTCTGCACCTTTTCCAAAGCTTCCACATCCTTCCTATAATGCGGTGACCAGAACTGCACGCAATACTCCAGGTGCGGCCGCACCAGAGTTCTGTACAGCTGCAGCATGACCTCGTGGCTCCTAAACTCGATCCCCCTACTAATAAAAGCTAACATACCATATGCCTTCTTAACAGCTCTATTAACCTGGGTGGCAACTTTCAGGGATTTATGTACCTGGACACCAAGATCCCTCCGCTCATCTGCACTACCAAGAATCTTCCCATTCGCCCAGTATTCTGCAATCCTGTTACTCCTTCAGAAGTGAATCACCTCACACGTTTCCGCATTAAACTCCATTTGCCATCTCTCAGCCTAGCTCTGCAGCCTATCTATGTCCCTCTGTAACCTACAACATCCTTCGGCACGATCCACAACTCCACCATCCTTCGTGTCATCCGCAAATTTACTAACCCACCCTTCTACACCCTCATCCAGGTCATTTATAAAAATGACAAACAGCAGTGGCCCCAAAACAGATCCTTGCGGTACACCACTAGAAACTATACTCCAGGATGAACATTCACCATCAACCACCACCCTCTGTCTTCTTTCAGCTAGCCAATTTCTGATCCAAAGCACTAATTCACCTTCAATCCCATACTTCTGTATTTTCTGCAATAGCCTACTGTGGGGAACCTTATCAAACGCCTTACTGAAATCCATATAGACCACATCCACGGCTTTACCCTCATCCACCTGTTTGGTCACCTTCTCGAAAAACTCAATAAGGTTTTTGAGGCACGACCTACCCTTCACAAAATCGTGCTGACTATCTCTCATGAACTTATTCTTTTCAAGATGATTATAAATCCTAACTCTTATAACCTTTTCCAACATTTTACCCACAACCGAAGTAAGGCTCACAGGTCTATAATTACCAGGGCTGTCTCGACTCCCCTTCTTGAACAAGGGGACAACATTTGCTATCCTCCAGTCTTCCGGCACTATTACTGTCGAAAATGACGACAGAAAGATCAAGGACAAAGGCTCTGCAATCTCCTCCCTGGCTTCCCAGAGAATCCTAGGATAAATCCCATCTGGCCCAGGGGACTTATCTATTTTCACACTTTCCAAAATTGACAACACCTCCTCCTTGTGAACCTCAATCCCATCTAGCCTAGTAGTCTGTATCTCAGTATTCTCCTCGACAACATTTTCTTTCTCGACTGTAAATACTGACGGAAAATATTCATTTAACACTTCCCCTATCTCCTCCGATTCCACACACAACTTCCCACTACTATCCTTGATTGGCCCTAACCTATCGCTAGTCATTCTTTTATTCCTGATATACCTATAGAAAGCCTTAGGGTTTTCTTTGATCCTATCCGCCAATGCCTTCTCGTTACCTCTCCTTGCTCTTCTTAGCACTCCCTTTAGATCCTTCCTGGCTAGCTTGTAACTCTCAAGCGCCCTAACTGAGCCTTCACATCTCATCCTGACATAAGCCTTCTTCTTCCTTTTGACAAGCGCTGACACTTCTTTAGTAAACCACGGCTCCCTCGCTCGACAACGTCCTCCCTGCCTGACTGGTAATTACTTATCAAGGACACGCAGTAGCTGCTCCTTGAATAAGCTCCACATTTCGATTGTGCCCATCCCCTGCAGTTTCCTTCCCCATCCTACGCATCCTAAATCTTGCCTAATCGCATTATAATTTCCTTTCCCCCAGCTATCATTCTTGCCCTGCTGTATATGCCTGTCCCTGCCAATCACGAAGGTAAACCGAACCGAATTGTGATCACTATCACCAAAGTGCTCACCAACTTCTCAATCTAACACCTGGCCGGGTTCATTACCCAGTACCAAATCCAATGTGGCATCGCCCCTGGTTGGCCTGTCTACATACTGTGTCAAAAAACCCTCCTGCACACACTGGACAAAAACAGACCCATCTAAAGTACTCGAACTTATTTCCAGTCAATATTTGGAAAGTTAAAGTCCCCCATAACCACTACCCTGTTACTCTCGCTCCTGTCAAGAATCATCTTTGCTATCCTTTCCTCTACATCTCTGGAACTATTTGGAGGTCTGTAGAAAACTCCCAACAGGGTGACCTCTCCTCTCCTGTTTCTAACCTCGGCCTAGACTACCTCAGTAGACGAGTTCTCATACGTCCTTTCTGCCGCTGTAATACTTTCCTTGATTAACAATGCCACACCGCTCCCCCCCCCCCCCCTCTTTTACCATCTTCTCTGTTCTTACTGAAACATCTAAATCCCGGAACCCGCAACATCCATTCCTGTCCCTGCTCTACCCATGTCTCTGAAATGGCCACAACATCCAGATCCCAGGTACCAACCCATGCTGCAAGCTCACCCACCTTATTCCGGATGCTCCTGGCGTTGACGTAGACACATTTTAAACCAAGCTCTTGCTTGCCAGTGCCCTCTTGTGTCCTTATAACCTTATCCCTGACCTCACTACTCTCAACATCCTGCACACTGGAACTACAATTTTGGTTCCCATCCCCCTGCTGAATTAGTTTAAACCCCCCCGAAGAGCATTAGCAAATCTCCCCCCCAGGATATTGGTACCCCTCTGGTTCAGCTAAAGACCATCCTGTTTGTAGAGGTCCCACCTACCCCAGAAAGAGCCCCAATTATCCATGAAACCAAAACCCTCCCTCCTACACCATCCCTGCAGCCACGTGTTCAACTCCTCTCTCTTCTTATTCCTCACTTCACTAGCACGTGGCACGGGCAACAACCCAAAGATAACAACTCTGTTTGTTCTCGCTCTGAACTTCCACCCTAGCTCCCTGAATTTCTGCCTTAAATCCCCATCTGTCTTCCTACCTATGTCGTTGGTGCCTATGTGTACCACCACTTGGGGCTGATCCCCCTCCCCCTTGAGGATCCCAAAAACACGATCCGAGACATCACGTACCCTGGCACCTGGGAGGCAACACACCAACCGTGAGTCTCTCTCGTTCCCACAAAACCTCCTATCTGTTCCCCTAACTATGGAGTCCCCAATGACTAATGCTCTGCTCCTCTTACCCCTTCCCTTCTGAGCAACAGGGACAGACTCTGCGCCAGAGACCTGTATCCCATTGCCTACCCCTGGTAAGTCGTCTCCCCCAACAGTATCCAAAACGGTGTACCTGTTGTTGAGGGAAACGGCCACAGGGGATCCCTGCACTGCCTGCTGGTTCCCTCTCCTTCCCCTGACCGTAACCCATCTACCTTCTTCTTTTACCTGAGGTGTGACTGCCTCCCGATAACTCCTCTCAATAATACCCTCCGCCTCCCGAATGATCCGAAGTTCCTCCAGCTCCAGCTCCAGTTCCCTAACGCGGTCCTCGAGGAGCTGGAGCTGGGTGCACTTCCCGCAGATGCAGTCAGCATGGACACCCATGGCGACCCTTACCTCCCAAATTCTGCAGGAGGAACATTCAACTGCCTTAACCTCCATTCCCACTATTCTAATTTCCCACGTTTTTAACCAATCACACGATGAAACAAGAAGAGAAATAGAAAAAGCCTTACACTACCTACACACAACCGAGTCCTTTTTTTTGGTCAGAGGAGGAGGGCGGGTCGGAGACACTACAAGAGTAGTGTCTCGGGTTCAGAAACAGCCCAAATATATAGGTTTATACTTACCCAGCAGTCCCTGCTCCACCGAAACTCCCGATGAAATTGACTTCCCAGCTGTTCACTCTTCGCTCGCAATGCCTGTGCTCCTGGAAAAGCTGCACAACGAAAAGGTAAGATAATTTACACAGCCCAAATATATAGGTTTCTACTTACCCAGCAGTCCCTGCTCCACCGAAACTCCCGATGAAATTGACTTTCCAGCTGTTCACTCCTCGCTCGCAATGCCTGTGCTCCTGGAAAAGCTGCACAATCTCAATGTGATAGATTTGTAAGTAGCTGCGACATTAAATTCTTCCAGATTGTACCCTCTCCAAATTTCTTTAAATGGTCAACACTGATCATATCTGTCTGAAAGTATCTTTCACTTTATTGATCTTGACAAAACCAGTTGCAATTGCCATTTGCGACAGAATCCTGAGAGTTTACGCTTCAGTGCCACTGCCCCGCCACCCCCCCCCCCCCCCCACCGCCCCACTTTACACCAATAAACATCGCCTATATTCCCTCCCATATCTATCTGGAACATCATGCAAACCCATTTCAATTCTGTACAGAATCTGCAACTATATTTATCAGAAAAAAGTCAAATCATTACAATCACTCTTGCCCACAAAATAAAAATCAGCACGGTCACATTAATTGACGAGATGAACATCACCCCTTTCATCCAATGGAGGGATTTAAGCAAAATTCAAGAGGAACTTCTGTGTATGGAGGCCATCCAGTAGTATGTACCAAATCACTAACGGGTGCAGGGAAGGGAAAGAAAATCCGGGAAGAGTTGCAGAGAGTGGCGATAGACACAGGGCGGGATAAAGAAAAAAACGTATCAGTGGCATCACTAAGAAATTACTAGCGATTGGTACAAGATCAGGTGCTGAAAACTGTCTTTTTGCATATTCTGCAAGACAACAAGGTATAAACAGATATTGTTTGAATGCCCCCTAACAACAGGCCAGCGTTCCCTACTTGCATGATTGCAAGTAACTGTTTCTATAGTCAGTTTCTGTGTTAAATGCTGTCACAAGTGGGTGATCCAAAATCCTAACAACTGGAAGTTCCATCGAAAATACACGCACTGAGAAGAGCTTTAATAATGGGAGACGATAATTGGTGGGGTTTCCCTATAAACAGCAGTGGTTAGCAGCGCAGCCTCACAGCTCCAACGACCCGGGTTCATTTCTGCATACTGCCTGTGCGGAGTTTGCAAGTTCTCCCTGTGACTACGTGAGTTTCCGCCGGTGCTCCGGTTTCCTCACACACCCAAAGACCTGCAGGTCGATAGGTAAATTGGCCATTGTAAATTGCCCCTAGTGTAGGTAGGTGGTAGGAGAATGGTTGGGATGTAGTAGGGAATGTGGTATTAATATAGGATTAGTATAAATTGGTGGTTGGTGGTCGGCACAGAATCGGTGGGCCGAAGGGCCTGTTTCAGTGCTGTATCTCTAAATAAAAATAAATAAAAACATAGCGTGGAATTTGGGAAAGTGAAGACAAATAATAAAGCAAAATACTGCAGAAAGTGGAAATCGGAAGGGAAAAAAACAGGAAGTGTTGGAGATACTCAGCAGGTGTGGCAGCGTCTTTGGAGAGAGAGGCGGGATTAATGTTTCAGTTCCAGGACCTTTCCTCAGTGAAGGCAGAATGTTATTTCCGAGCGCCAACTCGTGGCCAGAACCTGCAACTGCATTATTAGATTGACATGGCAAAATTGAGTGGGAAATAATGATCTAACAAATCTCCACAGCAAAGCTTCACCCGGAAATCTAGCTGACAAGTATGCAAACTGGAAATCAGTTTTGGAAATGGGAATTGGGCACCCTCAGGAATTTTTTTTTTTAAATAACGTGTAGCTATATGGTCCATTAATGTCATGAGGCTGTCAGTGGCAGGACAGGATATGCTTGAGTAGTCTTTTTGATAACCCTCTTCTTTCTCTTTTGACAGACGATGTTGCTGAAAGAATATATTCTGTCGTAAGGGGCGATGAAGAGACTGCAGTGTGAACATACTATATTTAAGATGCTATGTAAACCTGACATTTTCTTAACACAGCAGAATTTCAGATTAAACAAAACAGCAAAGACCTAATTCTGATGTCAGATAATGTTACAGCAATATATGTAACTCATTCTATAAATATTTTTCAGTGTATGTGTCTGAGAGAGTGACAGACACAGTCATCATATTTAGTAATCCACATTCAAACTGAAATGTTAATTTCCAAGGTAGTCAGTTTTGGAATTGCTCAAATGTAGTTGAAATGTTGCAGTATGTTTGAGTTATGGAGTGAATTTGTTTCTCAAGGTTTGCACAGTTGACCTGTCCTGATTTCCTGGGGCCCAACCTTTAGTTTCGTTTTATTTTAAGCCATGTGATTGAAATTGTGATTTGTCTTCACTTGCACATATTTACATCAGATTTGAGTTGGCAAAAATCTATTTGGTGAATTACATGACGTGCTCTTGTGCAGATACGTAGTGAGATAGAGAGACAGATAGATAGCTAGATATATTCATAGATAGATAGATGGACAGACAGACAGACAGACATTAAAACACAAAGATAAACAGAAAGGTCGATAGGTGTATACATGTACTGCAGCTATCAGTACTGAAATGTTTAAAGTTTTCCATTTAAAGAATACTTTAGGCCTGTATGTCAGAGTAGAGTTTAGTTGATGGTGCTGTTTAACTCGATTTTGTTTCATAAAGTTTGCCAATACATTGTGAAGCTAGATGGTCCAAACTGGCGAAAATGTGCCAGGTTAGCGGCAGGTGGGAATGCGATGTTTTTTAGGAACTAGCTAAGTTCCTGGGGTTCTGATCACAATAACTGTTATCAGGATCTAATAAAACGTCTCGGACTGTCTGCATGACTAGAAGCAGGAAAATATTGAGCTTTCCTTCATAGGTGAAAGAGGAAAAGGTAAACTAATGGTTGGATGATGGACACATCTGTACTCAAAGGGGGAAACGGGGTCAATGCGTTTATTGCTCCGTATGTCGAAAGCCTGATGACATTGCATGTGTCAAACAATTGGTTTAACATAATGAAAGGATCCAGTCGCAAACTACATTTGATTTTGAGAATTAAATGATCCCACAATTGTCTGCATTCAGTACAGATCTGTCTCCCACGTTGAAGGATTGGCTCCTGAATATATGGGTCAGCGCTGTGACGTGCTTGTAATGATGCTGTTTATACAAATCTCTATTCTCAGTGCCCTCATTACATTGTTGTATTTCTCCTGCGTGTTGTTCATTCTGCACAAAGATTCCTTAGAGTTACCACTGAGTGAGGGCCACTATTTAACTGGATAAATAAATTAGGTTGGTGATTCAAAACTGTTTTATTTGCTTTTCTGAGCAAACCAGTTAATAATTATTCTGGTAAATAATAGCAAATTGTCCATAAAGAATTCATTTCACAGCTGAACAAACCCAATTTATAAAACATATTTCAAACAGCCCCCTGCATGTGCCAACTGTAAAGAAACTGCAAAGGCTTGAGAAGCAAAAATGTGCTAAATTCATGAAGATTTCAATGCGGATTATTTGCTAATGATGTGAACAAGAACTTTGTAAATGCCTCTGTGCAGCGAAAAATGAAGTGAAAGTTTCAGCGGATGAATGTTCATCAGAAGATTGGAGATTTAAGGGTTCCTAAGCCAGGGCAAATCCAGAATACTGAACTTGCTTATAAAGTGGCTAAAAACGTACTTATAATTATCTAAATCCCCAACTTCTGTCAGCCCAGAGTGGAGATCATTGACCTGGAAAGTTACCTCTGTCTCACTACTTACTCTGTCCGGACGGTTGAAAATTTGCAACATGGTATGTTTTCATTTCAGATTTCCAGCAGTCGCCATATTTTTCTTTTGAATATAAACTCTATTCTGCTGCAGTGAAAATGTTTTAACAGTTGTAGCAATGGTTCACTTACTTTGGCAATCTGATTACGACTGAAGGTATTGTCAAATCAAATTATCCACAAAGGCTAAACCTGACAATGACAGACTGATGTCACTCCCAATCACCGGTTGAAACCTGTGTTGTTTCCACAATCAAACACCTCTTTCTCATCCCAATGAGGGTGCACAGCCCAATGATGAACACTGTCGCCTACACATTGAAAATCGTCTCCTGAATTCAGTGATTAACTCAGTGTGATCGAATTGAAGATGTCTCTGATAATTGCAACAGGAAAGGGTGAATATTAGTTCACCAATCCAGTGATCTGCATCTTGGAATTCCTTTACATGGCCTCGCCTATCCCTATATCTATAAACTCCTCCAGTCCCGACAACCCTCTGAGTTCTCTGTGCTCCTGTAATTTTGCCCTCTTCCATATCCCCAATTTTAATCACTTCACTATTGGTGGCCATGCCTTCAGCTGCCTGGTACCCTAAACTCTGGAATTCCCTTCCTGAACCTCTCAACCTCTGTAACACTCTCTCCTCGTTCAAGAATCACTTTATTGTCTGACAGTTTGACTGTCATTTACTCACCTGTTCTAATATCCCTTAACACGTTTCGAGGTTACATTTTGTTTGATAATCGAATCTGTATAACGCTTTAGGACAATTTATTGCCTTAATGGTGCTTTATAAACACAACTTGTTGCTGTTGGATAGGTATTCTGAAACAATGTATCAGGTATTCACTAGTTCGGTTAATATGTTAACAGTTACTTTTACTCCCCAGTCAAGGCACTGACAGATCCTCTCCAGAAAATAAAATGGATTAAGTGTCAAACTCAGTCATTTTTGCACAAAATTCTTGGGATTTGTGATTATTAATTAACTTTCACACTCGGTATGTTCCTGATCCAACCGGTGAGATTTTGGTTCTTGATTGAATTGCTCCTGATTTTGAGTGAAGGTTATAACTGTATTTCTTTAATTCCACACTCCTCCCCACATCCCTTCACTTCGGCGAATGTGAGTTCACAGTCAATAGCTGACGTTTATACACATGGCACTTGAGTGTGAAAAGCACATTGTAAGGTACGTACCTGTATAGATTCTCATCCACATCGTCATTCAAATATTCCGAATGAACATGATGGTTTTCTGCAATATTTCTAACTGTGTCGATACAATTCATCAGAGGCTGGAAGGTTTCTCCCTGGAACACTGCACCTTAATATCATTAGATTAGTTCCTGCCTTACTTTCTCATGGATGTGATAGTGTTGGAGGAAGATTGTGGAGCTGAAATATTTCTTACCAACTGTAATTCACCTCAAAGCAGCATCTGTGGAAAGAGAAGCAGAGTTAACGTTTCGGGTCAGTGACCCTTCTTCGGTACAGTTCTGAAGAAGGGTCACTGATCCGAAACGTTAACTCTGCTTCTGTTTCCACAGATGCTGCCAGACCTGCTGAGTGGTTCCAGCATTTCTTGTTTTTATTTCAGATTTCCAGCATCCGCAGTATTTTGCTTTTATTTTAGTAATTCAGGTAAATACGAGAATGACATTAAACATTCCCGTGGACATTGTCTACAGCAAAGCAATGATTGGTACAGGATTGTGGGGGGGGGGGGGGGGGGCTGCAGCGCGTGGGTGGATCTTATTTGTGGTTTTGCTGTATTGTTGTGTTTTGCTGTCCTGCTCATGATTTTAGAGTGTTTGATGTTGACACTAAGTGGGTAAAGGACTCTTCCCAACATTGGACTCTGAACCACGATGGGAGAAAAGGTCCCAAACAAAGACAAATCTGTTTCTGTGTAGCTCTGAGTGTGGAGTCTATTCCAGCTGCTTCATCCTGTCATCATTGCCTAATATCCAAAGGCTGTCATTTTGGACATTGTAATGTTCTCATCAGTATCTCACTCACTGTTGTACAGAACTCAGTGGTGTGGCTTTTTAGTTTAGTTTAGTGATACAGCACTGAAACAGGCCCTTCGGCCCACTGAGTCTGTGCCGACCATCAACCACCCATTTATACTAATCCTACACTAATTCCATATTCCTACCACATCCTCACCTGTTCCTATATTTTCCTACCACTTACCTATAGTAGGGGCAATTTATAATGGCCAATTTACCGATCAACCTGCAAGTCTTTGGCATGTGGGAGGAAACCCACGCAAACACAGGGAGAAATTGCAAACTCCACATAGACAGTACCCAGAATTGAACCCGGGTTGCTGGAGCTGTGAGGCTGCGGTGCTAACCCCTGCGCCACTGTGCCGCTGTAGTTGCGGTGACCACCTCATTTCCACCAATTCCCTGTATTCATTCCCATTCAAAACTTCCTGGATTGAACTTCTGTGAGCTGGAGAAAGGCATTCAATCGTGTTTGTTTACTGGTCGCCTGCCTCGAAGCATCGACAGATCTGCCTTAACACTGCTGTTTGGTGAGTGGCGAAACAATTTTCCACCAAAGCGACTGCATTTAGGATCGGTAAGGTAGCTGAGTGGACAGATGGCAGTGGGAGAGGAGGACTAATGTGTCCAATCTCCAGTAGCTCAGTGGATCAACTCTAAAGCTAGTTTGGTGTGCAGCACATGAGATTGGAAAACTATTGGAGCAGAGGCTTGACTGTACTGAACTCTCAGTGATAACGGTGATGGGGTTAGACTGGGATCAGTTTACAGGAGAGTTAAGTGTTTCAGGGCATAGCAAGAAGCGGACAGAGTGCCGGTTGCTTATAGTGACCTGATGTCCCTGTTGCAAAGTGTTGATGAGTGGATGTCCGCTGAAGACTCTGTCAAGGGCCGTGTTTACATCTTCTGCAATCAGACTGCTCATGGACAAATGGCATCTGAGCTCCAAAACTGAAAGTGTCCTGTCTTTCCAAGACAAGGCAGAGAAACTCTATCATTTGAACTGTCTTCCAGGGGAATTCGCCTCTTTCATATATGGGAAAGGAATAGGAAGGAACAATGGAGGTTCAACAGTTTTATTTGTGTCTCGTTGTGTCGGATGATGCACAATGTAAGTTGATGAGGTTTGAGGTATTCCAGAGGTGTTAAATTGCGTTAACTATTGTTTCATCGGTGAGTGTAGAAGGTGGGATTGGTACCAGAGATGAAATATGTCAGTTACTTTGGCAGACTATAGAAACTGGGTTTGTTCTCTGCAGAACAGAGGAGTTGGAAATGGAAGCAGAGTTTTGGAGCAGCTGACAGTGAGAGAGGGTGGAATTTGGGTGTCTGGTCCGCAGCGAACTGGAGGAACGGAGTCAGGAATTGACACAGTTGTAATTTTACAGGAGCCATTAACCACTGTAGAATAAACAGGTAAATATCTGCAGTGAAATGGCGGAGTAAAGATTTTCTTTTATTCTTTCATATGATGTGAGCTCCGGTAACAAGGTCAGCATTTGTTGCCATTGATAGCCTACTGGACCGTTTCAGAGGGCAGTTAAGGGTCCACTATATTGCTCTGGGTCTGTAGCCACATGTGGGACAGACCAGATAAGGATGGCCAGTTTCCATCCCTGAAAAGAATTAGCGATACAAATGTTTTTTTACAGCAATTAAAGAAAGTTCCATGGCACCATTACAGAGACCAGCTTTCAATTTCAGACTTTTGTTAATTAATTGAATTTAAATTCCAGCAGCTGCCCTGATGGGCTTTGAGCTCCAGTCACCAAGCCATTGGGTTGGGCCTCTGGATTACTAGCCCAGTGATACTATCACGATGCGACTGCATCCCTAATGGACTTGTACAGAGTCTGTCCTCTAATATCACCAACAGTAGTTTCTGGGCTGTAACCCTGAACATGGTCCCAAATCAGCAATTCAAATTCACATTTTCACTGGGAGAAGGCAGGGACAGAGTGAAACAGGAGCACTTTTGTTCCTGGATTCAGTGTCCACTGCAGACAGATCAGTTACATCTACAATAGAAACAATGAGAGTGAACAATGTCAACGCAATAATATGGAAAATGTATATGACGCCGCTCATAATTTCAGCATCCCTCCAGTATGAGTATAGATGTCACGTTTATTCCCCAGAGAGGTTTTAATAAGAAAATGTCATTGACATTGAAATGATTGTGTTTTATCCAGCACTTTGTTTACATCAGAGTCAAAGCTGCTGATGTAATGTGTTTGTTCAGGTGAGAGTAACTAATAGCAATGATCAGGGGTATAAGCATGTCAGTGGAGACATAACCCCTGTATAAATCAGGACCCATTGTGATTAATCAGCTCAGAGTGCCTGCTTCTCACGGGAATGGGATATCCAGTAATCTTTCAGATAGAAGAAATTTTCTTTCCTGTAGTTGCAGCAACTGGATTTTCTGGTAAGCCAGTATCTCAGCTGTTAATGGCGTAAATGGATGTTAACTGTGCTGCTGTACTCGGTATATTTCTCACTGTGTGTGTTACACAGCAACCTGTTGTTTTCCAGCAATTTACTGATGTAATCTCCTCATTGTCTACTCTTTCATTCTTGCAGGAGCTGTATTGTGTCTTTAATGGCATTGTTTTAAGTAACAATGCACTGTTACTGGATTATTTTGTGAAATGAAAATATTTTCATCAGGTGTCTCGATTAGGATCAAGAATCAGACCATCAGGAGCTTGTAACAGTTTGATGATGTGGATCTAATCGGTCCTAGAGTATTTTTATGATTTATTTTTCAAGGAATGACAATGTGACATCTCACGGTCTCAGTGATACAAGCACAATGTCCTCCCTCCACAATAATATGGTTCACTTCAACTGGGATTTTAAAGTGTTTGTTAGCTATCACCGTTATCAAATATTATTTCATTCAATGTGTCTGACGCTGCTCCAGAGATCTGGCTACTGAACTGAGTTCGCTGCTAACACACTCGTAACTCCTTCTCTGCTTAACTGTGGAGCCTTCACTGTCACTGGACTACACGGTCGAACAGAAAATATTGATGTGATGTTTTATTTGTTTACGGTTGAAATCGAGTCTTTCCATTGATCTGTAGGTTATCAGATGCAGCGCTGATGCATGTGCTTTATTAATTAGACAATCCCACATTCAAACGGTTTACTCTATAATTCCAGGAGAAGGAATTTCAATGATTGTGAGGTTTGTCTGGAAGAAGCTTTCGATCCTGTTTGTTCCATGCATTGTAGATGAATTGAAGAGTGTAGATGAACAGGTGGAGACTTGAGTGTTCTGTAGATAAATTAAATTCACAAAGGTTTCACCATTGTACAAACTGACTCAGAGAATAGAATCATTGAACCTGGAGCTGGTGAAAAGAACACAGGCGCAGAATGATGGGAATAAATCGCATGTGAAAAGTTGCATAAAGGAACAGTTTGCAGGGTGTGAGTACTCCAGAGAAATGGGGAAGGAGAAAAGGAGCAGGGAGAACGAAACCGAGGGAAAGAGATAAGCAGAAGTAAAGAGAAAGAGAAAAAAAGCAGCAGTGTAAATAACTCACTCTCATAAAGTTCTGGAATGTCCAGAACAATTAGTGTGATAAACTGTGAGTTGAAGTTGTCTGTTGTTAGATTGTGTTCATTTTCCTGTTGGACTTGATCCTCTGTGTTGATTTCTGTCAGGTCCTCATTTTGTTTTGCAGAAAGTTCCGATTCCATGCTTAGTGACTGAATAAACAGAATCATTTCTTCACTGATAGTAATTCATTATTTAAATACCGCACTTCAAAATCGCTGTGATTGCTGAATTGAATAAAGAGCGAGGCTGATATCAGAAATAGATTTACATTTATATTTAATTGCCTGTACAAACTAAATGTATTGACTATATTGTACAACCAATGAACTGCTCTCCAACACGAATGACCACAAGGGCTATTGTTTGAATCTCTTAATTGAGTTGTATTACTGGGATCTATAGATTAGATTTCCTCTTACACTCTGCTGCAGTCTCTACCTGTGATTCTTTGCCTCTCCTCTCATTGTATTAAATCCTCAGTCTTCTCATCCATTGCTTCACTTTATCCACTTTTCCAAACCATCTACTCCAGTCTCCCCTCCAGTTCCAACATGCCCTTTTTCTTCTATCTCTCCTAATCTCACTCACCAGCTCCACTCCCCCAACAGTTGCCAGGTCCAATTTGATAGGAAAGCAGGAACTTTGGAGCAGGAGGAGGCCATGCAGCCCTTCAAACCTGCTCCTCCATTCTGTATTATGGTTGATACTCAAAGTCAACGCTGCAGGCTTCAGCCTTTTCCCATTTGGTAACAGTCCCTCTCGGTTGTCTAAACCCGGAGCAACAAATCAGCAACACCAAACCTTCCTAACCAACAGTCTGGAGACAAATTCCCAATTAACCCGTTGGATTCCATCTCTGTAAAACCCTGTCACAGTTCCCCACTGGCACTGCATCCTCACTCAGTACTTCCAGTAGATCTAGTGCTGACTTTATTCAGTTTCTGTATCAACTTCCCAATTCATTCTGAATAATTGTGTTTTCAAACATTTCACTGTGGCAAAGCACTTCCCAGGTCAATGAATCAGGTTCCACTGCTCGGTGCAGCAACAAAGCTGGAAATTTTAGCCCAGATCCTGTCAAACTGCTGCTTTGTCTGCAGGTCTGATCAGTAATTTCTCTGCTTCCTTTTCACTCTCTTCCAGTTAACTTCGTGGCGATTGTGATCCTGTCCCGAGGAAAGTGCAGTCTCTCCAAATGTATCACTGTCTACTTGATGGGAATTGCAGTGGCTGAGCTCCTGGTCGTTATTATTGAACCTATATTGAATTGGATTCTTGCAATTTATTTCCAATATTCATTCCTGAGAATTACCCCTGTGTGCATTCTCATTAAGGTTCCGATACCTGCAGCCACAGTTGTTTCTGTCTGGCTCACACTCACTTTCACCTTTGACCGATTTGTGACCATTTGTTGTGAGAAGCTGAAAACAAAAAAATGCAGTGAAGAAACGACAGCTGTGGTTGTAGGAACAATGAGTGTGATGGGCTGTTTCGAGTCTCTCCCCTGGTACATTACACAGGAACAACATTACATTATTGATAATGTTCCCATGGGTTGTTATTATAAACTGAGAATCTTTACTTCCTCCAATTGGGGGGCATTTGAATTGTTGGATCTCATTTAAACCCCTTGTGTGCCGGTATTTCTGACTTTTCTGTTCAATCTTCTGACTGTCAGACGTATTTAATTCTCCAGTAAAATCCGCAGGGGATTCCGGCGCCACAGCAATGCAGAGAATCACTCGGACCTCGAGGGGGAGAATTGCAGAAAATCAATTGTTTTACTTTTCAGTATATCCGGCAGTTTATACTGTTGTGGATGACACTGGTTGTGCTTAACACTTATGCTCGAATTGCAGATATTTGTTATTATTACTCCGAAACTGACCCTATCTATATCACGGATCACACATCACAGATGCTGCAGATTCTCAGTTGCTGCACCAACACATGTACTTACACTGTGACCCAGACTAAATTCAGACAGGAGCTGAAGAAGGCGGTGAAATACCCTCTCAATCTCATTGTTAAATTAGCGAAATCATAGAAAAAGCTAAAGGAATTCAAAAATAAAAACAAGAAATGCTGGAACCACTCAGCACGTCTGGCAGCATATGTGAAAAGAGAAGCAGAATGCAGAGGAGACCACACCGTGAGCAGCGAATACAATATACTACATTGAAAGAAGTACAAGTAAATCACTGCTTCACCTGAAAGGAGTGTCTGGGACCTGGGATAGTGAGGAGAGAGGAGGTAAATGAGCAGGTATTACACCTCTTGCGATTGCAGTGGATGGTGCCATGGGACGGGAATGAGGTGGTGGGGGCAATGGAGGAGTGGACCAGGGTGTCACGGAGGGAAGGATCCCTTCAGAATGCTGACAGGGGAAGGGATGGGAAGATGTGACTGGTAGTGGCATCACGCTGGAGGTGGCGGAAATGGCGGAGGATGGTCCTTTGGATATGGAGGCTGATGGGGTGGAAAGTGAGGACAAGCGCAGACTGGGTGACCGCTTTGCGGAACATCTCCGCTCAGTCCGCAAGCAAGACCCTGAGCTTCCGGTTGCTTGCCATTTCAACACTCCCCCCTGCTCTCATGCTCACATCTCTGTCTTGGGATTGCTGCAGTGTTGCAGTGAACATCAACGCAAGCTCAAGGAACAGCACCTCATCTACAGATAAGGCACACTACAGCCTGCCGGACTGAACATTGAGTTCAATAATTTCAGAGCATGACAGCCCCCCATTTTATTTTTATTTTCTTTTTTTACATTCTTTTTTTACATTTTTTACAATCTTTTTTTTGCATTTATTTCATTTCATCTTTGTTTGTTCAGTTTGCTTACCCACTGTTTATTTTCAGGTTTGCACTTGCTGCTGTTCAATATTCAGTGCATTAACACCTAATCTGTACTAATGCTTTGTCTTTCAACACACCATTAAAATATTGTTTGCCTTTGCTCCGTGACCTTTTGGTCAGCTATGTGGCCTGGTCCAATCTGCACCTCCTTTGTTATCTCTTGCCCCACCCCCACCTCACTTGCTTATAACCTGTGACTTTTCTAATATTTGTCAGTTCCAAAGAAGGGTCACTGACCCGAAACGTTAACTCTGCTTCTCTTTTCACAGATGCTGCCAAACCTGCTGAGTGGTTCCAGCATTTCTTGTTTTTATTTCAGATTTCCAGCATCCACAGTATCTTGCTTTTAAAGGAATTCAAATACTGGAACAAAGTCCCATTTCATATTGCATTCCCTACACTTCCCATAGGACAGAAAGTCAATTTTATATTCACAGCAATGAGCCCTGAAATGATTTTAATTCTGCTCCTGAGATTATATTATATTGGTAATCTGACCTATTGAGGTGGGACTTGCTCTTCAGGAGATTCTTGAATTTTTGCTCACAAGGGCGTCATTGCAAAGTTCAGCTGGATTCAACTAAACCCACCCTGGACACACAGCAAAGTGGACAAAGCTGCAAATCACAGTGATTGTGTGATCGTGAGATGGGCAGTGAGACCGGGACACTAGTAGATGGAAATGGTGAGAGGGGTGACAGTAACTGCAGTGAGACAGGGTGACTCTGAGTTTGAAAGTACCCACAAGTTTGAGTCATCGACTTTATCTAAACTTCAGATGCTGAATAAAGTAATTTCAATACAATGTGTGTTAAATGGCTGTTTTCCAATTTTGCAAACAGTTGTAACTTTAAACTCGTTTTGTTTGGAAAATTATTTTGAGAGATTAAAGGTAATGCATAAATAAAACAACAGCATTAAATAAAGTACAAACAGTATTGACAAATATAACTGTAAATAGGTGTCAAAACTGTTGCATGAAATGTCACCAGTTGGAAAAGTTCTCTTGGCTGCATCATTAACCTGGCTCTAGTTTCAGGCTTTGTCACACAGTGGAATTGAAAATCTGAATAAAAACTGCCTGTTTATATTGCAGTCAAACTGGCCTCTCAAGCAAAAACCCTTTGCTAGAATTTCAAGGTAACTGCAGTGAGACATTTTCAGTCAATTTTGGAACTCTCGGTAAACTGCAGGTGAAAAGTGAAAGACATTTAATATAATTGGTGTTCAATGGCCATTGTCCAAATCGGCCCCTTCATGTTTGAAGATAACAGCAGCTTTTCCGCACTGCTAATGAGGTTTTTGCGGAGACAGAGCGGGAGAGAGAGACAGGTTTCTGTCTGTAATGGTCCAATTGGGATATACAAAGAACAAAGAACAAAGACAACAACTGCACAGGAACAGGCCCTTCGGCCCTCCAAGCCTACGCCGCTTCAAATCCTCTATCTAAACCTGTCGCCTATTTTCGAAGGGTCTGTACCTCTTTACTTCCTGCCCATTCATGCATCTGTCTAGATACATCTTAAAAGACGCTATCGTGCCCGCGTCTACCACCTCCGCTGGCAATGCATTCCATGCACCCACCACCCTCTGCGTAAAGAACATTCCACGCATATCCCCCCTAAACTTTTCCCCTCTCACTTTGAACTCGTGTCCCCTAGTAATTGAATCCCCCACTCTGGGAAAAAGCTTCTTGCTATCCACCCTGTCTACACCTCTCATGATTTTGTACACCTCAATCAGGTCCCCCCTCAACCTCCGTCTTTCTAATGAAAAAAACCCTAATCTACTCAACCTCTCTTCATAGCTAGCGGCCTCCATACCAGGCAACATCCTGGTGAACCTCCTCTGCACCCTCTCCAAAGCATCCACATCCTTTTGGTAATGTGGCGACCAGAACTGCACGCAGTATTCCAAATGTGGCCGAACCAAAGTCCTATACAACTGTAACATGACCTGCCAACTCTTGTACTCAATACATCGTCCGATGAAGGAAAGAATGCCGTCTGCCTTCTTGACCACTCTATTGACCTGCGTTGCCACCTTCAGGGAACATTGGACCTGAACACGCAAATCTCTCTGTACATCAATTTTCCCCAGGACTTTTCCATTTACTGTATATAGATGGAATATCCTTCTCTCCCCATTCCCTGTTTGCACAGAGCCTCACCTTACATTGTCCCATACCTGGGATGGAATCTCCAGATAGAGGAAGCTGAGAGCTGGTTGGATGAGTTATACTTTGTGTGGTCTGGGTGTTTGAGTGACAGGTTCTGGGATGTATCAGTTCAACATCAGCCACCATTCCTTCTTTCCATGAGGCTGGTGTGTGAAGCTGTGTTTCAGTCTTTGTGCATCTGTGCTCAGGTAAATTGTAAGCTGTTTACAATGTATCTGTGTGTCTGAGAGAGAGAGAGAGAGAGAGAGAGCGAACGCAATCTGCATCCCCCTCTCTCTGACCCAGTCCTGACCTTTTTCTCCAATTCCCACCCCAATCCCCCATCCAGGATCCCTACGCATTGGCGAGCTGATGGATGAATGGTGTTCGAGTCCATCCGTGGAGCGTAGACCATGTGGGATACACATTTTTATTGTCTCTCTCTCTCTCTGCCCTTCTCCCTCCTTTTGTCTCAATCTCTCGGTATCTCTCTCTCTCTCCCTCTCTCTCTCTCAACCTCTCTCACTCTCTCAGTATCTTCACTCTCTCAATCTCTCTAACTCTCTCTTTGTTTTCCTCTCTCCGCGTTTCTCTGTGTGTGATTTTATGTGTGTTGTTCGCTCTCACTGGCTTTCTCTCTTTCAGTCGCACTCACAAACTCTTTCTCAGTCTCTCTTCCAATCTGCCTCACGCTCTCAGTATCTCTCACTCTCTCAGTCTCTCTCTCCCTCTCTCTCTTTATGTTTCTCTCTCTGTGTTTCGCTGCGTGTGATTCTCTTTCTGTCTTTCTCTGTCATCGGCTTTTTGTCTGTCTCCCTGGTGCCTGCAATTTCTTTGTGTCTTCTTTACTTTCCTTCTGTTTTTTTCCTCCATTGTTTTACATCGTTACTCTTTCTTTCTCTTGTTTTCTCTCTTCTCAATTTCTTTGCAGTCTGTTCTGTCTCTTGCTGTCTTTTCTTTATTTCTCAGACTTTTTCTGTCTTTTCTCTATTATCTGACATTTTTATTTTTCTGTCTCTATTTATGTGCCTTTTGTAGTCTTATCTCAATTTCTCTGAATTTTTTCTGTCTTTTCTCTATTATCTGACATGTTATTTTTTCTCTATTTCTCTGACTTTTTCTGTATCTTTCTTTGGTTCTTTCTGGCTTTCTCTCTCTGTGGCTTCTTCTTTCTGTATTTGTGGCTTTTTCCATATTTCTAGATTTCTTCCTGCCCCGCTGCAAATTTTTGGCACCGCCCTCATATCCCCCCCCCCCCACCCACCTCAATTTGCGCCCCCTCCCCCCGGAAATCTCCTTCCCCACCCCATGGCAAATCTCGCCCCACCACAAGTCGCAGGCTATCACAAAATGCCCCCCGCTCATCTCCCTGACAAATCTCCCCACCCCACTCACAAATCCCCTTCCAACCAAATTCCCCCCGGAAATTCCACCCCCAGCAAATTTCTGGCCCATGCAAATACCCCCATCTCGCAATTCCCCCTCACCAGTAAATCCCCATGCGGAGTTTCCACCCCTCTCAAATTTCGACTGCACAACATGCCACTGCAGCTATTCCTCCACCCCACCCTCCCCCAGCACTCAATTCCACCCTGTCAATTGCCCTCCGGACACCTTCATATTGTCCCTAAGGTGTGGCGCCCAGAACTGGACGCAGTACTACAGCTGAGGCCGAACTTGTGACTTATACACGTTCAACATAACTTCCTCGCTCTTGTACTCTATGTCCCTATTAACAAAGCCCAAGAAACTGTATACTTTAATATCCACACTCTCAACCTGTCCCACAAACCTCAATAACTTATGCCCATATGCACCCAGGGCCCTCGACTCCTGCACCCACTTGAGAATTGTACCTTTTATTTTGTATTATCTTTCCTTGTTCTTCCAACGAAAATGTATCACTTCATATTTCTCCACATTGAACGTCATCTGCCACCTCTCCCCATTCCACCAACTTGTCTGTGTGCTTTTGCAGTTCCACACTCTCCTCCTCACAGTTCACAATGCTTCCAAGTTCCATATTATCCGCAAACTTTGAAACTGTGCCCTGTAAACCAAGCTCTAGGTCATTAATATATATCAGGAATATGCAAAATGGAAGAATGTGCAGGGCTGCGGAAGAAAGGCGCAGGTGTGGATCGAAGTGAATTGTTCCTTCCGAGATGCAGCACAGACACAACGGGTGAAATGGCCCCTTCCATGCTCTAATAATTATCTGAGTCTGCACAAATTGAGCTTGTGGCTGCTCAATTGGGACATATGAAAATGTTAGCTTCCTTGTCCAACATTGCAGGGATTCAAAAAGGACATGTGACGGTTCCAGTGCGCAAGCCGAGGTGTGGGAGTGATAACGGCAATGGACTGCTAATCTATCGTGCTCTGTATGCACGGGTTTGAATCTCCTTCTGTTTGTTTATTTATGTGACATTAATATATGTTTTTGAATACATTTTGCAATATCTCACTGCAGTTTCCCAAAGTGCCTGCAGCATTTTAAAATTAACACTTCCAAATGGAATTCTTCACCCAAGTTATGATGGAATGAATACCAAACCAAGGTCCCGAACGAAATCCAGATTTGTCCCTCCTTTCAATGCCTCTTTACTTTTCCTGGATTCACATCGAATGAAAGAGTAATGAGAAAACTTGGTGAAGGAGCAGAAGCAGAACGTTAACCTTTGGGAATGAATGTATTGTCAAACCTTCCTGTTAGAATAAATATGACAGACATACTTCAGCAGATGGAGTTTAAAGTGAGGGGTCATCTAAGTAACAATAACAAATTATATTTCATATAACTCGTTTAACGTCATAAAATGTCTCAAGCTGCTTCACTGGAGAATTATAAAACAATGTTTGACATCGAGCCACATAAAGAAATAGTCGGACAGATGACCCAAAGCTTGGTCAAAGAGGTAGGTTGTTAGGACGTTCTTTGAAGTAGAAATCAAGGAAGAGAAGCAGAGAGGTGTAGTGATGGTATTCCAGAGATTGAAGACAGGAGAATTGAAGGTGTGGCCACCAATGGTGGAGCGATTAAAATCAGGGATGCACAATCCAGCAGCATTAGAGAAGTGCAGATATCTTTGAGGACTGTGGGGCTGGAGGAGATTACAGAGACAGGGAGGGGCGAGGTGATGGTGGAATTTGAAAACAAGGAGAATTTTAAAGACGAAACAATGCTTGACCAGGAGCCCCTGAAGGCCAATGGGCACAGGGGTGATAGGGGAAAAAGGGACTTGGTGCAAAGTTAAGATATAGGCAGCAGAGCTTTGGATCATTTCAAGTTTAAGGAGAATAGAAAGTGGCAGACCAGCCAGGACTCTGTTTGAATAGTATCGCCATGTCCCTGCCATTAACTGTTAGTTTATAGTGAGCGTGCCTGAGTGTTCATATTCCTGCCCTCATTCCCTGAATTATTCAGGTGACTTTCGAGTCTTTATTATTTCTCTTTATGTTCTCTTGTTCAGATAGTTTCACTCGATCAATTCAATCAATCCATTAATCATCTTAAATTCCTCAACGATATCTACTTGAAGCTTCCAGGTGAAAGGGACTGAGCTCAGCACTTGAGGTGAATAAGTGTCCTTGACATTATTTGCAATAGCCTGAGCCTACCTTGCCCTTTAAGAAACATCCTGAGCGTTTCGTTACACTCTTTGATAAAAGCTGAGCACACGTCCCTTTCCTCAATAGCTCCTGAACATCCCTTATAGTCTCTGAGACATCATGAGCGTCCATTCGCCCATGTCATGCCTTTGAGTGTTCCTTACCATCTCCGCTACTACGAAAGCGTCTCCACACTGTCTGATATCTCCTGAGTGTCCCTTATCCCATCCAATACTCCCAGAGTATGCCTGAGATGCGTTCAATCTCCTGGAGATCATTATCTCCTCAACCACACATGGTCTGTTACTTCTCCGATATTAGAATTAGAATTAGAATTAGAACATTACAGCGCAGTACAGGCCCTTCGGCCCTCGATGTTGCGCCGACCTGTGAAACCATCTGACCTACACTATTCCATTTTCATCCCTATGTCTATCCAATGTCCACTTAAATGCCCTTAAAGTTGGCGAATCTACTACTGCTGCAGGCAGGGCGTTCCACGCCCTTTCTACTCTCTTGGGAAAGAAACTACCTCTCACATCTGTCCTATATCTATCACCCCTCAACTTGAAGCTATGTCCCCTCGTGTTTGCCATCACCATCCGAGGAAAAAGACGCTCACTATCCACCCTATCTAACCCTCTGATTATCTTATATGTCTCTATTAAGTCACCTCTCCTCCTCCTTCTCTCCAACGAAAACAACCTCAAGTCCCTCAGCCTTTCCTCGTAAGACCTTCCCTCCATACCAGGCAACATCCTAATAAATCTCCTCTGCACCCTTTCCATAGCTTCCACATCCTTCCTATAATGCGGTGACCAGAACTGCACACAATACTCCAGGTGCGGTCTCACCAGAGTTTTGTACAGCTGCAGCATGACCTCGTGGCTCCGAAACTCGACCCCCCTACTAATAAAAGCTAACACACCATATGCCTTCTTAACAGCCCTATTAACCTGGTTTGCAAAATTCAGGGATTTATGCACTTGGACACCAAGATCTCTCTGTTCCTCCACACTACCAAGAATCTTCCCATGAGCGCAGTACTCTGCATTCCTGTTACTCCTTCCAAAGTGAATCACCTCACACTTTTCCACATTAAACTCCATTTGCCATCTCTCAGTCCAGCTCTGCAGCCTATCTATGTCTCTCTGTACCCTACAACATCCTTCGGCACTATCCACAACTCCACCGACCTTAGTGTCATCTGCAAATTTACTAACCCACCCTTTTACACCCTCTTCCAGGTCATTTATAAAAATGACAAACAGCAGTGGCCCCAAAACAGATCCTTGCGGTACACCACTATTAACTAAACTCCAGGATGAACATTTGCCATCAACCAACACCCTCTGTCTTCTTTCAGCTAGCCAATTTCTGATCCAAAGCTCTAAATCGCCTTCAACCCCATACTTCCGTATTTTCTGCAATAGCCTACCGTGGGGAACCTTATCAAACGCCTTACTGAAATCCATATACACCACATCCACTGCTTTACCCTCATCCACCTGTTTGGTCACCTTCTCGAAAAACTCAATAAGGTTTGTGAGGCACGACCTACCCGTCACAAAACCGTGCTGACTATCTCTAATGTACTTATTATTTTCAAGATGATTATAAATCCTGTCTCTTAGAACCTTTTCCAACATTTTACCCACAACCGAAGTAAGGCTCACAGGTCTATAAATACCAGGGCTGTCTGTACTCCCCTTCTTGAACACTGGGACAACATTTGCAATCCTCCAGTCTTCCGGCACTATTCCTGTCGACAATGACGACATAAAGATCAAGGACAAAGGCTCTGCAATCTCCTCCCTAGCTTCCCAGAGAATCCTAGGATAAATCCCATCTGGCCCAGGGGACTTATCTATTTTCACACCTTCCAAAATTGCTAACACCTCCTCCGTGTGAACCTCAATCCCATCTAGCCTCGTCGCCTGAATCTCAGTATTCTCAACAACATTTTCTTTCTCTACTGTAAATACTGACGCAAAATATTCATTTAACACTTCCCCTATCTCCTCTGATTCCACACACAACTTCCCACTACTATCCTTGATTGGCCCTACTCTAACTCTAATCATTCTTTTATTCCTGACATACCCATAGAAAGCCTTAGGGTTTTCCCTGATCCGATCCACCAATGACTTCTCGTGTCCTCTCCTTGCTCTTCTTTGCTCTCCCTTTAGATCCTTCCTGGCTAGCTTGTAGCACTCAAGCGCCCTAACTGAGCCTTCACGTCTCATCCTAACATAAGCCTTCTTCTTCCTCTTGACAAGCGCTTCAACTTCTTTCGTAAACCACGGCTCCCTCGCACGACAACTTCCTCCCTGCCTCACAGGTACATACTTATCAAGGACACGCAGTAGCTGCTCCTTGAATAAGCTCCACATTTCGATTGTTACCATCCCCTGCAGTTTCCTTCCCCATCCTACGCATCCTAAATCTTGCCTAATCGCATCATAATTTCCTTTCCCTCAGTTATAATTCTTGCCCTGCGGTATATACCTGTCCCTGCCCATCGCTAAGGTAAACCTAACCGAATTGTGATCACTATCACCAAAGTGCTCACCTACATCTAAATCTAACACCTGGCCGGGTTCATTTCCCTGTACCAAATCCAATGTGGCATCGCCCCTGATTGGCCTGTCTACATACTGTGTCAGAAAACCCTCCTGCACACACTAGACAAAAACTGACCCATCTAAAGTACTCGAACTATAGTATTTCCAGTCGATATTTGGAAAGTTAAAGTCCCCCATAACAACTACCCTGTTACTCTCACCCCTGTCGAGAATCATCTTCGCTATCCTTTCCTCTACATCTCTGGAACTGTTCGGAGGTCTATAAAAGACTCCCAACAGGGTCACCTCACCTCTCCTGTTTCTAACCTCAGCCCATACTACCTCAGTAGACGAGTCCTCAAACGTCCTTTCTGTCGCTGTAATACTCTCCTTGATTAACAATGCCACACCCCCCGCCCCCCCCCTCTTTTACCATCTTCTCTGTTCTTACTGAAACATCTAAATCCCGGAATCTGCAACATCCATTCCTGCCCCTGCTCTACCCATGTCTCTGAAATGGCCACTACATCGAGATCCCAGGTACCAACCCATGCTGCAAGCTCACCCACCTTATTCCGGATGCTCCTGGCGTTGAAATAGACACACTTTAAACCAGGTTCTTGCTTGCCAGTGCCCTCTTGCGTCCTTGTAACCATATCCCTGACCTCACTACTCTCAACATCCTGTACACTGGCACTACAATTTCGGTTCTCATTCCCCTGCTGAATTTGTTTAAACCCCCCCGAAGAGCACTAGCAAACCTCCCCCCCAGGATATTGGTACCCCTCTGGTTCAGGTGAAGACCATCCTGTTTGTAGAGGTCCCACCTACCCCAGAAAGAGCCCCAATTATCCAGGAAACCAAATCCCTCCCTCCTGCACCATCCCTGCAGCCACGTGTTCAACTCCTCTCTCTCCCTATTCCTCGCTTCGCTATCACGTGGCACGGGCAACAACCCAGAGATAACAACTCTGTTTGTTCTCGCTCTAAGCTTCCACCCTATCTCCCTAAATTTCTGTCTTAAATCCCCATCTCTCTTCCTACCTATGTCGTTGGTGCCTATGTGGACCACGACTTGGGGCTGCTCCCCCTCCCCATTAAGGATCCCAAAAACACGATCCGAGACATCACGAACCCTGGCACCTGGGAGGCAACATAACAACCGTGAGTCTCTCTCGTTCCCCCAGAACCTCCTAACTGCTCCCCTAACTATGGAGTCCCCAATGACTAATGTTCTGCTCCACTTCCCCCTTCCCTTCTGAGCAACAGGGACAGACTCTGTGCCAGATATCTGTACCCCATTGCTTACCCCTGGTCAGTCATCCCCCGCAACAGTATCCAAAACGGTATACCTGTTGTTGAGGGAAACGGCCACAGGGGATCCCTGCACTGCCTGCTGGTTCCCTCTCCTTCCCCTGACGGTAACCCATCTACCTACTTCTTTTACCTGAGGTGTGACTTCCTCCCCATAACTCCTCTCAATAACCTCCTCCGCCTCCCGAATGATCCGAAGTTCATCCAGCTCCAGCTCCAGTTCCCTAACGCGGTTCTCGAGGAGCTGGAGTTGGGTGCACTTCCCACAGATGCAGTCAGCAGGGACACTCTTGGCGACCCTTACCTCCCACGTTCTGCAGGAGGAACATACAACTGCCTTAACCTCCATTCCCACTATTCCAAATTCCCAACAAATCTACTGAAAAACCAAAAAAAAAAGTCAAAACTTGTTAGGTTAGCAATCCAACGGACAGAACTTCCTAAATAAAAAGCTTACCTTATCAACACACCAGAGTCCTTCTTTTTGGTTCGAGGAGGAGGGTGGGTGGGAGACACTACACGTGTAGTGTCTCGGGTACAGCCACCACACAAATATATACCTTTTTCCTTACCCAGCAGTCCCCTGGTCCTCCGTAAACAAAAGGGAATTCACTTTTAAACATACTCTGAAATTGACTTCACAGCTGTAAGCCCGTTCACGCACCTCCGTTGCTATCAACGCTGCAGTCACCGAAACAAAAAGAAAGAGATTCTAAACCACACAAATATATACCTTTTTCCTTACCCAGCAGTCCCCTGGTCCTCCGAAAACAAAAGGGAATTCACTTTTAAACTTACGCTGAAATTGACTTCACAGCTGTAAGCCCGTTCACGCACCTCCGTTGCTATCAACGCTGCAGTCACCGAAAGCTGAAATTGACTTCACAGCTGTAAGCCCGTTCACGCACCTCGGTTGCTGTCAACGCTGCAGTCACCGAAACTAAAATATCTTTTGAAACTCTTTTTTTGAGAACATTACAGCGCAGTACAGGCCCTTCAGCCCTCGATGTTGCGCCGACCTGTGAAACCATCTGACCTACACTATTCCATTTTCATCCATATGTCTATCCAATGACCACTTAAATGCCCTTAAAGTTGGAGAGTCTACTACTGTTGCAGGCAGGGCGTTCCACGCCCCTACTACTCTCTGAGTAAAGAAACTACCTCTAACATCTATCCTATATCTATCACCCCTCAACTTAAAGCTATGTCCCCTCGTGTTTGCCATCACCATCCGAGGAAAAAGACTCTCACTATCCAGCCTATCTAGCCCTCTGATTATCTTATATGTCTCTATTCAGTCACCTCTCCTCCTCCTTCTCTCCAACGAAAACAACCTCAAGTCCCTCAGCCTTTCCTCGTAAGACCTTCCCTCCATACCAGGCAACATCCCAGTAAATCTCCTCTGCACCCTTTCCAAAGCTTCCACATCCTTCCTATAATGCGGTGACCAGAACTGCATGCAATACTCCAGGTACGGTCTCACCAGAGTTTTGGACAGCTGCAGCATAACCTCGTGGCTCCGAAACTCGATCCCCCTACTAATAAAAGCTAACACACCATATGCCTTCTTAACAGCCCTATTAACCTGGGTAGCAACTTTCAGGGATTTATGTACCTGGACACCAAGATCTCTCTGTTCATCTACACTACCAAGAATCTTCCCATTAGCCCAGTACTCTGCATTCCTTTTACTCACACTTTTCCCCATTAAACTCCATTTGCCATCTCTCAGCCCAGCTCTGCAGCCTATCTATGTCCCTCTGTACCCTAAACATCCTTCGGCATATCCACAACTCCACCGACCTTCGTGTCATCCGCAAATTTACTAACCCACCCTTACCCTTACTCTTTAGTTATCCCCATTCCCCCCACCGCCCACTAAAAGGCTCCAAATCCACTTGATAACTCATTAACCCAGTACATTCCCTCACAGCCACTGTGGAACCCCTCCCTTGCAAATTTACTGAGAAACCCTGATAACATGAGCAAAGTGTATTTGGAAAGCTAGACTTCACGCTATTGTGTGTGGAAACGCTGGAATTAACAGCGCCTGTAAGAAAGTGAAGAGTGAACATGTGTGAGAAGAGCTGAGAAAAGGTAAGTCTGGAGCTGCGAACCGAAGGCAAGTTTTGTATTTTCAGTAATACTGTTGTTGTGAAAGCAGAAATTTAAAAACAGAAAAATGCTGAAAACTTTGGTGAAATCAGGCAGCATCTCTGCAGTGATACTTCTTTCACCACGATGTCATTGGCGCAGTGGTTTGCACCGCAGCCTCACAGCTCCAGCGACCCAAGTTCAATTCTGGGTACTGCCTGTGTCGAGTTTACAAGTTTCCTCCGGGTACTCCGGTTTCCTCCCACATGCCAAAGACTTGCTGGTTGATAGGTTAATTGGCCATTATAAATTGCCCCTAGTATCGGTAGGTGGTAGGGGAATGTAGGGACAGGTGGGGATGTGGTAGGAATATGGAATTAGTGTAGGATTAGTATAAATGGGTGGTTTGATGGTCGGCACAGACTCGGCGGGCCGAAGGGCCTGTTTCAGTGCTGTATCTCGAAACTAAACTAAACTAGTTTGGAATGAGAATTCAGAAAGCTCAGAGCTTCCACTATCGACACTTCCGTGCAGAGACAGTTTGGGTGGACATTATGACTGTGCTGATTTGAGCAAAAAGAGTAAGACAGCACTGCAAAGCACCTGCACTGCGGTTTTTGGAAGGATGGGACTCAGATGTAGGACTCTTGGATTTGTTCAAGCATGGAAAACTACACACCTAGTCTGAAATACGATAACAATGATGGTGGAATTCTGAGCCATGCATGCAGAGAGTAATGGATTAGTATTCCACTGCTTTAACTTCTTGGCGACTTCATCATGTGAACACAACTCATAATATAATCTTATTTCCTTCTTTCTCACTGCAAATCATGACACTCAGAGGATAAACAGCACGAATCACAGCTTTCAGCCACTAGTCAACAGCATCAACAGTGAGTTAGGCCCGGCGTGGTGGCGGGACTGAATGGCCAAAGGTGCTTTATTTCGGCTCGAGTCTCTGCCAAGCTCATATCCCATCACTGCTGTTATTAGCGACGTATTGTCAGAAAAAAACGGCTGAGAAGGGAAACCCGTAATGAAAGCAGTTGACTGCGGAACTTTCAGCAGAGTAGGCAGCTTTTTTGGAAAGATGCTCTTTATCAAATATATCTTCCTTTCACCAGCAGTGCAGTGGCCTATTTAAGACTATCACAGCGGATTTTCGAACGCTGTCTCTGTACAATGGTTAATACTCTGCAAAACAACGTCAATTCAAATCTGTAACAAGGCTTCGCTTGCTTTCTGTCTTAAACATCTGCCACACCTGCTAATAAAACTGCAACAAGAAACCAAACATCACTCCACGTAAATGTTTTAGTTCCGGATGTTCAAAACCCATTGTTCTCCTTTTCTATCCCCGCACTTACACATGTCTGCCGTTCACTCTCCATCATGCAAACCTACCTCTTCACCCAGCGTATTCTCCTGTCCAGTTTTAATACTGATCTGCTTCCATTTCATCAACATTTTACTACTGCTGAGCCGACTCCAATTTTCATTTTCATTATGTAACGCCGTTTACCTTGCTCTGCTGCTACAGCTGCACCTGGGGGGAGATGTTCCATTCACATCAATGTTCCTTTGTTCCTTGCACTCATTCATTATTCTGAGTGTCTTCACAATAGATAAGCTCTGCAAAAGGAGGGCTGGATTGTGGAAGGACAGCGGCCGGTTTGTTCACAAAATGTTCTTGGAGAATCTTCTGATCCAGGTGATGCTAAAAAAGATGCAGGGTTTTGTTTACAGGGGGTTGGCGCTTTTCTCTGGGCAGTCGATGTGAGTGAGGGAGGCGAGTGCTACATTTCAACCTGGAGCAGTGCCTTGATGGTTTAACCTTGTGTTCTCAAATGAGAAAATCCATGAGGAAATTTGGCGGATGTGTTTCAAATCAGGAATTGTTTTCCCAGTGTAAACTCTTTCGTGGCAGAAGGGAAGCTAAACAGAGAAGAGATGATTAAAGTGATTGGCACAGGCTTTATATATTGGACACATATTGTAGTTAATAATTCTTTCAGTGCCTCCGATTGTTTTTGCCTTGTTTTGCGTGTTATTATCACAATCCGAGTTTACCGTGTTCAGACTACATCTCATTTTATGTCAGCCTTATTTAAGGCGAATAGCAGAGCACTTCCGTTACCTTCCTCCTCAAACTGAAGGTCTGCCTCTGACATATCATGACCACTCATTGCTCACTGCTCATTTGTTGTCAGAATATTACTTAATTCTGGCTCGTTGCTCATTACAAATTTTAGTTTAGCCTGTCCTCCTGTCGTTTCTGAAACATGTCATTTCTGAAAACTGCCCTCACTTCACTCTAGAAATTAACTGTCTTTAGAGAAATGGCCAGCACCTGCAATCAATGTTCAAATAGCTGGCTTCTGTCTTGAACTGAAAATGCAGCCTGTCTTATGCTGAAAAGAGGCACTTATTCTCAGGTGATTCTTGTAGCCTGGGTCTCTGAGAAAATGTTGCTGTTTGTGCTTTTGCAAAAGTCTCTGCCAGTTCACTATGATTAAAACATATCCTTTATGAGAGTGTCGATCTCAAACTCGGAATCCAATTCAAATCAAATTTCCGCGGTGGCATTTAATATAATAACATCTTCCCTTTGGTGAATTAAATGCCGTTTTTAAAAGCAACAGTTGAGAGTATATTTGATAGAGGTGTCTAAAATCACCAATTGTTTTCACATAATGACTAAGAGGAAACTATTTCCAGTGACAAATAGTCACTAACTGGAGGACACAGATGCAAAGGTATCAGACACGACAAGACAAAACTGTTTTTAACAATCTGAGTTCGTGTACTCTTCAATGCAGTTCTTGAAATTCTGGGGTATTCTATCTCGGACACCCTATCTCATTCATTTTAATTTTCTTGCTGTCCAGGTAAGAAATTATTGGAAGGAACCTGCACAATAGTGAAAGAATTATATTTACATTGGCAGTCGTAATCCTACCAGTGATGCACCAATGGATTTCTCGACCTATTCTGGATTTCTGGAACCCCATTAGATTTTTGGAACACCAGCAGAATTTTCTGCCTCAACTGATTTCTCCAGCACAATGTATGTCTTCAACACAACGGATTTCTCCTGATCCAATGTAAACCTAATTGGTTTCACCCAGCCAAGCGGATTTCTAGAAACCCATTTTGTTTCTGTCCAATATTTGTGGATCCCAATCAATTTCTTACGTTCAATACAATAGGCATATGGAAGCTCAGTATTATTTTCCCAGTATAGATCTGGAACATCAATATATTTTTTCCCTGATCTATTTGTTTTCTGGAAAAGCAAATGAATTCTACCATTCCAACCAACGCTTAGAATCCCAATGGGTCCAGTCTATCCCTCATCGGTTCTGGAATATCAATGCATTTCTCCCATTGCAGTAGATTCCTGCATCACCAATGCATTTTTCCTATCCCAGTTTATCTCCCTAGAATGCTTCCAAAGGATGGCAGAGAGGGACCTTTGACCATCAAATTCTCATCTGGGTGTGTCACTGTTTGTTACAGTTTATTGTACGATTTAATGTGTGAGGTAGAATGGGCTGTTAAGTGTCCTTGAAACATTCATATGTGCCCGAGGGTACAGGTGATAGACATCGAAAAACTTAATGTGTTCCTCATTTTACATCAATGTGTGCAATAAATGAACAGGTTTAATGCAATCAGACCTGCAAAAAGTGTTTAAAAATGACAAGGTGGGAATTAACACAGGAATGTAATGGATTGAGTGAATTCATCCTTGCAATGTAAGCTTCTGTACAGAGAATATTGTGTTGATTTTGTAATTCTAAGATTTTTAACTCAGGGAATGCAGTGCATTGAATGCAATAATGACTTATGTTTAAAGTATTCTGACTGACGTTTATTATTTTGATGTAAAGCACACGAAGAGGGCGTTTTGTGTCGAATATGCAATTTGAATTGTTATTTCAAAGATTGGACATAAAACTGGGCTGATACAGAGAGTGCTTCTAATCCAGTGTTTATGTGACATCCCGTCAATCGCCATCTTTAATATGCAATGTGATTCAAAAATAAAATACCGCTTGAAAACAGAGAAAAGTACAGTGCAGTGGGACCTAGTTCAGTAACACAGAAGGATGGTTAAGAATGCATTCTGATTGCGTACACAAGACTGAAGCTCACCAGTAAAGTTACACATTGTGTAGAGCAGCAGGTAAAACTCCTGCAGTAAATGCAAGCAGGGTCAGTTACTCAACACTCATCCAATAAACCTGACCTTTAGAATGGGCATAAAGGCCACAAGTGTATTACCCCATAACAGACATTAACCTGACTGCTTGCATCATCTGTTGGTTCTCAGAAAGCCAGCACATGTATTCTCCAGGCTCATTATAAGGTGTTGTCTTAAAACGATATGTAGTCATTGCACTCTGTGGGTTCAACTCTCATCCAGACACTGACTTTATCTTTTCTTGTTGTCTCCATCTGCCTCTCATTATCTCTGCCACTCTGAGTATATTTCGTTTCTTCGGACTTCTTTTTCTGCACGTTTTTTCTGTCCATCACGAGGGGCAGTATGCAGATGACAAAGAGGACGCGGCCTTGGACAAATCCTTGCTGGAAACCGGGGGTAACGTTGCGAGAACAGGAAGAGAAGCCTTTGCAAATGATATTCAGCTAATCATAGCCAGTGAAACAATGGAACCAGGCGACAGAAGTCACGGCCTGCTGGATGACAGTGGGGAGGCTTTGGAGGGGAATACTGTGAACCGTGCCAAACGCCAGAAGAGCCACTCCAGTTCTGGCTGGATTTTATTTACCACCACCCTCCCCTGCCATGCCACTTTGCTTGGGGTTGGATAGGCTGGCAATGGCCTTCCCAAGCAGAGGCCACTTAGGAATCTTATGTTTCCTATTAGCATGGCCTCCAACAGCCGTGACATCACCTAATGTTATGACGCACCCTCCCTGAAGGTTTAGCAGACCCCCTCTGTGGGATATCTGTGGCCAATGAAGGAAATCCAGTGGAGAAATCTCAGTATTCCTAAACTCCCTTCACTTGCACTTCATTTCCACCCAACCACCTGCTGCATGGAGGCCAGACAGGCTTGCCCCAGAAACACCACCTCACTTACCAGAGGTCTGGATCTCTAATGCTGGTCCTTCTGGAAGGTCTCTGCAGTACAAGCATTTATCACTACTCCGAATGGGCTCTCATTAATGCTGGCCCTAAGATTAGCTGCCAAATCTTTGAGGTGGGAATCCCAATCTTGAAAGGGATGCGGATTATGGCGCAGAGCACTTAACAGCTTCAACGGTGCAAGATTACCCTAGAGTGGGGCAGGCAGCAGTGGGGAGGTGATAGTGGGTGGCAGTGGATGTCTGGGGGTGGGGCAGGCTTGGAAAGGCCAAATCGTTGTCCTCCCTGCCTTTTCCATCTGGCACCAGGAGCCAGAATGGTGCCAACAAATTCCAGCCCTTCAGAAGCCATTCTTTGTCTAAAGTATTTGGAGAAATTTATACGTAAAAAGAGGCTTCATACATGCAACTTAAAGAAAGAAAAAATGCTTTGTGTGGCAAACAATGCCGGCCTCTTTCTTTGTGTTGAGGTGTTAATATTTCTCTCCATCATGCTCCGGCTTTGCCAAATTCCACTTCTCTGTTTAACTTCTTATTTCCACATTTCTCTGCTCAGTTCTCTCTCTTTGTAATTTTCCTTCGCTTGTCTCTGCTGGGCATTCTCACTTGTTGCCTATTTTCTTGTTTGATTTTTGCACTCTTTCCTCATTCACGCCTTTACTGTTATGGGTGTCTTACTCAACATCTATCCTATATTTTTTATTCTATCAATTGATTTTTGTTGCCCATCCCTCATTGTCCTTGAAAACTGAATGGTTTGCGAGGCCTTTACAAAGCGCAGTTAAGTCAACCAGATTGCTGCAGGTCAGGATTCAGATGTAGTCCAGATCGGGTAAGGATTACAAATTTCCGAACCTGAAGGGCATTAGACAACCAAATGGTTTTATTTCGACAATGGGCGCTAATTGCTTGACACTATTACTGCGAACAGCTTAGAATTCCAGATTTTTTTTTAAAATCACTTCAATTTGAATTCCACCAGGAGCTAAGGGATGATTTGAACCCGTGATCCCAAGGCATGGGCCTTTGGTTTATTAGCTCAGTGACATTACCAGTACACCACCCTGTCACTCTATCATCAAGCCAACAGCACCTCCGTAGAGTGATCACTACTTCAGCTGATGTCCAGCTGTGCTCTTGAGCACCGTCATTTTTTGAGAAACAATTCATGTGCCTTCTGCAAAGATAACCAGCCTCATTAAGTCCGATGTTTAATCAAATATTACAAAATTAAGTATCCAATCATCTCAGAGTTATGTGATGTAAATAGAAAATTTACCACCATCTCGTGAATAGAGGCTGTGGATTTGAATGGATTTTAGTGCTCGAACACGGAAACCTTCACTTTTCTTATGATTTAACCAATTTAACAATTAGATTGAGTGGGTATTTCACGACCTTCTTCAGCTGCTCTCTGAATTTAGTCTGGGTCACAGCGTAAATACACGTGTTGGTGCAGGAACTGAGAAGCTGCAGCATTGCTGCTGTGACTTCTGTGATATAAAGTGGGTCATTGGCGGAGGAAGGATATTGTTTTGTAATTAGCTGATAGATGTAAAATACAACCTGCGTCACCCATAACAATATAAAACTACCAGATATACTAAAGAGTAAAATGATGGATTTCTTTCGATTCTCCATTTCTCGGTCATTGTGATTCTCTCCATTGCTGAAGCCCCGGAGTCCCCTGCGACCTCTACTGGCGGCTAAAATATGCCTGACAGTCTGAACATTGAGCAGCAAAATCAGAAAGAACGGGACACAAGGAGTTAAAATGCGGTGAAACAACTGAAACGCGGTCCATGCGGGGTAAGTATTGAAGCTATGTTTATAGATACAGTTCCAGGAAACTTTATCAATTATATATTCAGGTTCATATACAAAATAAAGAGCACAGCACACTCACTGTTCCGATAACCACAGTCGCTGTTCTCTCAGTGCAATATTTTGTCTTCAGCTTCTTACAGCAAATGGTCACAAATCGGTCAAAGGTGAAAACGACTGTCAGCCAGACAGAAACCATTGTGGTTGAAAAAATCAGGAAATGAACTGAACTGCAGATGGGAGTAATGGACAGGAATGAATCTGGGAAATAAATCACCGGAATCCACTTCAATATGGGATCTGTGATAACGACCAGGAGATCGGCCACTGCCATTACCACCAGGTAGCGAGTGCTACATTTGGAGAGGCCACACTTTCCTCGGGACAGGATCAAAGTCGCCACCAGGTTAACTGAAAGATTTCGAAAAGGAAGCAGGGAGTTACTGATCAGAACTCAACTAACACAGCATTTTGACAGGATCTCGTGTGAAATTTACAGCTTTGTTGCATCATGCAGCACTTTCGCACAGAGAATGGTTTTGAACACAGTTATCAATAATTGATTGGGAAATTGATTTAAACTAAAGGTAAAATAAAATGATCATCGGATACAGTGGAAGGGCTACGTGAGGGCGCCGTGCAAGTATGGAAGGGAGAAGGGGTTTCAAAAAAGTAATACAATTGTTTAAATCCAGTTTAACCTCCAGACCAATGGCCGAGAAAGTGAGGGGACGGGGATCTGTTTTCCTTTTACTGGTTAATGGAGCCAGCAGGAGCTGTCTCAAAACGTGAAAATGTCGAGAGCCGCTGCGGTGAGCATGAGACTTCAGATCCGGAGGAAGAGGCCGATGGAGGCTGAGCCAGTGAGTGGATTGGAGGGAGACAAGGTAAATGATATTTGGGATCTGGAGTGGAGGCAGGTCCTGAAGGGTTTGGAAAGCGAAAAAAGTGAAGCAAAGAATGCAGTCAGTAAATAACAGGTCCTATTACGGTACTTAATCAGTTCTGAAATAATGAAGGGGAACATTCACTAAAACAGGGTGAGAATATGACGGGGTTGAACACACAGGAAATTTGAGCAGCAGTAAATCTCACCCTATCTGGCAAAATCCTCATCATACCTGCAACTCACAGTTTCACTGTAATCGATCTGGAAAGTTCAGCTGTTCATTCTCGTGAATTATTCACACGGTGGGTACTCTCCGTCTCTTTCACTTTCTCTCTTCACTATCTCTCTCTGTTTCATTCTCCTTCTTTCTACTCTCTTGCTCTCTCTCTCTCTCTGTCAACTTGTCTCTCTGTCCACAGCTCCTGTTCTCTCCAATCACTTCTCCAGATTATCCAAGCCTCCACGTGTTCACACAACATGACTACTCAGGTAAACCACCCTCCATAATCCAGCCTGAATACAATCCAGAAATTTCTGGTGAAAGGTCACAGACCAGTAACGTTAAATTTTGTTTCTCACTCCACATATGCTGACAGAGATGATGTGTATTTGCAGCACTTTCGGTTTTAATTCAGAATTCCAGCATCTGCAGTATTTAGTTTTCATTTATTGATCCAATACACTGTCTATGGATGCGTCATAATTGTCGTTGATATAACATTTTCAGAACTGAATTCATCACCTTTATTCTGATCCAGAAACTGTATCCCAGGTATCCATTCCAATCCACATTATGGCTGCTGTCTCTGAGTGACCCTCAGCACACAACCTGACACCAGGTTAAACGTCATATGCATTGTTCGGACCGAGGCTGGAGGAGTGCACTATTAATTCAGTCCCACCTCTGCATAGGTCACAGCATATTCGTCACATTTTCCCAATTACTTTTTTTTAATTCATTCATGGGATGTGGGTGACGCTGGCCAGGCCAGCATTTATTGCCCATTCTTAATTGCCCTTGAGAAGGTGGTGGTGAGCTGCCTTCTTGAACTGCTGCAGTCCATTTAGGGTAGGTATACCCGCAGTGCTGTTAGGAAGGGAGTTCCAGGATTTTGACCCAGCGACAGTGAAGGAACGGCGATATAGTTCCAGAATAGAATGCACTCACCATGTTTCTTCAGTGAACAGCAAAATTAACAGTTTATTATAGAACCAGTCTTACTTAATAATGAGGTAAAACAATAACACATAGATCAAATGATACACACGCATATATATCCTAATTTTAGAACAGATCTCTGTTACAGACCAAAAAAACACACTCGAGCATGGTCACCTGCCCACCCCTGAAAAGAAATAGCAGATGAGACACAGTGTGGCAAAATGGCACGAAGTCCAACCTCCGAGCACATGCTGGCAAGATCTTTAGAATCTTGCAGAATAAGCTCTGTACAGGCGGCATTGTAAAGGAATTTAGCAGGCCTTCTTGAAATACAGGAAACAAGAAAAAAATGATGCATTGAACTTCACAGAGCGGCTTTGGGAATTGCCAGAATATGAGCTGGATTGTCGTCTTCTGTTCGTCCTTGGAGTTCTCTCCTTCTTCTGCAGCAAACTTGAGTTTTGTCTCCTTCCAGAAGGTATCTCACAAACACACACACACACACACACACACACACACACACACACACACACACACACACACACACACACACACACACACACACACACACACACACACACACACACACACACACACACACACACACTGTGCCTGACAACCTGAAGGCTTGATAGCTTTCTGCCCACCCAGAATTCATTTGTTACTACTGGGCTTGCCCAATCAAAGGAGGGTTTGTCACTTTTCTGCCCCTATTGCCAGGGCTTCTGCTCATCTTTTATCCAAGCCACGTGACAAACAGCAACACTGTTGGAAATCTAACTCCCACAGTCCTCCTAATTTAAAAAAGGACACATTTTTCAGCTTATCCAAAAATTCCTTTTTTTAACATTTTGCACAATATAGAGTCACGTTCATAACACATGTGTCACGCCATAAAAGTTAATCCCTCCTTCCACATCATAGTATCACGACTCTTGATTCCACTCTTGTTTCAGTCCATCACATATTGAAACGGACATCCATGCGTTTGCCTCATCCAGATTCGACTGTACTAATTGTCACCTGGCAGACGGTCCATTCCCCACCGTCCATTCACTTGTGGATACAACACTCTGCTACCTTTATCCTATGCCATACCAGGTTCCTCTCAAGAAACACTGTTCTATTGGCTGACCTGCATTGCATGGAGAACCCCAACACCTCCAGTTTACTTTTTCCTTCTTTCCATTTCAAACCAACAAAACCTCATCTATCCCGATTAAGTCCATCCACTTCCTTGTTTCCTTAATTCTTAATCTAGTTGCCTAAAAACATCTATCAAGCTCTGTTTTGAAATTTTGTCCCCTAGTGATAGATGAATTTGACCTGCAAACTCTCAAATTGTACCCATCTCCCAGCTTCTGACAATTAAGAATGTATTCCCATTTATCTGTCTTTGATACAAGGTGAATGACCTCACACCTCCTCACATTAAACTCCATATCCCATAGTATAACAAATCTTTTAAACTATCGACAACACTTTACAAGTTTATTTTCTTTTCCAATTACTAATTACTGAGTCACTTAGCTTACGGTCATCAGCAAACTTAGATGTGTGGCCCACGAATCCTTCTTTCAAGTTATATGGAAATACAGTGAAAATCTGCGCCCCCAGTCCTGAACATTGTGAGTCACCAATAATGTCATCCTGTATTGCGGTGTTTCCTTAATTTAATTCAAATATTTACTTTAAACACCAAAGTACACAAGTATCTTATGGAACGATATAGAATCCGGTCTTCAATTAAACATCACATAAAACGATTCCAGGATCTGCATGTTTCATGTATTCTTGTTTAGTTTTAGTATGCATGGAATGTAGAGATCAAAGGTAGAATTAGTTTATGGTTGTGAATAAACAAGCGTATATACAGAACCCGACAGTTGTTTGACCTCATCATGTGCACATCCCAAACATAACCCAGGACATTGATATACACAGGTAGGGTGGACTCTCGTTCCCACAACAGGCACTGTTAAAACTATCTACAATAAATAGAATAAAGAAAATTGAGTGCCTCTGACAGACAGAGCCCACGCTGTTTGAAATTTCTTCTGTAATTTTAAAATTCAGAGTCAGATTGTGGCTTTATTCAATCAACAAAACTACAACATCAACATTGCCGTTAAAAATCTGCAATGGACTAGAATAGCTCGTGATTCCAACAATTCCATTCCAAACTGATATAACATAAAATCAACACATTTAAATTAATTCCTCTGACAGTAAATTAATTGAACTGCAGTGAATCAGAGAGAGAGATATTTAAGGGTAAGCAGCAAACTCAGTTCAATTGCCAGACCTCTGAAGCAGCGTCAGATTCCCAAAAGGAAATACTTCATAACAGTGATAACCAATAAAATATTGAAATCCCCCGGAAACCCACTTTTGGGGTTGAATTTTAAAAGCCCGACGCCGAAATGGTTGGCAGGTGGAAACTATTAACAACTCCTGACGGTCTGATAACTGCTCTTAGAAGGTTGGTGGGAACACACTGAGACTACTGTGTACAGTTCTGTTCTCCATATTTCAGGACGAATATACATGCACTGAGGGAGGTTCATTGAAGCTTCACTCCGATGACTCCTGGTGTTAAATGGGCTGTCTTGTGATGAAAGGTTGAATAGCTGCGGCCAATATATTTCACAGTTTATAAGTATGGGAGAAATATTGAAATATGAATTTCTGAGGAAGCTTCACAGGCGGATGGTGGGAGGATGTTTCCCCTCAAAGGGGAATGTAGAACTAGGGGGCAAAAGGTACATATTTCTAGTGGAGCTGAAGAGGGATTTATTTTCTGTGAGAGTATTGAATCTTTGGAATTCTCGAGCACAGAGAGCTGCGGAGACAGAGTCATTGGTTACATTCAAGGCTAAGATAGAGAGAATTCTGAACTAAAGGCTCGTCAAGAGTTATGGAGAACAAGCAAGAAAATGGTTTTGAGGTCGAGATCAAATCATGCATGATCTTAATGTATTGTGGAGCAGGATCGAGGAGCCAAATAGCCTATGCCTGTTCCTATTGCTTATATTATTACGTACTTAGCCCGAGCACCTGATCCCAATACATTCCTTTGAGATATTAATCTGATCACAATCTCCGGGATGGATCGACACAAATCATTACAGATAAAGAAACTCATACAAGCCCCAACATTTAGAATCTGAGGGCATTTTACTAACGGACAATAGAATCAGTACAGCGAATAATCCAAGACTAATGCAAGGATTTGATGAACAAAGAGCATCACAGTCATTATGCTTCTGCTACAACCCCAAATGAACTGAGCCTCAAACAGCCCATCATTCAACTGATTGAACTGAACAGACCAACTGTGGAAAACGTTCAGCAAGTAAAACATTATCAAGTACAACAGTCGATTTAATATTGATTTGCAACATTAACAGCTGGAGATAACGGCTTACAGGGAACTCCAATGGTTGCAAGAATGGGATAGTAAATACGTTCAATCTGATATATTATTGGATATCCCATTTCTGTAAGAAGCAGCAACTGGTGTTGTTTTGCAATCCACAGCTCTGGGAGTCACTCGGAGCTGATACATAAAAATAGGCCCTGATATATAGAGGAGATAAGTCTCCACTGACATGGTTATACCCCTGATGATTGTGATTAGTGATCGTGACTTGACCAAACACATTACATCAGCCGCTTTGTCTGCAATCTAATTAAAATAGTGCATACAACATAAATAACTCAAAGTCCAGCAAAATATCTTAATCAGACCTCTGTTGGGGATAAGGCTGAAACATGTAAGCATACAAGACAGATCCCACAATAATGAGCGTCTTCACATGCAGGTTTCATGTCATTGTAATGACATTATTCACGTATAAGTGTTACGGATTTCTCCACAATATACACTGAATCCAGGGACACAAGCAGTTAAAATGTGAATTTTGTCACGAGGACAGTTAAATCCATGTTCAGGATTACAGCTGAGAACATGCTGTGGGTGATATTAGACGATAGGCTCTCAGCGCGCTCCATTGACATTCCTCTCTCTGTTATTTTATTGCAAATGTTTATCAGGTCATTCTACATTGGCTAAAGGCTCTGGTAAAGTTAGAATTGGGCAACCTCCTGACACTATTCTTACTGTTCACTCCTCACTGGCAACCTCACCCCCACCTTCAGAGAACAAAGAACAAAGAACAGTACAGCACAGGAACAGGCCATTCGGCCCTCCAAGCCTGCGCCGATCTTGATGCCTGTCTAAACTAAAAGCTTCTGCACTCCCGGGGACCGTATCCCTCTATTCCCTTCCTATTCATGTATTTGTCAAGATGCCTCTTAAACATCGCTATCATACCTGCTTCCAACACCTTCCTCGGCAGCAAGTTCCAGGCACTCACCACCCTCTGCTGAAAGAACTCGCTTCGCGCATCCCCTCTAAACATTGCCCCGAGCAAATTAAATGGATGTCCCCTAGTAACTGACTCTTCCTCCCTGGGAAAAAGTTTCTGACGATCCACTCTGTCCATGCCACTCATAACTTTGTAAACCTCTAACACATCGCCCCTGCACTTCCATCGTTCCAATGAAAACAATCCGAGCTTATACAACCTCTCCTCATAGCTAATGCCCTCCAGACCAGGCAACATCCTGGTAAACCTCTTCTTGACCCTCTCCAAAGCCTGCACGTCCTCTGGTAGTGTGGCGACCAGAATTGCACACAATATTCTAGGTGTGGCCTAACAAAGGTTCTGTACAGCTGCAACATGACTTGCTAACTTTTATACTCTATGACCCGACCAATGAAGGCAAGCATGCCGTATGCCTTCTTGACGACCTTATCCACCTACGTTGCCACTTTCATTGACCTGTGGACCTGTACGCCCAGATCTCTCTGCCTGTCAATAAGCCGAAGGGTTCTGCCATTTACTGCGTACCTCCCATCTGCATTAGACCTTCCAAAATGTATTACCTCACATTTGTCTGGATTAAACTCCATCTGCCATTTCTCCGTCCAAGTATGCAACCGATCGATATCCTGCTGTATCCTCTGACAATCCTCTTCACTATCCGCAACTCCACCAACCTATGTGTCGTCCACAAACTTACAAATCAGACCAGCTACATTTTCCTCCAAATCATTTATATAATACAAACAGCAAAGGTCCCAGCACTGATCCCTGCGGAACACCACTAGTCACAAGCCCTCCATTCAGAAAAACACCCTTCCACAACTTCCATCTGTCTTCTATGACTGAGCCAGTTCTGTATCCATCGAGCCAGCTCACCTCTGATCGCGTGTGACTTCACCGTTGCACCAGTCTCCCATGAGGGTCCTTGTCAAAGGCTTTACTGAAGTCCATATAGACAGCATCCACTGCCCTTCCTTCATCAATCATCTTCGTAACTTCCTCAAAAAACTCAATCAACTTAGTGAAACACGACCTCCCCTTTACAAAACCATGCTGCCTCTCGCTAATAACTTCATTTGTTTCCAAATGGGAGTAAATCCTGTCCTGAAGAATCCTCTCTAATAATTTCCCTACCACTGATGTAAGGCTCACCAGCCGATAGTTTCCTTGATTATCCTTGCTACCCTTCTTTAACAACGAAACAACATTGGCAATTATTCAGTCTTCTGAGACATCACCTGTAGCCAATGAGGATACAAAGATTTATGTCAAGGCCCCAGCAATTTCTTCCCTTGCCTCCATCAGTATTCTGGGGTAGATCCCATCAGACCTGGGCACCTATCTACCTTAATGCTTTTCAAGACGCCCAACATCACCTCCTTTTTGATAACGACATGACCCAGACTATTGACACTCCCTTCCCTCGACTCACCATCGGCCAAGTCCTTCACTTTGGTGAATACTGATGCAAAGTACTCATTTAGTACCTCGCCCATTTCCTCTGGCTCCATATAGACACATCGATTCCCTCTCTGTACTTGAGTGGGCCAACCCTTTCTCTGGTTACCCTCTTGCTCTTTATGTTCGTTTCAAAAGCCTTGGGATTCTCCTTAATCCTGTTTGTCAATGACTTTGCATGACCCCTTTTCGCCCTCCTGAATCCTTGCTTAAGTAGATTCCTACTTTCTTGATATTCCTCAAGGGCTCGTCTGTTCCCAGCCTTCTATCCTTACGAATGCTTCCTTTTCATTTTTGACTAGGCCCACAATATCGCGCGTTATCCAAGGTTCCTGAAACTTGCCAAACATATCCTTCATCCTCACAGGAACATGCCGAGCCTGGATTCTAATCAACTGACGTTTGAAAGACTCTCTCATGTCAGATGTTGATTTACCCTCAAACAGCCGCCCCCAATCTAATTTCTTCTGTTCCTACCTAATATTGTTATAATTAGCCTTCCCCAATTTAGCTCCTTCACCCGAGGACTACTCTTATCCTTATCCACAAGTACCTTAAAACTTATGGAATTATGGTCGCTGTTTCCGAAATGCTCCCCTACTGAGAGTTCGACCACTTTGCTGGGCTCATTCCCCAACACCAGGTCCAGTACGACCACTTCCCTAGTTGGTCTATCTACATATTGTTTCAAGAAGCTCTCCTGGATGCACCTTTCAAATTCTGCCCCATCCAAGCCCCGAGCACTAAGTGAGTCCCTGTCAATATCGGGGAAGTTAAAATCACCCACCACTACAAACCTGTAACCTTTTCATGTTTCCAAAATCAGTCTACATATCTGCTCCTATACCTCCCGCTGGCTGTTGGGAGGCCTGTAGTAAACCCCCAACATCGTGACAGCATCCTTCCTACTCCTGAGCTCCACCCATATTGCCTTGCTGCATGACCCTTCCGAGGTTTCCTCCCGCAGTTAAGCTGTTATCTTCTCCTTAACCAGTAATGCAACTCCCCCACCCCTTTTACACCCCCTTCTATCCCGCCTGAAGCTTCGAAATCCCGGAATATTTAGCTGCCAATCCTGTCCTTCCCTCACCCAAGTCTCTGTAATAGCAACAACATCATAATTCCAAGTACGAATCCAAGCTCTACGTTCATCTGTCTTACCTGTTATACTTCTCGCATTGAATCAGATGAACTTCAGACCACCAGTCCCGCTGTGCTCAGCAACATCTCCCTGCCTGCTCTTCCTCTTAGTCTTACTGGCCTTATTTACTCTTTTTCCCGCAGTTCTTTCACCTGCTGACCTACTGCTCTGGTTCCCACCCTCCTGCCGCACTAGTTTAAACCCTCTTGAGTGATGCTAGCAAACCTCGCAGCCAGGATATTTGCGCCTCTCCAGTTTAGATGCAACCGGTCCTTCTTGTACAGGTCCCACCTGTCCCGGAAGAGATCCCAATGATCCAGATATCTGAAACCCTCCCTCCTACACCAGCTGTTCAGCCATGTGTTTAGCTGCACGATCTTCCTATTTCTAGCCTCACTGGCATGTGGCACAAGGAGTAATCCCGAGATTACAACCCTCGAGGTCCTGTCATTTATCTTTCTACCAAACCCCCTAAACTCCCCCTGCAGGACATCGTCACTCTTCCTGCCTATGTCGTTGGTACCGATGTGGACCACAACCTCTGGTTGTTCACACTCCCACTTCAGAATGCCCCATGTCCGTTCAGAGATATCCTTGACCCTGGAACCAGGGAGACTACATACCATCCTGCAGTCTCTTTCACGTCCGCAGAAGCACATATCTGTGCCCCTGACTATCGAGTCCCCTATAACTTGCTCTTCTACGCTTTGCCCTTCCCTGCTGAACAACAGAGTCAGCCGTGGTGCCACTGCTCTGGCTGCTGCTGCTGTTTTCCCTTGATAGGCCATCCCCACCCCCTTCAACAGTATCCAAAACGGTATACTTGTTAAAGAGAGGGATAGCCACAGGGGATTCCTGCACTGACTGCCTGCTCCTTCTAGTGGTCAGCCATCTATCTGCCTGCACCACTTCTCTAAATCTCCTCTCTATGACGCTTTCTGCATGCTCCTAAGTGCATCCAGTTCCCGCTCAAAACGATCCATGCGGTCTGTGAGGAGCAGCAACTGGGTACACTTCCTGCAGATGTAATCGTCCAGAACGCTGTAAGCGTCACGGACCTCCCACATCTCACAGGTGAAGTGCTTTACCGCTCTAACTGACATGTCTGGCACTAAGTAATAAGTTAATTTAAAATAAATAAATATCTATTAAATCCTTCCTGAATTATCTTACAATTATCTATATGATCCCTAGTGCTAGATTTCTACCATAAATATTAAATGCTAACTAAATACAATAATCTTCTCCCTCCGGTTTAGTTACTCTACTTATTAATTAATTAGTTAATTAAGATTTTAATCAATTTTTATCAATGTTTAATTTTCAAATTCAGGACAGATTCTTCCTTCTATCCAAAACTCTACCGTACATCTCCATCTCCCAAAAGGTCCAACAGCTCACACAACACGATGGGTTTTCACTGCCCAACATTAAATTTCAAATTGCTCAACTTAAATTTCAAATTCTTGAACTCAGCTTAAAATCTGATCATGGTCTCAAAATTCACCATCTACACCCGTTCCTTCAAATCTGCATCAAACCTCGCCTGAGATCTCTCCATACCTCTGACATTGGGCACATTTGCTGGGACTTCCCTTTCTTGATTCCTGTCTTACCGAAATGATGACAGTCACACATTCTCCCGTAATGGATTCTCTCCACCTACCAGCACTATTTATTCGCCTGTGCCTGAACTTCCGATTTTTTCTCCTCCTCTTCCACATCTAGATGTTTCCCAATGTCACCAGCACCTACAGACATGGGATCAGCTTCCACATCTGTGCTGACAACACCCTGGTCAAGCTCTCCACCATCTCTCTCGATCCTCCACTGCCTCTGTGTGACCGTACTGCAAATGTCTGTTTAGAAGGAGGTGCAATTTTCTCCAATTAATTATATGAAATACTAAAGCAATCATATTTTACTCGACCACACACTTAATGCTCATTTCACTGACACCATTCACCAATGTAACTGTTGTGTCAGGCTGAATATGATGTTTTGTAAACTCCACCCTATTGGTCCCTGACCTGACACTCAGCTCGCATAGCCCCTCGATCATAAATTAAAACCATTTCCACCTCTTTAACATCGCCAGAATCTCGAACTGCCTCAGCCCATCTGGCACTGAAACTCTCAATCACTGCTTCCTTATCAGCATCTTAGAGAAAGAAACATGGAAAACTACCTGATGAAATTCGTGATTTTGTTGTACTGTGGAACGGTTTGGCATCATTTTGTTGATAAACCTGTTCAGAGGATGAGTACGGACTATCGTTATGCCATATGCTAATTAATATGTAACCTTTTGGATAAGTAAACTTCGAACGTGATTTAACCATTAGTTTATGTTTAATCAGCGTCAAATCTTGATTTGAGAATGGAATGTTCAAAGCTGAAGGACGTGATTTGGAGGTGGAGATGAGGTTGACCAAAGGGAAATTCCTCATAGCTTTGTTTTGGCAAAGCATATATAGCTGGTAAATAGATTCAGTGAAGAGGGAGCAGAAGTATACATTGTGCCATTTGAAAAACTTCCACAATATGGAGTGGCCCAAATCATCAAAGAAAAGCTCCTGGAAACTGTTTTTGAAGAGAAATCTCCTTCAGATGAGCACTCACGTTACCATGACAAAGTAAAGACAGTTGCTCTCAAATGTCTACGAGTTGGTCCCAGAGGCCCACAGACAAAAAAACGGAATTTACAAAATGATCAGGGCCAGTCATTCTGTGGAATTTGCTGGATAAAATGAAATGGTGTTTTGGTAGATGGTGTAGATCGATAAAGTTTGCAAAAGACTTTGAGAACCTTAGGGAAGTAATTCGATGCAAGAGTTTGAAATAGTGTCCCTTCAGGGGTCAGGTCCGACCTGGAAGAACACAAAATTGGTAAAATACGATATGCTGCCGTAACAGGAAGTTGACGTCCCTGACACAGCCAGCATTTACTGCACCTCCCGAATTATCCTTGATAACTGAGTAGCCTGCTGGGTCATGTCAGAGGACAGTTATCAGTTATACAGATTGCTGTGGGTCTGGAGTCACATGTCGGGCAGAGAAGCATATTTCCTTCCCCAAAGGGCCTTAATTAACTCGGTGGGTCTTTGTGACAGCACATCTATGTTTCATGGCACGATTACTGAGAATGGAGTCACAGAGTCTTAGAGTACAGCAGAGAAACAGACTCTTCGGCCCATCATGTCTGTGCCAGCTATCACGCACCTAACTATTCTAATCCCATTTTCCAGCACATGGCACGTAGCCTTGTATGCTATGGCGTTTTAAGTGCTCATCTAAATACTTCTTCAATGTTGTAAGGGATCCTGCATGCGTCACCTCTTCAGGGAATGCGTTCCAACCACCTCTAGGTGTAAAAAACCCTCAACTTCCCTTTAAACCTCCTGCCCCTTACCTTAAATCTATCCCCCCTGCTTATTTACCCCTCCGAAAAGGGAAAACGTGTCTTCCTATCTAACCTATCAATGTCCCTCATAATTTTGTACACTTCAATCAGGTCCCCCCTCAGCCTTCTCTGCTCTGAGGAAAACAGCCCTAGCCTTTTCAGCCGCTCTTCATAGCTGAAATTCTGTAGCCCAGGCAACATCCTGGTGAATCTCCTCTGTACCCTCTCCAGTGCAATCGCATCCTTCCTATTGTGCTGTGCCCAGAACTGTACACAGTACTCCAGCTGTGGCCTAACTAGCGTTTTATACAGCTCCATCATAACCTCCCTGCTCTTATATTCTATGCCTTGGCTAATAAAGGCAATCATCCCATATGCCTTCATAACCAACTTATCTACGTGTGCTGCTGCCTTCAGTGATCTATGGACAAGTACATCAAGGTCCCTCTAACGCTCTGTACTTCCTCGAGTCCCATTGCATATTCACTTGCCTTGTAGGTTCTCCCAAAATGCATCACCTCACACTTCTTAGGATTAAATTCCATTTGCCACTGCTCCACCCATCTTTCCGGTCCATCTATATCATCCTGTAATATAAGGCTTTCCTCCTCACTATTTACAGCATCCCCAATTTTCTTGTCTTCTGCGAACATACTGATCATACCTCCGATATTCACGTCGAAAGCATTAACATAAACTACAAACAGCAAGGGTCTCAGCACTGATCCCTGCGGTACACCACGGGACACAGGCTTCCACTCGCAAAAACAACCCTTGACCATCACCCGCTGCCTCCTGCCACAAAGCCAATTTTGGATCCAATTTGAAAAATTGCCCTGGGTCCCATGGGCTCTTACCTTCTTAACCAATCTCGCATGTGGGACCTTATCAGAAGCCTTACTGAAATCTATGTAGACGGCATAAACTGCTTTACCCACATCTACACATCTAATCACCTCCTCGAAAAATTCAATCAAGTTCGTTAGACACGATCTTCCCCTGACAAAGCCGTGCTGACTATCCCTGATTAATACCTGCCTCTCCAAGTGGAGATTAATCTGGCCCCTCGGAACTTTTTCCAATATTTTCCCTACCACCGATGTTAGACTCATCGGCCTATAGTCGTCAGGTTTATCCCTGCTACCCTTCTTGAATAATGGTACCACATTCGCTGTCCTTCTTTCCTCTGGTACCTCTACTGTGGACAGAGAGGATTTGAAAACTGGCATCAGAGACCCTGCCAGCTCTTTCCTTGCCTCACATAACAGCTTGGGATACATCTCATCTGGGTCTGGGGATTTATCCAATTTTAGGCCCGCGAAAAAGCTAATACCTCCTCCCTTTCAATGCTAATATATTCAAGTATATCACAATCCCCCTCACTAATCTCTACATCTGCATCTTCCTTCTCCATAGTGAACACAGATGAAAAGTAATTATTTGAAACCTCACCTATGTCCTCCTGCTCCACCCACAAATTGCCACTTTGTTCCCTGGCTATCATATTGCCCTTAATATACTTACAAAATGCCTTGGGATTCTGCTTGATCTTGCCCAACTGTGTTTTTTCATGTCCCCTCTTTGCTGTCCTAATCACTTTTTAAATTACGCTCCCCCCCTACACATTCTATACATGTCTAGTGCCCCCGCTGTTTCAAATCTCTGAATCTGCCATAAGCCTCTTTTCTCCCACTGATCCAATCCACTATATCCCTTGACATCCAGGCTTCCCTGAACCTGTTGGTCCTACTCTTCACCTGAACAGGAACATGTTGGCTCTGAACTTTCACTTTTTCCTCTTTGAATGAGTTCCACTTGTCTGATGTAGACTTTCCCACAAGTAGCTGCTCCTAGTCCACTTTGGCCAGATCTTGTTTTATCATATTGAATACATCCTTCCACCAATTCAGTATTTCAGAGTACATTCCAATCCACGAAGAAGTGATGAGAGGAAAAAAAGCACAGACTGCGGGAGAGAGAGGGAGAGAGAGAGAGAGAAAGAGAAAGAAAAAGAGAGAGAGAGAGACAGAGACAGAGAGCAAGAGAGAGAGAGAGAGCAAGAGAGAGAAAGAGAGAGGAAAGGTACAGAGCACCAAACAGAGTGAGGTAGAGACGTGGAGAGAGGGAATGAAAAACAGAGAGAGGCAGACAGAGTGTGCAGGAGAGACAGACAACAAATGAGAGAGAGAGAGAGAGTAAGAGAACAGAAGTGAGAGTGAGTCAGACAGAGCACAAAACCAAGAGATAGATAGATAGATAGATAGATAGATAGATAGATAGATAGATAGATAGATAGGTAGGTAGGGGGAGAGAGAGAATGAGACAGAGAGAGGGAGAGTGAAACAAAGTGCATGAAAGAGAGAGGGGATGACATGGAATGAGACAGACCTAAAGGGAGTGAGTGTGATAAGTAGAGAGAGGCAGGTAGCAAGGAAAATGAGCGAGAAAGAGAGAGAGAGAGAATGAGTGAGAGAGAAAGAGGGCGAATGAAAGTTTGATAGCTAGAGCATGAAAGAAAGAGAGAGAGGCTGACATGGAATGAGACAATGAATCAGACACGCAGAGAGGCAGACATAGAATGAGTGACAGATGGGGGAGCAAGAGTGAGGCAGAGAGAGCATGAGTGAGACAGACAGACAGCGAGTGAGACTGATAGAGCGAGACAGACAATAAGAGTGAGGGAGAGAGAGACAGACACGAAGAAAAAGACAGGCAGATGGATCTGAATTTGTTCAATGCGAGTTTTGAGCTGAAGTTAGAATTGGCAAGTTTCACTGCATCCCGAACATTTAACAATCTCTGTGTGGGGGCTGTAAGGGGTATCAGGCATTTTCAAACTGCAGTAATGTTCCCGACAAGGGCTTGGAGATATATATTTAATGTCAACAAAACAGATTCCATGGTCAAACTGGTTCTGTCCTCGATCGTGCTGAATTAACGTGTCAATGGACAGGACGCAGAGGAACATATTGAATAACATCTCAACATGTAGCATATTCATGGGTGAAGCAAACTGCCGAGCTGGGTTATGTCTGGGTGGAAAGGAGTCCCAGTTCAAATCCCAACCCCTCTCTCTCCCTCTCTCTCCAGGGGAAGAGATATTTCTCTCAGTCTGGTGTGAATGGGTTGTGTGCTCGCATTGTGGCCTCAATCGATATTACTTTTGATCCTTTGCTTTCTAACTGGCATTTGTTTGTTTTGGGATGTTGCTGAGAGATTATCGATACAACTGAGAGAAAACAGTTTTGGAATCTTGCTGCACCTATTCTTGAGAATCTTTCGCTTTGATTTATCTAATTTAATTTATTTTACTTCTCTGCCCCTGGGGCATTTGTTTTACTTTGAAAACTATAATAACAGCATGTAATGCAAGTGAGAGACTTTTGGGATCAGGAATATTATCAGACAGGTTGCCCATCCGCCTTGGACAGTGTCCTTCACCCAGAGGCAGGATTCAATGTGTCTACCTGCATGTGTGTCTGGCTTTTGATCCCTGATTTCAAAGTGCGTCTTTTGGATTGTGGTCCTTGATTTTTTAAAAATGTATTAAAGTTTTGGTTAATTTAGGCCTGGCGTGTCATTACGACATGAATATGTTAATCCTCGATGCAGTCATTTAGGAAGAATAGGCGGAGGGGGAAAGGAGGTGCTATTGCGCTGTTAATGCAGGACCAGACAGTGAATTAGTGAGACAGTATCTTAGATCGAAGGAGGAAGACGTAGAATCAGTTTGGGTGGAGCTAAGAAACAGCAAGGGGCAGCAGACATTGTTGGGAGGTGTTTTGTAGACCACAAAACAACAGTGGTAATGTTAGACACGGTAAACATCAGGAAATTACAGCTGCATGTAACATGGGCAATACAGTAACAATGGTCATCTTCAATTTACAGATGGATTGCCTCATCCTAATTAGCACTAATTCTGTGGAGGATGACTGCCTAGTATGTGTACGAGATGGATGCCCGGAGCAGTGTGTTGACAGAAACAACTAGGGATCGAGCTATTTCAGATTTAGTATTTTGTAATGAGAAAGGGCTAATTAATAACCTTGCTGTAAAGGAGCCATTATGAAATCGTGACTACAATATGATAAAATTTTATATTTAAAAAAAGATATAGTTCATACTGAAACTGGGCTCTTAAACCTGCACAAAATAAACTATGAAGATATGAAGGGCAAGTTGGCTACAATGCATTGGGGAAATACATTCAACGATTTGACAGTAGCCAGGTAATGGCTAGTAGTTGAAGAAGTAAATTCACGAGTTACAACAAATGTACATTCCTCGAAGAAACAGGAAATGTGAATCAACCGTGGCTAACAAAATAAGATAAAGATTGCATTAGGCTAATCTTGTAAGCCTGCCAGGAAACGTGGCAAGCCCGAGGATTGGAAACAATTTTATAGAAACCAACAAAGGAGGACCAATGCATTAATAGGTGAAGGGAAAAGAACTTTGGAATACAAGCTAGCTAGAAACCTAATGCTTCTTTATGTATTTGAAAAGGAATCGATCAGCAAGGAATAATGTGTCTCCATTGCAAGCAGAGAAAGAAGAGTTTGTGATGGAGAATGAGGTAGGTGTGGGGAGGTTAAACAATTAGTTTGTATCTGTCTCCACGGAGGAAGATACAGAAAATCTTCAAGACATTCAAGGGAACCATGGGACTAGTAAAAATGAGGAGATCAAATAAATTAATATCAATAAAGAGCTACATCCCAGAGTATTGAAGAAGTGGCTATAGAGATAGTAGATGCATCGGTGGTTATCTTTCAACATTCTTTAGATTCTAGAAGGGTTGCTGGAAATAAGAAAATGTCACCCCAATATTTTAGAACAGAGCGAGAAAGAAACAGGGAACTACAGACCTGTTAGTTTGGCATCAGTACCAGTGAAAATTTTCGAATCTGTTAAAAAGAATGAGATAAGACGACACTTGGAACAAATGATATGATCGGGCTGAGTCAACGTAGATTTGTGAAATGGAAAACAAGTTTGACAAACCTGTTTGAGCTTATTTTTTTGCGGATGTTACTTGAAGCATCGAGACAGGGGAACCAATGGATGTGCTGTATTTGGATTTTAAGAAGGCACTTGATAAGGTCCCGCACAGGAGATTAATAAACACAAATGGAGCACATGGCATTGCGAGTAACATACTGCTATGGATTGAGAACTGGTTAACAGAAAGAAAACAGAGAGTAGGAATAAATGGGTCATTGCCAGGACGGCAGGCTGCTACTAATAGGAAACCGCAAGGATCAGTGCTTCAGCGACAGCTATTCGCAATCTATATAAATGATTTGGATGTGGGGGCCAAATGCAATATTTCTAAATTTGCAGATGATACAAAACTAGGTGGGAAATTGAGTTGTGAGGAGGATGAAAGGAGGCTTTAGGGGGATTTGGACAGTCTTAGTGAATGTGCAGGAACACGGCAGATGGAATACCAGGTGATTAAGTGTGGAGTAATCAACATTGGGAGAAAAACAGAAAAGCATTCAGAGGACTGAGGGCATTCACAACACATATTCACAGCACTGAGCACTGAAATGATTTTAAATCTGATTATGAGATCATATTTTCTTGATAATCTGACATATTGAGGCGGGACTTGCTCTGCAGAAGATTCATGAATTGTTTCAGAAAAATGCATCACTGAAAAGCTCATCAGTATTGAATTAAACCCAGCCTTGACTTACAGCAAAATGGACAAAGCAGCAAATCACACTGATTACGAGATGGTGAGAGGGGACAGTAACTGCAGTGAGAGAGGACAGCAGGAGATGTTGAAAGTCAGCCACTGAAGTATACTTGAGGTGTATTCGATGGTGTAATGTCGGAAACAAAGCATCCAATTTGTGCAGAGCAACGAGTTCATGACCAGGCAAAATAGAGTGAAAGGTCGATGGCAACTGAACCCCCTTTCTGTGTGAGAAACTCAAGGAGTGGTAAACGCTCACAAGGGAAGGTTTCTGACAAGCTGGAGAGTAGGAGAGATGAAATATGAGAAGTTTTCCTGGTACAAAGTCAAGCAACGAAATGAAAGCCGATTCTGGATGAAGTGTAAGTGACAGGGTAACCGCAATCAGAACACAAAGTAAAGGGATTAAGAAATCAAAAATGATCAGATTGGTGTGGGAGAAGCGGGAAAACCAAAATAAAGGCAAGCCAGGAAAACACGAACAAAGAATAAAATGAGGTCACGTGTTCTGATGTAAGATTATTGAACTCCAATGTACTCATTCGAAAGAGGAGGTGCTGATGCTCCAGCTTGTGTTCAGCGTCATTAGAACACTATGGCAGGTCGTGGACATGAAGGTCAAAGTGAAAGCAAGGAGGAGAATTAAAACAGCAAGCAACAGGAAGCTCAGGATCGCGCTTGCAAACTGAACAGAGGTGTTCTGCAAAGCGGACATCCAATCTGCGTTTCGTCTCCGCAGTGTGGAGGAATGGGATTGAATTAACATTGTGAGCAGCGAATAGAGAATACTAAATTGAAAGACGTACAAATAAATCACTGCATCACCTGGAAGTAGTGTTTGTGGCCCTGTAAAGTGGAGAGAGAGAAGGGGTAAAAGACCGGAGTTGCATTCCCTGTTCTTGGGGGGAAAGGTGCTGTGGGAAAGCGGGGAGTTGTTCAAGTGACTGAGGAGTGGACCAGGGTGTCACAGAGGGAACGGTCGGAATGCTGAAAAGTGAGTGGAGGGGAAGGTGAGATTGGTGGTGGCATCACGCCGGAGTTGGCAGAAATGGTGGTGGATGATCCATTAAATATGGAGGCTGGTGGGTGGAAGGTGAGGACAAGGGGAGCCCAACTGCCGCTCTGGGAGAGAGGGGAAGGGGTGAGGGCAGAATTGTGTGAAATAGATCAGACACGCTGGAGGACACTGTCAATCGTAATGTGGGGGAATCCTTAGTTGATGAGAAAGGAAAACATATCAGAAAGGCTCCTATCTAAGGCTGCATCATCAGAACAGATTTGATGGAGACGGAGAAACTGGGAGAATGGAATGGAGTCCTTGCAGGACGTGTGGTCTGAGCAAGCGTAGCCCCAGTAGCTGTGAGTGTCCATGGGCTTATAACGAACACGGGTAGGATTTACCCAGAAACGGGAGAGAGAATTCGAGGAAGGGAAGGGTTCTAGATGGACCATGTGAGTTAGAGAGAAGGATGAAAATTGGGGACGAATTGACTGAAAGTTTCCAGCTCAGGGTGAGGACAGGAAGTGGCAGCGAGACAGTCATCAATGTACTGGAAGAAGAGGTGAGGGATGGGGACTGATTCAGACATGGCAAGGAATGTTCAACACATCCCATAAAAAGGCAGGCATAGCTCGGACCCATGCGGGTACCCATGGCAACACCTATAACTTGGAGCTCACAGAAAATGCTGGGGTAGGGCTCTGCACCTGATCGGGTCACTGGTCTCTCTCTCTCTACAGATGCTACCAGAGTTAATGAGAAATTAAAACCAATTTTTATATTCATTATAATTGGGTAACTGGGAATTAATGTCACCGTGCCTTGTCTTTAATTACCCAACCAGATTCAACTCTTGCCACCATCAACAAGCATCATCTATGCAACCAGGAAGTCCATTTCCCAAAGACTCAGTGCAGCCAACGGTATACACTGAAATAGTCACTCACTGTGAGAAGATGCACGGGGAAAAGTCACTCGTCTGTCGATGTGCCCTTCTTCTCAGGGCATTCCCTCACACAGTCATTACACTGATCTGTGACTTATGTCCCTTCCTATTGATAGAAATCATTTCCTACCATCAGATTGGATCAGAGACAGAATTAACCAGAATTACTGTGCAACACATTGATTTTCTGAAATCATTTTTCCCCTCTGTTGATTCGTGTTCCTGATTTAAATGTCGATTCCCTCCAAGGGCTTGCTGGATGTTTTGCCACCCTATTCAGCTCCTTTAAAACCTCCTTCAAAGCCCTGTAAGGACTGCTTCAATCCCCCTGGCCAGGGCTGTGAAATAGCTCTTGGGGTGAAATAAGAGTCCAATTCAGCAGTCTGTTGAGTGGCTGGAGTTTTAGGATATTCTCCGTTGAGTTGGAGAAATTCAAAGGCAGATATTCAGTCCAGATCTACACAGTGGGACTTCATGGGCCAACCGAGAACGGTCAGATGCTAAATACATGCGACGAGTCAGTCAATGTCTCTGGAAAGAGTAGGATGTTCTGTACACTCATGTGCAGTTTTGACCCAGTAATCATTGCCACTCGCTGTAATTCATGAAACATTTCCCTGCTCGTAGGTACAAAGTCAATAACCAATGAAACAATTAATGAATGACTGAAACAATTAGCCATTTACGATGAATATGCATAAAACACTGGTTAAGTCTCAACTGGAGTATTGTGCCTAATTCTGGGCACCGCACCATAGGAAGGGCATGAAGGCTTTCGAGAGGGTGCAGACACATAGAGAAGCTGGTGTTGTTCTCCTTAGAGAAGTGAAGATTGGGAGGTGATCTGATAGAGGCATGCCAAACCATGAAGGCTCTTGAGACAGGAGATGGAGAGAAACTGTTCCCATTGGCGGAAGGGTAGAGAAAAGCAGAGGCAGAAACCCTCAACTCATTTAAAACGAGTCTGGATATGCACCTCAAGAACCATAACCTACAGGGCTAAGGCTCAAATGCTGGAAGGTGGGATTAGACTGGGTTAATGTTCCTATTTCTTATGTTTTCATGATCAGAGCAACAGAGGCAGCAGAGAAGGGACACAACCAGCGGGTGATAGCAGATGGATAAAACCAGAGTTACACAGTGCAGAAATCCCTAAGGAGGTTTCTTATTCCCTAAACAGTTTACTCTCAGGCATTATTAGAGGAGCAGATAATTGTTTAGAACATTACAGCGCAGTACAGGCCCTTCGGCCCTCGATGTTGCGCTGAACTGTGAAACCATCTGACCTACACTATTCCATTTTCATCCATATGTCTATCCAATGACCACTTAAATACCCTTAAAGTTGGCGAGTCTACTACTGTTGCAGGCAGGGCGTTCCACGCCCCTACTACTCTCTCAGTAAAGAAACTACCTCTGACATCTGTCCTATATCTATCACCCCTCAACTTAAAGCTATGTCCCCTCGTGTTTGCCATCAACATCCGAGGAAAAATACTCTCAATATCCACCCTATCCAACCCTCTGATTATCTTATATGTCTCTATTAAGTTACCTCTCCTCCTCCGTCTCCACAACGAAAACAACCTCAAGTCCCTCAGCCTTTCCTCGTAAGACCTTCCCTCCATACCAGGCAACATCCAAGTAAATCTCCTCTGCACCCTTTCCATAGCTTCCACATCCTTCCTATAATGCGGTGACCAGAACTGCATGCAAAACTCCAGGTGCGGTCTCACCAGAGTTTTGTACAGCTGCAGCATGACCTCGTGGCTCCGAAACTCGATCCCCCTACTAATAAAAGCTAACACACCATATGCCTTCTTAACAACCCTATTAACCTGGGTAGCAACCTTCAGGGATTTATGCACCTGGACACCAAGATCTCTCTGCTCATCGACACTGCCAAGAACCTTCCCATTAGCCCAGTACTCTGCATTCCTGTTACTCCTTCCAAAGTGAATCACCTCGCACTTTTACGCATTAAACTCCATTTGCCATCTCTCAGCCCAGCTCTGCAGCCTATCTATGTCCCTCTGTACCCTACAACATCCTTCGGCACTATCCACAACTCCATCGACCTTAGTGGCATCCGCAAATTTACTAACCCACCCTTCTACACCCTCTTCCAGGTCATTTATAAAAATGACAAACAGCAGTGGCCCCAAAACAGATCCTTGCGGTACACCACTAGTAACTAAACTCCAGGATGAACATTTGCCATCAACCACCACCCTCTGTCTTCTTTCAGCTAGCCAATTTCTGATGCAAAGCTCCAAATCACCTTCAACCCCATACTTCTGTATTTTCTGCAATAGCCTACCATAGGGAACCTTATCAAACGCCTTACTGAAATCCATATACGCCACATCCACTGCTTTACCCTCATCCACCTGTTTGGTCACCTTCTCGAAAAACTCAATAAGGTTTGTGAGGCACGACCTACACTTCACAAAACCGTGCTGACTATCGATAATGAACTTATTCTTTTCAAGATGATTATAAATCCTGTCTCTTGTAACCTTTTCCAACATTTTACCCACAACCGAAGTAAGGCTCACAGGTCTATAATTACCAGGGCTGTCTCTACTCCCCTTCTTGAACAAGGAGACAACATTTGCTTTCCTCCAGTCTTCCGGCACTATTGCTGTCGACAATGACGACATAAAGATCAAGGACAAAGGCTCTGCAATCTCCTCCCTAGCATCCCAGAGAATCCTAGGATAAATCCCATCTGGCCCAGGGGACTGATCTATTTTCACACTTTCCAAAATTGATAACACCTCCTCCTTGTGAACCTCAATCCCATCTAGCCTAGTAGCCTGAATCTCAGTATTCTCCTCGACAACATTTTCTTTCTCCACTGTAAATACTGACGCAAAATATTCATTTAACACCTCCCCTATCTCCTCTGATTCCACACACAACTTCCCACTACTATCCTTGATTGGCCCTTATCTAACACTAGTCATTCTTTTATTCCTGATATACCTATAGCATTATAGCATTATGGCCAGTCTGTAACCAACAATGGACAAATTGCCTAAACAATTCAATGCTTCACTAAACTTAGGGACATTTTCTTCCCCACTGTAAGCAAATAACTAACACTGCAGTGTGCAGCCCTGGTAAAACTGAAGATAAAGTGCGCAAACTCCAGGCCTTGCCTGTCAGAATCAACGTGAAATAAGCTTTAAGAAGGAACATTGGGATAGTTCCATTCCCACCTGTTTTCTGCATGGGTCGGTAGGTTAAGATTCCCCAGGTGAGTGCTTTCTATCATTGGAGATTTCTCTCCTAATCCAATTTTGCACCCGGTAGCATGTCGAACCAGGAACCTTTCAATTCCTTGTTTTTCATTTTTCCCTAACACCAGATTTAAGTTTTATGTTCACACATTAAAATGCATACCCTCATGTCCACTTCCCAACCCCTAATTCCCGTCCTGCAAGATGTAATGTAATGATTTGGCTTCACCCTGTAAAACATGCCCCTCTACTTGCCTCCATGTAATCTGTTTAACTTCGGTTCTGTAAATCTTAGAACTGACAACGTTAGACGATTCAGTGTAGCATGTTCAAATGCAACCTCCTCTCCTCTAAGGAGAACAATCCCAGCTTCTCCAGTCTCTCCACGTTAACTGATATCCCTCATCCTGGGACCATTCTGTCAATCTCCCTCTTAACTTTCTCTGCACTAAGGAGAGCAATCCCAGCTTCTTCAGTCTCTCCACATTAACTGATATCCCTCATCCCTGGGACCATTCTGTCAATCTCCCTCTTAACTTATTCTTCTCTAAGGAGAACAATCCCACCTTCTCAAATAGCAAAAATAGTAAATAGTCATTTTCAGTTCCTCCTTCAAACATTTAAATGCTTTCCTCTTCTTGAAGTTATCAAAGATTCTGCTTCTGTCATTCTCTCTGGCAGGACAATTCCGTTTCCCTGCAACCATCTAATAGCTTCAACATTCAAACAAATATATGAATATGCAAATTAGCAGCAGGAGGAGGCCACTCGTCTCCATTTCCCCTTCCCCTCTCTGTCACCCCCCGGTTGGAATGAAGTTACAGTTAATTGATGAACTGAATATCAGGAATACAGTGGTAATAAACTAAGCGAATTGTTAAATGGAGCAGGAGAATAATTCCCTCATGCCCTCACCCCCCCACACCCCTCCCCAACCACCCCCACCCCCTCACCCCCTGTCTTTCCCTGGCTGGAATAAAGTTAGAGTTAGTTTAGGAATTGAATATCAGGAATACAGTGGGTAATAAAACGAGTTTATTATTAAATGGAGCCGGGGAATAATCCCCTCCATTCCCCCACCCACCTCTCTGTCTCGCCCTGGCTGGAATAAAGTTAGAGTTAGTTTAGGAACTGAACATCAGGAATACAGTGGGTAATAAAATGAGTGAATTGTGAAATGGAGCTGGGGAATAATCCTCCATTCCCCCTCCACCTTCTCTGCCTCTCCCCAGCTGTGATGCACTGGACTTTAAAATAAATCTGGAAGGTTTACAAACATCTCATTTATTGTTTGCACTTTGCATGGGATCCCCTCTCCACGTGATACCTGTAGTCCGCAGCGGCCGCCTCTCCAAATGATAGCCACTGTCCGCATGCGCCCCCTTCCCTACGTGCACCTGCTGTGCGCATGTGCCCCCTTCTCCAGGTGATACCCGCATGTGGAACACGCTACATGTAATACCTGCTGTGCCAGTGCGGAACGCTCCCTGCCACGAATGACCGTTTAGAAGGTGAGGCGAGAAGGCGGAGCTTCAGAGAGGGGGAAGGGAAATGGGAGGGGAGGGGAAGAGGGTGCGAAGTGGGAGGGGAAGCGGGAGTGACAGGGCAGGAGGTTGGGGAGGGGAAGGGGAAGCGGGTGGGGAGGGGAAATGGGTGGGGGAGAGAAAAAGGGTGGGGGAGAGGCGAAATTGGTTGGGGAGGGGAAGACGGGGGGGTGGTGGGGAGGGAAATGAGTGTGGGAGGGGAAAAGGGTGGGGAGGGGAGATCGGTGGGGAGGGGTAGGCAAATGAGAGGGGGAGGGAAATGGTTGGAGGAGGGAGGGGGTGGGGGAAGGGTAAAGGGTGGGGGTGGGGAGTGGAAATGTTTTGGGAGGGGGAGGGGGAGGGTGTGGAGGGGAAATGCATGATGGAGGAGAAATGGGAGTGGTGTGGGCTGCCTGCTCCGCTGCTCCCTGCTCCACTCCTCTGTGCTCCGCTCCCGGAAGGTAAGTGACTGGGCCTCGGTGTTCTCCCCTCAGGTCCACTCTGCTCCACTCCCGGAAGGTAAGAGAACAATGGGCTACCTTCAAAGAAGAGATATTTTGGGCACAGTCAAGGTATCTTCCCTCGAAAGCGAAAAGTCAGGCAAACAAATCCAGAGCTCCAGGAATGACAAAAGAGGTAGAGCTTAAGATAAGGAAGAAAAAATGTTCTTTCGACAGATACCAGCGTATAAAATACTATTGGGAACCAAGCTGAACATAGAAGGTCCAGAGGGTTAGTGAAAAAGCAAATAAGATAAGCAAAGAGAGAGCATGAAAAGAGACTGGTAGCTCGCATTAAAGTTTTCCCGAGTCATATAAATAGTAAAATAGTGGTAAAAGGAGGGGAAAGGCCGATTCGGGATCAGAATGGGAATTTACAAATGGAGGCAGAGGGCATAGATGAGGTATTAAATGAATACTTTGTATCTGCCTTTACCAAGGAGGAAGATGCAGACCGGGCAATGTTGAAAGCAGAGGTACATGAGAGACTAGAGGGGTTCACAATTGAGAAAGAAGGTGCATTCGATAGGTTCTCTGTAATTAAAGTGGTGAAAGTGCCATGGCGGATGAAATGCATCCACGGATACCGCGTGATAAAGCCTGGCTCATGTATAAAATTAATACCAGACCGGGACTCAACCAGACAACAGCCAACCCGAACCCGACCAGGGCCCGAGTCCTTCAATTTCTTTTCATGCCTGCTCCGATTCCCAAAAAACAATCAAACATATTATTGAAGCAAAACTAAATGTAGATTAAAAACGAAAACAATGCTCCCAGCTATCAGTAGGGCAATTGGGAAATCTACATCAGTAATAGTATGTCAGATAACTCCCAAACTCTGCTGGAGTGCCTTAGGTAGACAAGATAAGTCAACAAGGGTGAGGATGAGCCACGCACATTACTCTTCCATGAGCAGACATTTCAGGAAGCCAGACATGATGCTACCAGAGTGCATGACCAACCTTTGTTTGTTTTAGATCCACTGCTACTTATTTCTTCATCCAGACTAATTCAGGGAGGAGGTACGTGTAGCATTTGTTGCATTCATGGAAATTTCTAGCTTATAAACTTATGGAACTGATGCAGAAAGAGTAGGTGGCCCATCAAGAATGCCTCAAACCAAGATAGCTAGACCTTTATGGCTAGAAACATCTTCCCTTTCCCTCCCTGCCACACTACCAGAAGTGCATGGAAGCTTTGGAGAGGGTACAGTAGAGGTTTGCCAGGATGTTGCCTGGTCTGCAGGGCATTAGCTATGAGGAGAGGTTGGAAAAACTCGGATTGTTTTCACTGGAACGATGGATATGGAGGGGCGACATGATAGAGGTTTACAAAATTATGAGCGGCATGGACAGAGTGGGTAGTCAGAAGCTTTTTCACAGGGTGGAAGAGTCAGTTACTAGGGGACATAGGTTTAAGCTGTGAGGGGCAAAGTTTAGAGGGGATGTGCGAGGCACGTTCTTTACACAGAGGGTGGTGAGTGCCTGGAACTTGCTGCCAGGGAGGTGGTGGAAGCAGGTGAGATAGGGACGTTTAAGAGGCATCTTGACAAATACATGAATAGGACAGGAATAGAGGGATACGGTCCCTGGAATTGCAGAAGGTTTTTGTTTAGAGAGGCATCAAGATTGGCACAGGCTTGAAGGGCCGAACGGCTTGTTCCTGTGCTGTACTGTTCTTTGTTCTTTGTTCTATATCGCATCTAAATCGACTAGGAGTGTCAAAAAACATGAAAGACCCTGGGCCAATGTGGAGAAAAGACTCAGTAAATTTCCTCTCCAATGCCGTGCTCCCTGGCAGTGAAAACCTGCCCAGGTGAATACATGGACCATGTGTTACCTATATAAACTTACCTTCTATATGATGCAATCCTTCTCACAGTCAGGTACTGATTGAGCTCCCTCTTGAAGCCGCTGAGAAAGTCAACACCCACCACATAAGCTGATAATATATTCCAGAGACTTTACATTCTCTGGGAAAAGAACCACCTAACATCCTGTCTATTCCGACGCGTACGTGATTCGATAAACATTTTTTCTGGTTCCACTTTTAGTTGTTTTTCTCTCTGCAATGTTACTCATCTGCTACTGTGAGACAATCAGTTGGCAAGTAATGGGACAAAAGCTGAAATTTGAATATCAACCAATACTATTTCGACAGAAATCATTGCTTATTTGAAATTAGAGTCATAGGGAGATACAGCACTGAAGCGCTAACTCTGTGCCAGCCAACCACCCATTTGCACTCACCCTACGTTAACCCCACATCTTCTCCTATCACCTACATACACGAGGGCCAATTTAAAATCGCCAATTTACCTACATACATGCAAGTCTTCAGCTGCGGAATGAAACCAGAGCAACCAGTGAAAACACATGCTGTCACAACGATAACTTGCAAACGCTACACAGACAGTACCTAGAACCAAACCCGGATTGGTGGAGCTGCGAAGCTGCCGTGCTAACCACTGTGCCACACAGTTGTCGAGTTTAGATGGGAAAATATTGCTTGAATAATGTTACACTGTTTAATTTTTCAAAATAGTTTTGACATGAACCAACGTTTCTGCAGATCGAGACCTCTCTGTTCACTCCCATGGAACAGCATACCAGCCCTTTGGGATCAGAGTAATACTTCATTCAAGGAAGACAACTATTAGGTTGACTAATATAAAATGTAACGACACATTAATATGCCAGGGTGTTTTAATTCATTACTGTGAAAGATGTAGAATTTTTGTTCGATGGCCTGTGGTGAGTATTCAACCAAGCCCCGCCCCACCCCATATATACGGTATAAAGAAAACTGTGTGCACAATGCCAGTTAACGTCCAGGCAAGATAAAATGAATATTGGTTCTTCGCATTATCATTTTTATTATTTGCATTTGAAACACTGGATTATCAAAACTGAAACAAGTTGAGTAGAATTTGGTCGCTCACCCACTCAGTCATGAAAATTAACTAAGTTGGATCCTATGTTTTGACTTATCCCATAATTCCGAGGGAATTTTCTCCACAAGATCCATTGATGTGGTCAATGGCACTGGATTACAGTCATAATGTATCAGCTTTCCAGATGTACGCCACACAACAGCTGCAACATGACATTCTAGATAAAGTATTCCACAATGGAATTCCGTGGTATACTTGTTACCCCTCGTTCAACAATGAAGACAAATCGTCAACATGCTTACAAACAGGGTTGTCTGGGCAGGGCACGACAGCTAGTTTTCCAAGGCTGTACTTGCGATATATCAAGCTTGTGCCCTCAGTATCTTGCTCTATGGCAGCGAGGCCTGGACAACGTATGTCAGCCAAGAGCGATGTCTCAATTCATTCCATCTTCGCTGCCTCTGGAGAATCCTTCGGATCAGGTGGCAGGACCTTATCTGCAACAGAGAAGTCCTGGAGGCAGCCAACATCCCCAGCATATGCATCCTACTGAGCAAGCGGCGCTTGAGATGGCTTGGATATGTGAGCCGCATGGAAGATGGCAGGATCCCGAAGCACCCATTGTACAGTGAGCTAGACACTGGTATCGGACCCACCGGCCATACCAGTCTCCGCTTTAAAGACGTTTGCAAACGTGACATGAAGTCATGTGACATTGATCACAAGTCGTGGGACTCAGTTGGCAGTGATCGCCAGAGCTGATGGACAGCCATAAAGAAGGGGCTAAAGTGTGGCAAGTCGAACAGACTTAGCAGTTGGCAGGAAAAAAGACAGAAGTACAAGGGGAGAGCCAACTGTGTAACAGCCGCGACAACCAATTTTATCTGCAACACCTGTGAAAGAGTCTGTCACTCGAGAATTGGGCTTAGTAGCCACTCCAGGCGCTGCTTTACAAACAACTGACCACCTCCAGGCGCTTACCCATTGTCTCTCGAGACAAGGACGCTAAAGAAGACTTGCGATGTTAAAACAGCCAAGTTCATAAATTATATTTAAGCGCGTATTATGTATAAAACGAGACATTCGTATTTATTTAGATGCTAATTTTAACTCACATGACTATTACTCAAATTATCTATTAATTTTAATACCATTTTGGCAGCCGCTATCACTGAAATATGTATGTACCTTACAATCTACTCCTGGGTTTCCATTGGACAGAGAAGGCAGCCTCTCATTTGTTCTATTGAATTTCATACTCTCAAGTCATTTTCAGTACAATTGCCTTAGAAATGCAATTCATTAAAAAATTCCAGACTTCAAACCAGTCTGGAAAAAATAATACACGTGTTCCCACGTTATATTTTTCTTTTAATCATAACAATGAAAAGTTTGGATTAAAAATGCCACACTTAAGTTTTAACACATAATATATGTTTATATTGGGGTTTTCACATAAGCGGACATGACAGGTGGCACCAAGACTGCCAAAGCTAAGCAGTACCATTAAGCCTGAGCCGAGCCAAGCCGAGCCCGAATGCAGGACACATGTTGTCTGGCTTGGTCGGGTTTGGGTCGGCCAGCAAGGCATTAGGCAGGGAAAGGGGTGGGGAGGAGGAGGGGTGGGAGATGGGAGGGCAGATGAATGGGGAAGGTGGAAGGGTTGGGTAGGGGAAATCGGTGGAGGAGGGGAAATATCCCTCGTGTTCCAAGCGAGAGCAGGAATGGCCGACACCAGGGAACTTCATGTGACTCTCCTGTTGACTCAGTACCTGTTGCGGTGTGTGTATGTGGGGGGAAGGGGCAGGCTCCTTCAAGATAAGGGGATCGGCATTGACTGGACTGGCCGAATGGCCACACCAGAGAACTGTGTGTTTCATTGGGGAATACAGAGCTTAGTGAGAGAGAGGAGCTGAAGGAAATCAGTATTAGTAGAGAAATGGTGTTGGAGAAATTGATGGAATTGAGGGCCGATAAATCCCCAGGGCCTGATGGTATGCATTCTAGACTACTTAATGAAGTGTCCCTAGAAATAGTGGATACACTGGTGGTCAGCTTCCAAGATTCTATATACTCTGGAACAATTCCTACAGATTGGAGGGTAGCTAATTTAACCCCATTATTTATAAAGGGAGGCAGTGAGAAAGCAGGGAATTATAGACCAGTCATCCTGACGTCGGTAGTGGGGGAGATTCGAGAGACAATTATCAAATATTTTATAGCAGAGCACTTGGAGACAAGTGGTAGAATCGGGCAGAGTCAGCATGGATTTGCGGAAGGGAAATCATGCTTGATAAATCAACTGGAATGCCTCCAGGATGTAACTAGTAGAGTTGATGAGGGGAAGCCAGTGGATGTGGTTTATTTGGACTTTCGGCAGGCTTTTGACAAAGTCCCATGTAAGATGTTAGCGTGCAAAATTAAAGTGCATGGGATTGGGGTTATGTCTTGCGATGGATAGAAAAGTGATTGGCAGACAGGAAACAAAGAGTCGGGATAACTGGATCTTTTTTCCGACTGAAAAGCATTGACTAGTGGGGTACCGCAGGGATTGGTGCGAAGACACCAGCTATTCACAATATATATGAATGATTTAGATGAGAGAACTAAATGTAATATCTCCAAATTTGCAGATGATGCAAAACTGGGTGGGAGGGTAAGTTGTGAGGAGTATGCAGGGAGGCATCAGGTTTAGGCCACACCTGGCATATTGTGAGCAGTTTTCTTCTCCTTATCTCAGGAAGGATGTTTTTGCTGCAAAGGGACTGCAGCGAATCCCAGACTGATTCCTGGGATGACGGGACTGACGTACAAGAAATTGTGTCAGTTAGGATTATATTTGCAAGAGTTCAGAAGAGTGAGGAGGGGTGCAGGTCGGGTGTCATAGAAACCTAGAAAATCCAAACAGGACTTGACAGGGTAGATGCAGGCAGGATGTTCCCGATGGTGGGGGGAGTCCCGAACCTGGGGTTATAGTCTAAGGATCCGGGATAAACCTTGCAGGAATGAGATGAGGAGAAATTTCGTCACCCAGAGAGTGGTGAGCCTGTTGAATTCGCTACCATAGAAAGCAGTTGAGGCCAAAAGATTGTTTGTTTTCAAGAAGGGGTTAGATATAGCTCTTGGGTCTAAAGAGATTAAAGGGGTTGGGCAACAGCGGGAACAAGGTACCGAGTTGGATGATCAGCCATAATCATAATGAATGGCGGAGTAGGTTCGAAGGGCCGAATGGTCTTCTCCTGCTCCTATTTTCTATGTTTCCATGTTTCTATGATGGACACACCAAGACTTTGGAAATCTAGAGGAACACTCACACACGGATTAGATACACACAGAAACAAGCATTTAACCCCCCTTCCCACACGGAAAAATCGTTCCACTCACACTTACTCTCCCTGTCCACTCATCCCTTTATTGCTTTTTCCTTCATTTACTCATTCAATGTATATCAATCGCTGGAAGCAGACTCAATAGAAACTTTCAAAAGGCAATTCAACATGTACTTGAAAAGGATGAATTTACAGGGCCATCAGGAAAAAAACTGGGCGTGTGAGACTAAGCTGGACAGTTCTTTAAAAGAGCCAGGGCAATCACGATGGACTGAACTGACCCCGTCTCTAATCATTGCAAGTATCAGTGTGAACAGTGATAATGGGAATTTCTCATGTGAACATGTAACGCTGCAGTTACTGGCTGTGACCAACAGGCAGCCTTGTAGCCGCACTATGTCCTGCACCACTGCATCCTCAGCATCTGCTAGGATTGAATAAATTTCTGTGCCAAGCAACCGTGACGCAGCTAACACACAAATGTTCTGGTGATTTCTTTCCAGGCTGGTTCAGAGCCCGGAATCAAGATGAAGCACCCACAGCAGGTAAGGGAAAAAGGCTTTACTAAATCAGAATAGTGTCCCTCACATCACTCCTTTCTGAAGATATCCAGATGCTCATTTATTAAGCTGCGATTTGTGGGGTCTTGCTGTGAATGCATTTCCCACCGCGTTTCCCAACATTACAACAGTGACTGCACACAGAGAAAGCTTCATAGCCTGGGAAAGGCTTTGGGACGTCCTGACGTGGTGACAGGTGCGACAGAAATGGGAGTACTTTCTTCCTTTTACCTGTTAGCCATGGCTCAGTGTGTCGCGCTCTCTCTCTCATCTCTGAGTCTGAAGGTTGTAGGTTCGAGGCCTCAATCCAGAGACTCCAGACCCATAATCCAGGCTGACACTCCCCCTGACTCAGTAATCTCCTCCAGGCCAACCACCCTCCCTAGCTCTATCACCTCCACCAGTCCCTGCAACCCTCCCTATCTCTGTAACCTACTCCAACCCTCTGAGATCTCTGCACTGCTCCACTTCTGGCCTCGAGCGCATCCCTTGATTGTAATTGCTCCACCATTGGCAGCTGTGTCTTCACCTGATTTGGGCCCTAATCGCTGAAATTCCCTCCCTAAACCTTTCCACATCTCTTCTCCTTTAGGACGCTATTTAAAACCTCCTTCTTTGACCAAGTTATTGTTCACCCATCCTATTATCTCCTTATGTGTCTTGGGGTCAGATTCTGGTTGACAGTCTCTCCTTTGAAGCAACCGGTGATGTTTTTAATCTGTTAAAGACGCACGATTAATATTTTATACATTGGATCAGCGGAAATATGAGCAGGAGTAAGCCATTCAGCCCAAAAAGCCTGCTCCATTCCAAATCTTTCTTTCTGATTGAAGTCAGATTCAGACAGAAATTTGTGATCTCGGCTTTTCCCTGACGATATTTCTCCTTTAATCTTTTGCCATTGCTTGTTGTCAAGAATAATGAAGACGTTCTTTTCTAATTCATCGAGCAGGTCACTTGTAATTACATGAAAATGCACAATATCTGCAGACAGTTTCATGTCCCATCTGAAAGACATTGTTCAATCTTCACTCCATCCACCTCTGCAGCAGTAACAACTGCAGCACCAAATTTAATTAGCAACAAATAAGAGATCACACAACACTGTAGACAGTTTTCGTCTCCTTACCTAAGGAAGGGTATACCTTCCCTAGACGGGGTTCAGAGGAGGTTCACTAGACTGGTCCTTGGGATGAGGGAACTGTCCGATGATGAGAGATTGTGCAGATTTGGCCAGTATTTTCTGGGGTTTAGAAGAATGGGTGGTGATTTCATTGAAACAGATAAAAGTCTTCAAGGGTTTGAAAGGGTTTGAAAGGATAAATACTGAAAGGTTTCCACCAGCTGGGGAATCTAGAACGAGGGATCACAGTTTCACATTAAGGGGTTGGACATTTAGGACTGCGAGGAGGAGAGTTTCCTTCACTCAGAAGACTGTAAATCTTTGGAATTCTCTCCCTGAGGGAGCTGTGGATGCTCCATGGATGAATATGCTCCAGACAGAGATGGACAGATGCTTGGACACGAAGGGAATGGAGAAATATGGGGATAGTGGGGGAGTCTGGAGTTGAGGTAGAAGTTCAGATATGATCTTATTGAACAGCGGAGCAGGCTCAATGGGATGAATGGCCTATTCTATTCATTTTCTATTTGTTTTTATGGTGAGAGGGAAAAGAAAAAGAGGCAATGAGGATTTCTTTCTGCTAACACAGAGTGTTGTGATCTGAAAAGTCAGTGGAAGTAACAGTAAATTACAAAAGGGGAATTGGAAAAATAATTGAATGGAAATAAAGTTCCAGGGCTGTGCGGAAAGAGCCGGCGAGTGGGACTAATTGGTAGCTGTTTCAGAAATCCAGCACAGGTATGACGGGCCAATGGGCCTCACTATTCCAGCATCATCCGAGGATGTAAATATAACCCTTGGCTTCTTTTCTGTACTGCAAACAGTCTTCTAAAACCCCTCTCCACGTCTCCTCCACCCTCACCTGAAACAACAACTGCCAGGAGCTCATGGATTTCTTTATCATTCAGATCGAGACCATCCAATCATCTGCCTCTGCTACTTCCCTGCTTTCCACTAGGCCACTGAACCCAAGTTTCTCTAAGGTATCCCCCTCCCCTTGCCCTGAACTCACATCTTCCTCCAGTTTTGCTCCTCTCAGCCCTCATGCCCTCTACGAGTTCATCTTGTCCATGAGACCCACCCCCTACTCTCTCGACCCAGTTCCATTAACCTGATCACCCACTTAACCACCTGGTACCCATGTTAAAGGGTATTGTGAAAGATCATTTCTCTTCACATTCTGTCGCTCTATCCTTCAAATCTGCCCTTGGCCCCACCGACCTTGCAAACTACCGTCCCATCTCCAACTTTCTTTTCGTCACCAAAGTCCGTGTTGTCGCCTGCCAAATCTGTGCCCAACGAGAGCGGACGCAATTCTAGGTATAGTCCTCTGAAATAAAGCTGGCCAAGTGCATGAAGGAGCAGTGGGTGACCATTTTGCAGATGGTTACCAAAACGCAGTTACTTTTAGCATAATCATGGAACAGGACAAAATAAAACATGAATAAAAGTTCTAAGTTGGAGCAAGGCAAATTTTGATAAGTTGAGAGTTGATCTGGATGCAGATATTTGAAGGAAAATCAGTGGCAAACCAGAGGCAGGCATTCAAAGTGAGATGCTGCGGGCACAGTGCAGACATATCCCCACAAAGAAAAAGGGTGGTACTGCCATATCTAGAGCCCCTAGTTATCCAGAAGCATACAGATTAAGGTATGTTCCTATGATAAAGCATAAAAATAAATCTTACGACAGTTACAAAAAACCTAATACTTCAGAAAGCCTAGAGGAGTATACAAAGTGTAGGGGTAAAGTAAAAACGAAATTGGCAATGCAAAGAGGGGACATGAAAAAATATTGGTAGTCTAAATCAAGGAAAACCCAAAGGTGTTTTATCAGTGCATTAAGAGCAAGAGGAAACCTGAGGAAATGGTAGGAATTATCAGAGGTGTACAAGGTAAGTTATGCTTGGATTCAGAAGATGTTCGCAGGATTCTTAATGCGATTTGGTCTCTCTCTTCGCAAAGGAGAGGGATGATGCAGACATTGTAGTTAAAGAGGAGGACTGTGAAATATTAGATATGATAAGCATTATGAAAGAGTAAGTACGAGAGGGTCTGAGATTTTTAAAAGTGCATAAATTACCAGGGCTGGATGGATTGTATCCCAGGCTGTTAAAGGAAGCCACGGAGGAAATAATGGATGCTCTGAGGACCTTTTTCAAATGCTCACTAGATAAAGGCGAGGGACCAGAGGATTGGAGGTCTGCAAACTCTGTACCATTGCTTAACTAGGGTGAGAGGGGAAGGCGAATTAATTATAGGCCGGTCAGGTGGTGGGAAAATTATTAGAATCAATTCTGAGAGATAGGATAAACTGTCTTAAAAGGTCTGGATTAATCAGAGATGGTGACGATGGATTTGTTAAGGGAAGGTCGTGTCTTACTAACTTAAATGATTTTTATTTGAAGAAGTAACAAGGAGGAATGATGAGGGTAGTGCAGTGGATGTTGTCTACATGGATTTTAGTAAGGCATTTGACAAGGTCCCACAGAGTCAGACTGCTCAGAAATGTAAAAGCGCATGGGATACAAGGGAATGTGGTGAGTTGGATCCAAAATTGGCTCGGTGACAGGAAACAGAGAATGGTGGTCGACGGATGTTTTTTGTGAATGGAAGGTGGTTTCCAGTGGCATTCCACAGGGCTCAGTGTTGGGCCCCTTACTGTTTGTGGTATTTATTAATGATTTAGATTTCCATGTGGGAAACATGACTGGAAAATTTGCAAAGAACACAAAAATTGGCGGTGTAGTTGATAGTGAAGAGGAGAGCCGTAGACTCCAGAATGATATCAATGGTTCGGTTGAGTGGGTGGAAAGTTGCAGATGGAACTCAATCCAGAAAAGTGTGAGGTAGTGCATTTGGAGAGTGCAAACAAAGCAAGGGAATACGCAATAAACGAGAGGAAATTTGGATGGGTACAACAAGTGAGAGACCTGGGAGTGCATGTCCACAGGTGCCTTAAGGTGGCAGGACAGGTAGATACAGTGATGAAGACGCCATATGGAATGCTTTCCTTTATTGACCGAGGTAACGAGTACAAAACAGGAATGTACTGCTGGAACTATATAAAACGCTGGTTAGACCACAGATGGAGTATTGTGTACAGTTCTGGTCACAACATTATAGGAAGGACACAAGTGCTCTGGAGAGAAGACAGAAGAGTTTTACAAGATTATTGCCAGGGCCTGAAATTTGCAGCTATGAGGAAAGATTGGATAGGCTAGGGTTGCTTTCCTTAGATCAGAAGAGGCTGAGGGGTGACATAATTGAGGTGTACAAAATCATGAGGAGCCTAGATAGAGTAGACAGGAAGGACTTGTTTCCGCTAGAGGAGAGGTCAATTACCTGGGGCAGAGACTTAAGGTGATTGGTAGAGGTACTGGAGGGGACATATGAAAAACATTTTTCACCCAGATGGTGCTGGGTGTCTGGAATTCACTGCCACGAATGGTGGGGGAGGCATAAGCCCTCATCTCATTAAAAAGGTACACAGACCTACAGCTAAAGTACTGTAATTTCAAGGCTGCAGACTAGGTGCTAGAAAACTGGCACAGACATGATGGGCTGAATGGCCTCTTTCTGAGACGTAGTTGTCCATGGTTTCTATGGTCTGCCAGCCCAGTAATATAATTTTTTTCAGGTTGTTTTTCTTCAGGTTTGCACTTGCTGCTGTTCAATATTCAGTGTATTCACACCTAATCTGTACTAATGCTTTGTCTTTCAACACATCATTAACATATTGTCTGCCTTTTCTCCGTGACCTTTTGCTCAGCTATGTGGCCTGGTCCAATCTGCACCTTCTCCTTTGTTATCTCTTGCCCCACCCCCACCTCACTTGTTTATAATCTGTGACTTTTCTAATATGTGTCAGTTCCGAAGAAGGGTCACTGACCCGAAACGTTAACTCTGCTTCCCTTTCCACAGATGCTGCCAGACAGGCTGAGTGATTGAAGCATTTCTTGTTTTTGTTTCAGACTTCCAGCATCCGCAGTATTTTGATTTTATTACAGTAATATAATCACATTGCCAATAAGCACGGAACCAGGGAGTTGGAGCAAAATAGTGACCCTTTAAAGAGTGACGATGTGTACTGTGTAAGAGCCGGCCAGGTTCACACACCTACAAACGGGTCACACCCTCTCTTGGTTAGAAACCTTCCCTGGTGACAACCCTGGAGACGGCCTATCCTGGATAATGAGGAGAGATTCCTTCTCTCAGCGGGTTGTGCGACTTTGGAATTCTCTGCCTCAGAAGGTGGTGGAGCTTCGACCACGCCCTTTCTCTGTTTCTCCCTCTCTCGCCCTTTCTCCTTGTCTCTGTCTCTTCATCTATCTCTGTCTCTCCCCATATCTCCCTCTGACTCTCCCTCGGACTCTCCCTCTGTCTCTCCCTCTTACTCTCACTCCAATAATGTGGTGACCAGAACTGTACACAATACTGCAGCTGTATATGTCTCTCTGACTCTCCCTCTGACTCTCCCTCTGATTCTCCCTCTGTCTCTCTCTATCTCTCTCTCTCTCTCCCTCTGTCTCTCCCTCTTACTCTCCTTCTGACTCTCACTCTATCTCTCCCGATATCTCACTCTGTCTCTCTGTCTCTCTCCCTCTGTCTCTGCCACTCACTGTTCATCACTCTTCCTCGCGCTATCCCTGGACAGTAATGCTTTGAGCCATTTCATGGTTAATTTTCAACTTGTAACTCTTGCCCTCCCTCCACCACCACCGCTCATCTTCAGACGAGTGCCATGGGATCTGTTACATCTACCTGAGAGGGCAGACAAAGAACAAAGATAATTACAGCACAGGAACAGGTCCTTCGGCCCTCCAAGCCTGCGCCGATCCAGATCCTCTATCTGAACATGTCACCTATTTTCTAAGGTCTGTATCTCTATTCTTACTGCCCATTCTTGTATCTGTCTAGATACATCTTAAAAGACGCCATCGTGCCCGCATCTACCACCTCCGCTGGCAACGCGTTGCAGGCACCCACCACCCTCTGCGTAAAGAACTTTCCACGCATATCCCCCCTAAACATTTCCCCTTTCACTTTGAACTCGTGTCCTCCAGTAATTGAAATCCCCACTCTGGGAAAAAGCCTCTTGCTATCCACCCTGTCTGTACCTCTCATGATTTTGTCCACCTCAATCAGGTCCCTCCTCAACCTCCGTCTTTCTAATGAAAATAATCCTAATCTACTCAACCTCTCTTCATAGCTGGCGCCCTCCATACCAGGCAACATCCTGGTGAACCTCCTCTGCACCCTCTCCAAAGCATCCACATCCTTTTGGTAATGTGGCGACCAGAACTGCACGCAGTATTCCAAATGTGGCCGAACAAAGGTCCTATACAACAGTAACATGACCTGCCAACTCTTCTACTCAATACCCAGTCCGATGAAAGAAAGCATGCCGTATGCCTTCTTGACCACTCTATTGACCTGCGTTGCCACCTTCAGGGAACAGTGGACCTGAACACCCAAGTCTCTCTGCACATCAGTTTTCCCCAGGACTTTTCCATTTACTGTATAGTTCACTCTTGAATTGGATCTTCTAAAATGCATCACCTCGCATTTTCCCTGATTGAACTGCATCTGCCATTTCTCTGCCCAACACTCCAATCTATCTATATTCTGCCGTATTCTCTGACAGTCCCCTTCACTATCTGCTACTCCACCAGTCTTAGTGTCGTCTGCAAACTTGCTAATCAGTCCACCTATACTTTCCTCCAAATCATTAATGTATATCACAAACAACAGTGGTCCCAGCACGGATCCCTGTGGAACACCACAGGTCACACGTCTCCATTTTGAGAAACTCCCTTCTACTGCTACTCTCTGTCTCCTGTTGCCCAGCCAGTTCTTTATCCATCTAGCTAGTACACCTTGGACCCCATGCGCCTTCACTTGCTCCATCAGCCTGCCATGGGGAACCTTATCAAACGCCTTACTGAAGTCCATGTATGTGACGTCGACAGCCCTTCCCTCATCAATCATCTTTGTCACTTCCTCAAAGAATTCTATTAAGTTGGGAAGACATGACCTTCCCTTCACAAAACCATGTTGCCTATCACTGATGTGCCCATTTTCTTCCAAATGGGAATAGATCCTATCCCTCAGTATCTTCTCCAGCAGCTTCCCGACCACTGACGTCAGGCTCACCGGTCTATAATTACCTGGATTATCCCTGCTACCCTTCTTAAACAAGGGGAAAACATTAGCAATTCTCCAGTCCTCCGGGACCTCACCCGTGTTTAAGGATGCTGCAAAGATATCTGTTAAGGCCCCAGCTATTTCCTCTCTTGCTTCCCTCAGTAACCTGGGATAGATCCCATCCGGACCTGGGGACTTGTCCACCTTAATGCCCTTTAGAATATCCAACATTTCCTCCCTCCTGATGTCGACTTGACTTAGAGTAATCAAACATCTGTTCCTAACCTCAACATCCGTCATGTCCCTCTCCTCGGTGAATACCGATGCAAAGTACACGTTTAGAATCTCACCCATTTTCTCTGACTCCAAGCATTCCATTCCTCCTTTGTCCTTCAGTGGGCCAATCCTTTCTCCAGTTACCCTCTTTCTCCTTATATATGAATAAAAGGCTTTGGGATTTTCTTTAACCCTGTTGGCTCAATATATTTCATGACCCCTTTTAGCCCTTTTAATTCCTCGTTTCAGATTGGTTCGACATTCCCGATATTCTTTCAAAGCTTCGTCTTTCATCAGCCGCCTAGACCTTATGTATGCTTCCTTTTTCCTCTTAGCAAGTCTCACAATTTCACCTGTCATCCATGGTTCCCTAAACTTGCCATTTCTATCCCTCATTTTCACAGGAACATGTCTCTCCTGCACGCTAATCAACCTCTCTTTAAAAGCCTCCCACATATCACATGTGGATTTCCCTTCAAACAGCTGCTCCCAATCTACATTCCCCAGCTCCTGCCGAATTTTGGTATAGTTGGCCTTCCCCCAATTTAGCACTCTTCCTTTCGGACCACTCTCGTCTTTGTCCATGAGTATTTTAAAGCTTACGGAATTGTGATCACTATTCCCAGAGTAGTCCCCTACTGAAACTTCAACCACCTGGCCGTGCTCATTCCCCAACACCAGGTCCAGTATGGCCCCTTCCCGAGTTGGACTATTTACATACTGCTCTAGAAAACCCTCCTGGATGCTCCTTACAAATTCTGCTCCATCTAGACCTCTAACACTAAGTGAATCCCAGTCAATGTTGGGAAAATTAAAATATCCTATCACCACCACCCTGTTGCTCCTACATCTTTCCATAATCTGTTTACATACTTGTACCTCTATCTCACGCTCGCTGTTGGGAGGCCTGTCGTACAGCCCCAACATTGTTACCGCACCCTTCCTATTTCTGAGTTCTGTCCATATTGCCTCACTGCTCGAGTCCTCCGTAGTGCCCTCCTTCAGCACAGCTGTGATATCCTCTTTGACCAGTAATGCAACTCCTCCACCCCTTTTACCTCCCTCTCTATCCCGCCTGAAGCATCGATATCCTGGGATATTTAGTTGCCAATCATGCCCTTCCCTCAACCAAGTCTCAGTAATAGCAATAACATCATACTCCCAGGTACTAATCCAAGCCCTAAGTTCATCTGCCTTACCTGCCACATTAGTTTAAACCCTCCCCAACAGCGTTAGCAAAAGCACCCCCAAGGACATTGGTTCCAGTCCGGCCCAGGTGTAGACCATCCAATTTGTAATAGTCCCACCTCCCCCAGAACCGGTCCCAATGTCCCAAAAATCTGAACCCCTCCTTCCTGCACCATCTCTCAAGCCACGCATTCATCCTGACTATTCTTTAATTTTTACTCTGACTATCACGTGGCACTGGTAGCAATCCTGAGATTACTGCCTCTGAGGTCCTCCTTTTTAACTTGGCTCCTAACTCCCTAAACTCTGCTTGTCGGACCTCATCCCGTTTTTTACCTATATCATTGGTGCCTATACGCACAACGACAACTGGCTGTTCACCCTCCCCCTTTAGAATGTTCTGCAGCCGATCTTAGACATCCCTGACCCGTGCACCTGGGAGGCAACATACCATTCGGGAGCCTCGTTTTCGACCACAGAACTGCCTATCTACTCCCCATACAATCGAATCCCCTACGACTATAGCCCTTCCACACTTTTTCCCGCCCTTCTGAACAGCAGAGCCAGCCACGGTGCCATGAACCTGGCTACTGCTGCCGTCCCCTGGTGAGCCATCTCCCTCAACAGTATCCAAAACGGTATACTTGTTTTGGAGGGAGATGACCGCAGTGGACTCCTGCGCTGCCTTCCTGCTCTTTCTCTGCCTTTTGGTCACCCATTCCCTTTCTCCCTCAGCAATCCTATTCTGCGGTGTGACCAATTCACTAAACGTGCTATCCACGACCTCCTCAGCATCGCGCATGCTCCAAAGTGAATCCATCCGCAGCTCGAGAGCTGTCATGCGGTCTAACAAGAGCTGCAGTTGGACACACTTCCTGCACGTGAAGGAGTCAGGGACATCAGCCGTGTCCCTGAGCTCCCACATTGAGCAAGAGGAGCATGACACGGGTCTGAGATCTCCTGCCATTTTTAATCTTAAGCTTAACTTAGTTAAATGAAAAAGGAACAAAAAGTTTTTACCAATCACGATAAAAAAAGAGAAATAGAAAAAGCCTTGCCTTATATACACCTCACCAAGTCCTTTTTTTTGGTTAGAGGTGGAGGGTGGGTGGGAGACACTACAAGTGCCCAAATATATAGTGTTTTACTTACCCAGCAGCCCCCTGGCCTCCGCCGAAAACAAAAGGAAATTAAGTTTACTTTCAAACTGACCTTCCCAGCTGCTCACTCGCTCGCACTCTCTGCTCCCGAAAAAGCTTCCCAGCTGCTCACTCGCTCGCACTCTCTGCTCCCGAAAAAGCTGCTGCAATGAAAGCCTTGTAGAGAATGTCACTGCAATTTGTAAATATCAAACGCTGATACAACACTCATTACTAAAACACTTTCACTAATCCTCCAACACAGGACTGGTCAGGTGATGGGGACAGTTACTGATTGTTGCAACTTGTCTCATCCTTTATCTGTCTCCGCCTTTCATGACTGTCTCTCTCTATCTCTCTCTCCCTGTCTCTCTCTCCCTGTCTCTTTCCATCTCTCTCCCTCTCTTCCCATCTCCACCCATTTCCCCTCTCCACTTCTCCTCCCCTCCCACACCCATTTCCCCACTGGTCCCCCACCCATTTCCCCTCCCCGCCCTGCCCCTCCCCAACCTCTTCCCCTCCCACACCAACCTCAGCATCCCCCCCTTTTTCCCTCTCCCACCCATCCCCCCCGCCCACGCATTTCCCCTCCCCCTCCCACTCTCTTTCCCTCCCAAACCCGTTTCGGCTTCCCCACTCTTTCTCCAACCCCCAAGCATGCGCCCAGTGGGTATCACGTGGAGTGGGTTCCGTATGCGCACAACGGGTATCACGTGGGGAGGGTTCTGCATGCGCACAGCGAATAACACGTTGGAGAGGGTTCCGCATGAGCACAGTGGATATCACAGGTGGAGTGTTCCGCTTGCGCAGAGCGAACAACAAATGAGATGTTCATAAACATTCCACTATTCCTGCATTCCCTTTAAATTCACTGTGTCCCGTCCAGGGAGTGACAGAGAGGAGGGAGGGGGAAATGTCACACTTCATTCATTTTATTACCCACGGTATCCCTAATATTCAATTCATCAATTAACTGTAACCATATTCCAGCCATGAAGAGACAGAAAGCTGGGAGGGCGAATGGGAGGATTATTCTCCAGCGCCATTTAACAATTTACTAATTGTATTACCCGCTGTATTCGTCATATTCCAGCTCCGGAGAGACAGAGAGGGCAGAGGGGGAACGGGGCCAGGTGGCCTCCTCCTGCTGCTGATTCGTATGTTTGTTTGCATGTTGAAAGCAATTAGATGGTTGTTGGGTAACTGAAATGTCCTTACAGAGAGAATGAATGAAGCAGAGTCTATGATAACTTAAAAAAGGAAGTCCTTTAAAGGTTTAAAAGGAGGAAATGCAAATGGTTATTCACCACTTTTGCGATTTGAGAATCTGGAATTGTTCGACTTAAAGCAGAGAAGGTTAAGAGGGAGATTGACAAGAATGGTTCCTAATCATGAGGGACTTCAGTTAATGCGAAGCGACTGGTGTAGCTGGGATTGTTCTCCTTAGAGCAAGGAAGGTTGCATTTGAACATGCTACACTGAACCTTCTAACGTAGTCAGTTCTAAGATCCACATACGGACGTTCAGTGGATTATTTCGAGGCAAATAAAGGGAAATGGTTTTCCAGGGTGAAGTCAAATCTTTGCACTACATCTTGCAGGACGTGAAATAGGGGCTGTGACGTGGGCAAGAGGGTAACCGTTTTTACATGTGAGCAGTAAACATAAATCTGGTGTTAGGAAATAAAGCCAAGGAATTGAAAGGTTCCAGGTTCTACATGCTGCCTGGTGCAAACTTGGATTAGTACAGCAGACTCCGATGATCGAAAGCACCCACATGGGGAATTTTAACCTAACAAGCCCAGCAGAATATGGGCCGGAATGGGACTATCTCGATGTTCCTTGTTAAAGTTCATTTCTCGTTAATCTGACCGGCAAGGCCTGGGGTTTGTTAACTTCATGTTCAGTTGTATCAGGTCTGCACACTGCAGTCAGTTATTTGCTTACAGTGGGGAAGGAAATGCCCTTACGTCTAGTGAAGCATTGGATTGTTAAGGCTCTTCGTCCTTTGCATGTTAGAGATTGGCCGCAATGCCAGAGAGTAAACTGTTTAGGGAGGAAGGAACAAAAACAAGAAATGATGGAATCACTCAGCAGATCTGGCAGCATCTGTGGAAAGAGAAGCAGAGTTAACGTTTCGGGTCAGTGAACCTTCTTTGGAACTGACAAATATTCGAAAAGTCACAGATTGTGAGCAAGTGAGGTGGGGGTGTGGCAAGAGATAACAAAGGAGAAGGTGCAGATTGGACAAGGCCACATAGCTGACCAAACGGTCACGGAGCAAAGGCAAACAATATGTTAATGGTGTGTTGAAAGACAAAGCATTAGTACAGATTAGGTGTAAATACACTGAATATTGAACAGCAGCAAGTGCAAACGTGAAAAAAACCCTGAAAAAAACAGTGGGTAAGCAAACTGAACAAACAAAGATGAAATGAAATAAATGCAAAAAAAAGATTGTAAAAAATGTAAAAAAGAATGTAAAAAAAAGGAAGAAAAAAGAGAAAGAAAAAATAACTAAAAATGGAAGTAAAATGGGGGGCTGTGATGCTCTGAAATTATTGAACTCAATGTTCAGTCCGACAGGCTGTAGTGTGCCTAATCGGTAGCTGAGATGCTGTTCCTCGAGCTTGCGTTGATGTTCACTGGAACACTGCAGCAATCCCAGGACAGAGATGTGAGCATGAGAGGAGGGGGGAGTGTTGAAATGGCATTCAACCGGAAGCTCAGGGCCCTGCTTGCGGACTGAGCGGAGATGTTCCGCAAAGCGGTCACCCAGTCTGCGCTTGTTCTCCCCAATGTAGAGGCGACCACACTGTGAGCAGCGAGTACAGTATACTACATTGAAAGAAGTACAAGTAAATCGCTGCTTCACCTGAAAGGAGTGTTTGGGGCCTGGGATCGTGAGGAGAGAAGAGGTAAATGGGCAGGTATTACACCTCCTGCGATTGCAGTGGAAGGTGCCCTAGGACGGGGACTGTGCCCTTCCTCGACTTCTCTGTCTCCATCTCTGGGGATAGGTTGTCTACCAATATCCATTATAAGCCCACTGACTCCCACAGCTACCTCGACTACACTTCTTCACACCCTACCTCCTGTAAGGACTCCATTCCATTCTCCCAGTTTCTCCGTCTCCGACGCATCTGCTCTGATGATGCTACCTTCCATGACGGTGCTTCTGATATGACCTCCTTTTTCCTCAACCGAGGATTTCCCCCCACTGTGGTTGACAGGGCCCTCAAACGTGTCCGACCTATTCCCCACACCTCTACCCTCACCCCTTCCCCTCCCTCGCAGAACCGTGACAGGGTTCCCCTTGCCCTCTCTTTTCATCCCACCAGCCTCCATATCCAAAGGATCATGCTCCGCCATTTTCGCCACCTCCAGCCTGATTCCACTACCAGTCGCATCTTCCCCTCCCTTCCCCTGTCAGTAATCCGAAGGGATCGTTCCCTCCGCGACACCCTGGTCCACTCCTCCATTACCCCCACCACCTCGTCCCCGTCCCAGGACTCCTTTTAAATGAGTTGAGCGTTTCTTTCTCAACTGTTCTCGACCCTTCCACCAATGGCAACAATTTCTCTCCATCTCCTCTCTCCAAAGCCCTCATGGTTTTGAGCACCTCTATCAAATCAACCTCTGAACCTTCTGTTTTCCCGAAGGAGAACAACGCCAGCTTCTCTATGTATCTGCACCCTCTCTAAAGTCTTCACATGCTTCCGAAAGTGCGGTACAACATCGAGGGCCGAAGGGCCTGTACCGTGCTGTAATGTTCTATGTTCTAATACTCCAGTTGAGGCTGAACCTGTTCTCTACAGGTTCATCAAAATTCCAAATTGTTTCATTCGTTCGTCAATTGTTTCATTAGATATTGACTTTGTAAATGGGACCAGGGAAATGTTTCATTAATTGCAGCTAGTGGCAATGATTACTGGATCAAATCTACACATGAGTGTTGAGAACATCATACTCTCTCCAGGGACAATGACTGACTCGACACATGCATTTCGCTTCTGACTGTTCTCAGCTGACCCATGGAGTGCCTCTGTACAGTTCGGGACTGAATCTCTGCCATTGAATTTCTCCAACTCAATGTGGAACGTCCTGAAACATCAGCCAGTCAACAGACTGCTGGATTGGCAGATCATTTCATCCCAAGAGCCATTTCACAACGCTGGCCAGGAGGATTGAAGCAGTACTCTACAGGGCTTGAAAGGACGTTTCAGAGGAGCTGAATAGGAAGGCAAAACATCCAGCAGGTCCTGGGAGGGAATCGACATTTAAATCAGGAGCATGAATCAACAGAGGGGAAAATTGATTTCATAAAATCAACGTGCTTCACTGTATCTGGCTAATTCTGCCGCTTAACCAATCTGATGGTGGATAATAATGATTATCAATCGCAAGGGACAGAAATCACACATCAGGGTAATCACTATGTGAGCAAATGCCCTGAAAAGAAGGACACAGTCTTACTGACAGAGCAGTGACTTTTCCCAGTGTATCTTCACACAGTGAGTTACTATTTCAGTGCATACCGTGGCTGCACTGAGTCTTCTGGAAATGGACTTCCTGATTACACAGAGGATTATGAATGGTTGCAAGAGTTGAATCTGATTGGTAATTAAAGACAATTCCAGTTATCCAATTCTAATGAATATCAAAATTGGTGGGAATTGCTCTCCAACTCTGGTAGCATCTGTAGAGAGAGAGAAACCAGTGGTCAAATCAGGTCCAGGGCCATTCCCTAGCATTTTATGTGAGGTCCAATTTATAGGTGTTGCGTTGGGTACCCGCATGGGTCCACGCGATGCCTGCCTTTTTATAGGATGTATGGAACATTCCTTGTTGAGTCCATCTCCGTCCCCTCTCTCACCTCTTCTTCCGGTACATTGATGACTGTCTCCATGCCACTTCCTGCTCTTGCCCTGAGCTGGAACATTTCTGTCAATTTGTCTCCAATTTCCACCCTTCTCTCACATGCACATGGTCCATCTCAGAGCCTTGCCTCCCTCTAATTCTCTCTGTCCAATTCTGGGGAAATCTTTTGACCATTTTGCTCTGGGTCCAGGGTGGGTTTAGTTGAAGCCAGCTGAGCTTTGGACTGACACCCTTTTTGAGGAACAGATCATGAATCTTCTGCAGAGCTAGGCCTGCCTCAAGAGATCAGATTATCAAAAAATATAAGCTCAGAATCAGAATTAAAATAATTTCAAGGCTCAGTGCTACGAATATAAAATGTATTTTCTGCCCTGTGGGGAGATTAGGGAATAGAATATGAAATGCGATTTAGTTCCAGTGTTTGAAAACCTTCAACTCTTTTTATGATTTCACTAATTTAACAATGAGATTGAGAGGGTATTTCACCGCCTTCTTCAGCTCCTGTCTGAATTTAGTCTGGTTCACAGTGTAAATAAATGTGTTGGTGCAGGAACTGAGAAGCTGAAGCATATTTGATGTGCGTTCTGTGATAAAGACAGGGTCAGTGGAGGAGACAAAATACAGAATATCTGCAATTCGCCTATAAATGATAAACACAGACTGTGTCATCCACAACAGTACAAAACTTCCGGATATAGTAAAGAGTAAAATAATTGATTTTCTGCGATTCTCCATCTCTAGATCCTTGTGTTTCTTTCCTTTGCTGTGGCCCTGTAATCCCCTGCGGACTTTACGGGAGGATAAAATCCGTCTGACAGTCAGAGCATTGAGCAGCAAAATCAGAAGTAACGGGAAATAAGGAGTTAAAACGCGGTCAAACATTTCAAACGCCTCCCATATGGGGGAAGTAAAGAAGTTCGATATAATAGTACAACACATGGGAACATTATCAAAAATGTAATATTGTTTCCGTGTGAAGTACCAGGGGAGAGACACTAAACATCCCAGTAAACTCACTGTTCCTACAACCACAGCCGCCGTTTTCTCACTGCAATATTTTGTTTTAAGCTTATCACAACAAATGGCCACAAATCGATCAAAGGTGAAAGTGACTGTCAGCCAGACAGAAAGAACTGTAGCTGCATTATGCAGAACGGCAATGAGAGAACAAACAGGAGTAATGCTCAGGAATGAATTTGGGAAATGGTATAAAACAATTTCATTCAATATAGGACCAGTAATAACGACCACCAGATCAGCCACTGCCATTGCCACCAGGTAGATGGTGACACATTTGGAGAGATCGCACTTTCCCCGGGACAGGATCACAATCGCCACCAAGTTAACTGGAAGAGAGAGAAAAGGAAGCAGAAAATTTACTGATCAGACCTGTAGACAAAGCAGCAGTTTGACAGGATCTGGGCTGAAATTTCCAGCTTCGTTGCTGCATCGAAGAGTGAAAACTGATTCATTGAACAGTGGCGAGTGCTTTGTCATAGTGAAATGTATAAAAAACACAACTATTAACAATTGGGAAATTGATACAGAAAGTGAATATAATTCGCACCGGATCTACTGGAAGTACTAGTGGGGAAATGAGAAGAGGTTTTACAGAGATGGAGTGCAATGGGTTAATTCGGAATTTGTCTACAGACTGTTGGTTGAGAAGATTTGGGGAGAGGGGGATGTACAGCTGGTTTGCTGCTCGGTGTTCATGGACCCGACAGGATTGTTAGTAAATGTGAAAAGGTTGAAAACTGCACCACTGAGTTTGAGTATCAGCAATGATCTATAATGGCATAACAGGCTCGAAGGGCTGACTGGCCTCCTCCCGCTCCAATGTTCCTGTATTCCGATCAGGGTGGGCAAGGCAGCTAGAGGCGGAGCCAGTGAGTGAGATTGGGAAGGAGAGAAGGAAAAGCACATGTTGGAACTGGAGGGGAGACTGGAGCAGATGGTTTGGGAAAGTGGATAAACTGAAGAAATGGATGAGGAGGTTTAGGATTCGATACCGTGAGAGGAGAGGCTGAGATTCACAGGGAGAGACTGCAGCACAGTGTTCGAGGAAATCTAATCTATCGATCCCAGTAATACAACTCAATTCTTACATTTAAACAATAATCCCTGTGGTCATTGGTGTTGTCGAACAGTTCATTGTTTATAAAATATAGCCAATCTATTTATTTTGTACAGGCAGTTAAATAAAAGAATATATTTCCGATATCAACCTTGCTCTTAATTGAATTCAGCAGTCACAGAGATTTTAAAGAGCAGTTTTTAAATAATGAATTACCATCGCAGAAGAACTGATTCTATTCTGTTTATTCAGTCACTAAGTAAGGGCTTAGAACTTTGTACAAAACGAAATGAGAACCTGACAGAAATCAACACAGATGATCAAGTCCAACAGGAAAATGAACGCAATCTGACAAAAGACAACTTCAACTCCCAGTTTCTGTCACTAATTGTTCTGGACATTCCAGCACTTAATGATAGTGAATTATTTACACTGCTGCCTCTTTCTCTTTACTTCTGCTTATCTCATTCCCTCGGTTTCGTTCTCCCTGCTCCTTTTCTCCTTCCCTATCACACCCTGCAAACTGCTCCTTAATGCTGCTTTTCGATTTATACGATTGAAACCTAACATTCTGCGCCTTTGTTCTTTCCACCAGCCCCAGGTTCAATGATTCTATTCTCAGAGTCAGTTTGTTCAATGGTAAAACCACTGTGAATAATGTAATGTATCTATAGAGCACCTAAAACTCCCTATCTTCACATACACTCTTCACTTCATCTACAATACATGGAATAAACAGGATCGAAAGCTTTTTCCAGATAAATCTCACAATCATTGAAATTCCTTCTTCCATGCATTAGCCCACTCACTCAACTTGTCGAATTCACCCTGAAGCCTCTCTGCATCGTCTGCACAACTCACCCTCCTATCCAGTTTTGTGTAATCTGCAAATTTGGCGATATTACAGCTGGTTCCCTCTTCTAAATCATTAATATATACTCCGAATAGCTAGGGTCCGAGCATCGATCCCTGCAGTACCCCACAAGTCGCTGTCTGCCATTTGGAAAAAAAGACCCGTTTATCCCTACTCTTTGTTTCCTGTCTGACATCCAGTTTTCTATCCATCGCAATACACTACTCCCAATCACATGCACTTTGATTTTACACGCTAATCTCTTATGTGGTATTTTTTCGAAAGCCTTCTAAAAGTTCAAATAAACCACATCCACTGGCATTCCCTCATCAACTCTACTAGTTACATTCTCGAAGAATTCTAGTAGATTTTTCAAGCATGATTTCCCTTTCATAAATCCATTCTGACTCTGTCTGATTCTACCACTGTTCTCCCAAGTGCTCTGCTATAAAATATTTGATAATGGACTCTAGAATTTCCCCACTACCAACATCAGGCTAACTGGTGGATAATTCTCTGCTTTCTCTCTACCTCCCTTTTTGAATAGTGGGGTCACATTAGCTAACCTCCAATCTGTAGGAACTGTTCCAGAGCCTATAGTATCTTGGAAGATGACCACCAATACATCCACTATTTCTATGGCTTCTTCCTTAAGTACTTCAATTCCATCAATTTCTCCAACACCATTTCTCTACTAATGCTATTTTCATTCTGTTCTCCCGCTCTCACTACGCCCTGTGTTCCCCAACATTTCTGGTATGATATTTGTGTCCTCCTTTGTGAAGGCAGAACAAAAGTATGCATTCAGTTGGTCAGCCATTTCTTCCCTCCCCATAATAAATTGTCCTGTTCCCGACTGTAAGGGACCTACATTTATCTTCACAAATCGTTTTCTCTTCACATAACTATAGAAAGGTTTACAGTCAGTTTTTTATGTTCCCCACCAGCTTGCTCTCGTACTCTATTTTCCCCTTCTTAATCAATCCCTTGGTCCTCCTTTGCTGAATTCTAAACTGCGCCCAATCCTCGGGTCTGTTGTTTTTTCTTTGTTGGTTTTCCTGGTGAATTTATATGCCTCTTCCTTGGATCTAATGCTATCTCTAATTTCCCTTGTAATCCATGGTTTGGCTACCTTTCCCGTTTTACTTTTGTTACAGACAGGAATAAACAATTGTTGCAGCTCATTCATGCGCACTTTAAATATTTGCCATCGCCTTTCCACCGTCATCCCTTTAAGTAACGTTTCCCAATACATCATAGCCAACTCGCACCTCATAACTTCTTAGTTTACTTTACTAAGATTCAGGACCCAAGTCTCAGCATCAACTATGTCACTCTGCACCTTGATTCTGAATTCTATCATGTTATAGTCGCTCATCCCCATGGGATCTCGTACCACTAGATTGTCAATTATTCCTCTCTCATTACACAGTACCTGGTCTCGGATGGCCTGTTCGGTAGTTGGTTCCTCAACATATTGGTTCCTCAACCATCCCTTTTAGACTCCAAATAATAAGTTCATAAATTAATTAATCAACTACCAATATCAGCGCTGCAGCTGATAATCTACACAAAAATGGAAAGAATCTAGATTACAATTGACAGAGTGTAAACCAATAAAACATCATATCAATACTTTCTATTTTACAATGTTGCCCAATGACAGTGAAGGCTCCACAATAAAGCAGAGAAGGAAACGTGAAAGTGTCATCAGCAAACTCAGTTCAGTAGCCAGACCTGTGAAGCAGAGTCAGGCACAGTCACTGAAATAAATAATATTTGATGACAGCGATAACCAATAAATACATCGAAAGTCAAATAAAAGCGGGCCATGTTACTGGGCAGGGCGGACATTGTGCGCCTTGTAACACTGAGATCTTGAGATGTATCATTATCAGTCACTGAAAATAAAATCATAAATATATTCCAGGACCGCTTAGATCAACGTCATGAAACTGTTAAAAGCTCCTGATAATCTGATTCTTTATCCTAACAAAGATACTTGATTTGAATGCAGTCAATAAACAGAATAATCCAGTAACAATACCACCGGTAGGGAAAGAACAGTTGGCTGTGTAACACACACAATGATAAATAATACCGAGTACAGCAGCACAGTTTACATCGATTTACACCATTAACAGCTGAGGTACTGGTTTACCAGGAACTCCAGTTGCTGCAAGTACAGGATAGCAAATATCTTCTATCTGATAAATTACTGGATATCCCATTTCTGTGAGAAGCAGAGAATGCTGTTAGCTTGGAATCCACAGCTCCAGCAGGCATTCTGAACTGATCCATTCCAAGAGGTCCTGATTTATACTGGGGTAAGTCTCCACTGACATGTTATACCCCTGCTCAGAGCTATTTGTTACACTCAACTGAACAAACACATTACATCAGCAGCTTTGACTCTGATGTAAATAATGTGGTGGATAAAACACAATCATTTCAATGTCAATGACATTTTCTACATAAGACCTCTCTCGGTAATAAACCTGAAATCTGTACTCATACTTGACAGATGTACAATTCTGAATGTCGTCATTTACATTTTCCATATTATTGTATTGAACTTGTTCACTCTTGGCGGTTCTATTGTAAATGTAACTGATCTGTCTGCAGTGGACACTGAATCCAGGGACAAAAACATTCCCGTTTCACACTGTTCCTGCCTTTTTCCAAGTTATGTGGATTTTGAGTCTCAAACTCGGGACCACGTTCTGCGTTATGGCCTATAAACTAGTGTGGGTGATATTCGGGGATAGACACTGTCCACATCCATTGGGGAGGCAGTCGCATGGTGATAACTTCCATTTCCTGGTCAAGTAATCCAGAGGCCCAACCTAATGGTCTGGGGACAGGGGTTCAAATCCCACTATGGTAGCTGTATAAAATAGAGGGAGCTCTCCCTCTACATATAAAGTTGAGGGTGATCCCTCTCTATGTGTAAAGTGAGGGAGCTCCCTCTCTATGTATAAAGTGGAGGGAATTGCAGGACAGAGGAGAGGAGGAAATGGAAACAATTGGAGAAATGGAGAGAGGGACTAAGTGAAAGACAGTGAGATGCAGAAGAGATGGCGAAATGAAACCTAGAGAGAACCCTAGTAACAATGCTCATTGTCTGCCCAGTCCTGTTTTGGGGGTTTAGTGTGAGCGTTTAAGCGGTGAGTGTTGGATATGTGTTTGATATTTCCAAACAGCAGTGACAATCCAAATAAGGACAAGAGTTATGTGTTCAAAATTAACCAATAAATGGCTCAAAGCATTGCTGTCCAGAGACAGAGGAGGGGCGAGACAGAGGGAGAGAGGTACAGACAGAATGGTACAGAGACAGAGTGACAGAGAAAGAGAGAACTAGTGTGAGAGAGACAAAGTGAGAAACTGAGCTGGAGGGAGAGAGACAGACAAAGAGGGAGACAAGCAGATTCAGAGCGACAAAGGCGGGAAGGAAGCAAAAGTGACAGATACAGAGGGAGAGAGACAAAGACAGAGGGAGAGAGGCAAAGGCAAAGGGAGAAAAGGACAAAGAGAGGGAGTCAAAGCCAGAGGGAGAGAGACAAAAGGAGAAACTGAGACAGCGGGGGAGTCAGAGAAATAGAGAGAGAAAGTGCAAGATTAGCGGAAAATCTTTATATCTAATAACGTTTAGAAAAGATAAAATTAAAAATTATAACTGTGTGCAAGAACTAAATTTGAAGGAAACGTTGGGGGTTTACTGTGACTGTTTTGGGGGCAAGTGCTGGATAGGTGTTTGATATTTTCAAACTGCAGTGACATTTAATGTTGTTGAAAAAGTATTATTAAACACTGACAAACTTTAGAGCAGGGAAATGGGAGACAGGGTGTGAGGTGCCCTTGACAGAACCTCAGGAACAATCCCTATTATCTGTCCAGTCCGGAATTGGGAGTTTGATGCGGGATTTTAAGGGGCGAGTGTTGATCAGTGTTTGATATTTTCAAATCGCGTTGACGTTTCCAGCAAGGGCAAGATTTACAGGCTCAAAATTAACTAAGAAATGGATAAAAACATTTCTTTCCAAGGAGAGGGAGAGATGGCGTGAGAGAGACACAGACAGAGTCGTAGACAGCTGCGGAGAAAGATGGAGAGACAGAGAAAGAGGCAGTGGCAGAGGGAGAGAGAGGGAGAGGCAGAGAGAGAGAGGATGCTTGGGATAGGCAGAGAGAGAGAGAGAGAGAGAGAGGGAGAGACAGTGGCAGAGACAGAGGAAGCAGAGAGAGAGAGGGAGAGATTGAGAGAGACAGACATGAGATGGAGAGACAGAGAGAGGATGAGACAAGTTGTAACAATCAGTAACAATCCTCATTTTCTGCACAGTCTTCCCAGAAAGAGAGGGAGAGATGGTATGAGAGAGATACAGACAATGCGGGAGAGAGAGGAAGAGGCAGAGAAAGAAGGAGAGACAGTGAGAGAGACACAGAGCGAGAGAGAAAGTGGGACAGAGAGACAAGGGAGACACAGATAGAGAGAGGGGAGAAAGATACAGACATAGAGGGAGAAACAGAGACAGAGAAGGAGGGAGAGACAGAAACAGGGAGATAGAGACAGGGGAGACAGAAACAGCGAGGGAGGGAAAGACAAACAGAAATTGAGCGGAAGAAAGAGAGAGAGGAGGAGGACGGTAGGGGGAGAGAGCTTGAGGGACAGAGGGAGTTGGAATGCCAGACAGAGCAACAGATGGAGAGGGAGAGAGATAGAGAGGCAGATAGAGGGATTGGCAGAAACAGAGGCCGAGAAAGAGGGAGAGACCGGGAGAGACAGAGAGAGAGGCAGAGACAGAGAGATAGGGCGAGAGAGGGAGGAACAGAGGGTGAGAAAGAAAGAGTGATAGAGACAGAGACAGACAGGCAGAGACAAAGAAAGGGACATAACAAAGAGAGAGAGGGTGAGAGAGCGAGACAGAGGCAGAGAGACAGAGACATAGAGAGACAAAGAGTGTGGAGACGACACGAGCAACTTAGTTCAGTTATTTTAACTTCGGTCAGTTATTTTAACTTCGGTGGTGGGAAAACGTATGGAAAAAATAATTCGGATCAAAATCAGTGGTCACATAGACAACTGCGAGTTCATTAAGAAAAGCCAGCATGGATTTCTTAAGGGAAAATCATGTTTAACTAAGTTGCTGGAGTTTTTTGAGGAGGTGACAGAAAGGGTTTATAAGGCAATGCTGCTGAGCTGGCATGCATTCACTTTTAAAAGGTGGCGCAGTGGTTAGCACTGCAACCTCACAACTCCACCAATTCAGGTTCTATTCTGAGTGCTGCCTTCGTGGAGTTTACAAGCTCTCCCTGTGACCTGGTGCATTTCCACCTGGTTTTCTGTTTTCTTCCCACATCCAAAGACTTGAAGGTTGAAAGGTAAATTAGTCACAGCAAATTACTTCCAGTGTATGTAGGTCGTATGTCGGAGAATTCTGTGGGCTGCTGGGAACTATCGGGTTAATGCAGGCTTAGTACAAATGGGTGGTTGATGGTTGGCACAGACTCGGTAGGCCGAAGGTTCTTATTTCAGTGCTGCATCTCTCTACGACCTGTGAGCAAATTGGTAGCTCATGGAATAAAACGGACGGTAGCACCATGGATATGAAATTCGCAGAGTGATATGAAACAAAGAGCAGTGGTTAATGGGTGCTTTTCGGGCTGGAGGAAGGTTTGTAGTGGAGTTTCCCAGGGATCAGTGCCGAGACCCTTGCTTTTCCTAATATATATTAATGACCTGGACCTTGGTGCACAGGGCACAATTTCAAAGTTTGCAGATGATACGAAACTTGGAAGCACTATGAACTGTGAGGAGGATAGTGCAGAACTTCAAAAGGACATAGACACGTTGGTGGAATGGGCAGACAGGTGGCAGATGAAGTTCAATGCAGAGAAATGAGATGTGATTCATGTTGGTAGGAAGAACATGGACAGACAATATAAAATAAAGGGAAGAATTCTAAAGGGGGTGCAGGAGCAGAGGGACATAGGTGTATATGTGCATAAGTAATTGAAGGTGGCAGGGCAGGTTGAGAGAGTGGTTAATAAAGCATCCAGTATCCTGGGCTTTATTAATAGTGGCATAGAGTACAAGAGCAAGGAAGTTATGCTGAACTTGTATGAGACTTGCTGTTTCGTCCTCAACTGGAATGTTGCGTCCAGTTCTGGGCGCTGCATTTGAGGAAAGACATGAGGGAATTGGAGAGAGTACAGAAAGGTTCACGAGAATGGTTGCAGGGATAAGGAATTTCAGTTACAAAGATAGATTGGAGAAGTTGGGACTGCTTTCCTTGGAGAAGAGAAGACTGAGATGTGATTTGATTGAGGTATTCAAAATCGTGAGGGGTCTGGACAGAGTAGATGGAGATACATTGTTACCACTGGTGAGAGGATCGAAAACGAGAGGGCACAGAGTTAAGATATTTGGTAAGAGAAGCAAAACTGACATGAGGGAAAACGTTTCAAACAGCGAGTGGTTAAGGTCTGGAATGTGTTGCCTGAGAACGTGGTGGATGCAGGTTCAATTGGAGCTTTCAAAAGGGAATTAGACAGTTAGACAGTGATATTAAAAGCAAGACTGTACAAGGTTATGGGGAGAAGGCAGGGAAATGGAACTGAGGAAGTTGCACTTTCAGACAATCATCGCGGACATGATGGGTCGAATGGCCTCCTTCTGCACTGTAACAGTTCTGTGATTCCGTGATTACAGCCTCAGAAAGCAGACACTAACTCCCTCCTATTCTCTCCACAGGACAAACTAGCACACAAGCCCAGGACGAGGACCTGCATTCATGAACTTACCCAGATGGAGCAAGACGCTCTGGACATCATATATCTCGGCAACTGGAGAAGAATGCAGAATGACGCTGTCGGAGGCCGGTTGACACAAGATGAAGACATTATCCTCTTATCCTCTCTCTTTCCTTAAGCAAAAACGTGGGCGTTGTGGCGCCCCTAAACTCACATTGTGCTGCCCCTCATCTTGCCGCTGTCGAACCTTCCAATCACACACTGACACTTGCCCCTCTCCCCTCGCTCCTCTGTTCCAGGTCTGAGCCATTATTTAGGACCAGCTGTGCATGTGATGGAAGGGGAACAGCGAACAGAAAATGCTTTGTCACCAGCACAAAGATTCCAGTACACCAGCACGGGATTCGCTGGTGGAAGAGATGTCCAGTTGTCAGGATGCACGGAGAGCGAATCATTCAGGAATGGTGAGCAGAAGCTGGCCATTGTGGAAAAGAGAGTGCAGGAGAAGGATGACCGAAGGGCAAGCTCAGCTTCCAGCTCTGCCGAAAAGGACAAGGATGGACAGTTTACCAACCCAGCCTTTAAAAGGAGGATCTTCCATGTGCATCATCAACTGCTGGAGGCACTGGGCAACCTCCAGGAACTGCCTCACCCTGTCTGAGAGGATGGAGGAGTCTGTGTCCATACTGGGTGATGCCCTGCCACAAGACCTCAGCGTATCTTGTCAGCGCCCATTCCTCAAACCACCACTGCCATACGGCCAGAATGCGGGAAGGAACCATCTGCACTGGCGACAGCAATGATACAGCAGACTGTGAGCAAGACCCCTCGGACTCGGCGTCTGAGAGGCCACAGACTATGAGCATCTATTATAACCTGACTGATGACAGTACACGGCACAAGCCTCATACTTAAACTATGGGTCCTCATTTGGGAAGCACCAGAGTACGAAAGAGAGTTGATATTTTGTTAACAATGCTGACACACGGTTTTTGTACACGTGAATTAAATATTGAACTTGGAAATTCAGACTTTGTGTTCCTGCATGGATATGTTGTCAGCATTGAAGAAAGATGTGTAATTTCTACAGCGCCTTTCACGACCTCAGTGCATCACCGAACGCTCAACATGCAATGAAGTACTGTGGGAAGTGTCGCCGCTGTTGTAATGTAGGAAAATCGGAAGCCACTCTGTGCACAGCAAGATCCCACAGACAACACGGCAACAATAACCAGATAATATGTTGTGGGGATGTTGGTTGAGGGATAAATGTTAGGCCCCAGAACTGTCCTCCCCTCCCTCCACCACCACCGCTCATCTTCAGACGAGTGCCATGGGATCTGTTACATCTACCTGAGAGGGCAGACAAAGAACAAAGATAATTACAGCACAGGAACAGGCCCTTCGGCCCTCCAAGCCTGCACAGATCCAGATCCTCTCTCTAAACATGTCGCCTATTTTCTAAGGTTCTGTATCTCTTTTCTTCCTGCCCATTCATGTATCTGTCTAGATACATCTTAAAAGAAGCCATCGTGCCCGCATTTACCACCTCCGCTGGCAACGCGTTCCAGGCACCCACCACCCTCTGCGTAAAGAACTTTCCACGCATATCCCCCCTAAACTTTTCCCCTTTCACTTTGAACTCGTGTCCTCTAATAATTGAATCCCCCACTCTGGGAAAAAGCCTCTTGCTATCCACCCTGTCTATACCTCTCATGATTTTGTACACCTCAATCAGGTCCCCCCTCAACCTCCGTCTTTCTAATGAAAATAATCCTAATCTACTCAACCTCTCTTCATAGCTAGCGCCCTCCATACCAGGCAACATCCTGGTGAACCTCCTCTGCACCCTCTCCAAAGCATCCACATCCTTTTGGTAATGTGGCGACCAGAACTGCACGCAATATTCCAAATGTGGCCGAACCAAAGTCCTATAAAACTGTAACATGACCTGCCAACTCTTGTACTCAATGCCCCGTCCGATGAAGTAAAGCATGCCGTATGCCTTCTTGACCACTCTATTTACCCGCGTTGCCACCTTCAGGGAACAGTGAACCTGAACACCCAAATCTCTCTGGACATCAATTTTCCCCAGGACTTTTCCGTTTAATGCATAGTTCACTCTTGAATTGGATCTTTCAAAATGCATCACCTCGCATTTGCCCTGATTGAACTCCATCTGCCATTTCTCTGCCCAACTCTCCAATCTATCTAGATTCTGCTGTATTCTCTGACAGTCCCCTTCAGTATCTGCTACTCCACCAACCTTAGTGTCGTCTGCAAACTTGCTAATCAGTCCACCTATACTTTCCTCCAAATCATTTATGTATATCACAAACAACAGTGGTCCCAGCACGGATCCCTGTGGAACACCACTGGTCACACGTCTCCATTTTGAGAAACTCCCTTCTACTGCTACTCTCTGTCTCCTGTTGCCCAGCCAGCTCTTTATCCATCTAGCTAGTACACCTTGGACCCCATGCGCCTTCACTTTCTCCATCAGCCTGTCATGGGGAACCTTATCAAACGCCTTACTGAAGTCCATGTATATGACATCGACAGCCCTTCCCTCATCAATCAACTTTGTCACTTCCTCAAAGAATTCTATTAAGTTGGTCCGACATGACCTTCCCTGCACAAAACCATGTTGCCTATCACTGATAAGCCCATTTTCTTCCAAATGGGAATAGATCCTATCCCTCAGTATATTCTCCAGCAGCTTCCCTACAACTGACGTCAGGCTCACCGGTCTATAATTACCTGGATTATCCCTGCTACCCTTCTTAAACAAGGGGACAACATTAGCAATTCTTCAGTCCTCCGGGACCTCACCCGTGTTTAAGGATGCTGCAAAGATATCTGTTAAGGCCCCAGCTATTTCCTCTCTCGCTTCCCACAGTAACCTGGGATAGATCCCATCCGGACCTGGGGAATTGTCCACCTTAATGCCCTTTAGAATACCCAACACTTCCTCCCTCCTTATGCCGACTTGACCTAGTGTAATCAAACATCTGTTCCAAACCTCAATATCCGTCATGTCCCTCTCCTCGGTGAATACCGATGCAAAGTACCCGTTCAGAATCTCACCCATTTTCTCTGAGTCCAAGCATAACATTCCTCCTTTGTCCTTTAGTGGGCCAATCCTTTCTCTAGTTACCCTTTTTCTCCTTATATATGAATAAAAGGCTTTGGGATTTTCTTCAACCCTGTTTGCCAAAGCTATTTCATGACCCCTTTTAGCCCTCTTAATTCCTCGTTTCAGATTGGTCCTGCATTCCCGATATTCTTTCAAAGCTTCGTCTTTCATCAGCCGCCTAGACCTTATGTATGCTTCCTTTTTCATCTTAGCTAGTCTCACAATTTCACCTGCCATCCATGGTTCCCTAATCTTGCCATTTCTATCCCTCATTTTCACAGGAACATGTCTCTCCTGCACGCTAATCAACCTCTCTTTAAAAGCCTCCCACATATCACATGTGGATTTACCTTCAAACAGCTGCTCCCAATCTACATTCCCCAGCTCCTGCCGAATTTTGGTATAGTTGGCCTTCCCCCAATTTAGCACTCTTCCTTTCGGACCACTCTCGTCTTTGGCCATGAGTATTTTAAAGCTTACGGAATTGTGATCACTATTCCCAAAGTAGTCCCCTACTGAAACTTCAACCACCTGGCCGTGCTCATTCCCCAACACCAGGTCCAGTATGGCTCCGTCCCGAGTTGGACTATTTACATACTGCTCTAGAAAACCCTCCTGGATGCTCCTTACAAATTCTGCTCCATCTAGACCTCTAACAGTAAGTGAATCCCAGTCAATGTTGGGAAAATTAAAATCTCCTATCACCACCACCCTGTTGCTCCTACATCTTTCCATAATCTGTTTACATATTTGTACCTCTATCTCACGCTCGCTGTTGGGCGGCCTGTAGTGCAGCTCCAACATTGTTACCGCACCCTTCCTATTTCTGAGTTCTGTCCATATTGCCTCACTGCTCGAGTCCTCCATAGTGCCCTCCTTCAGCACAGCTGTGATATCCTCTTTGACCAGTAATGCAACTCCTCCACCCCTTTTACCTCCCTCTCTATCCCGCCTGAAGCATCGATATCCTGGGATATTTAGTTGCCAATCATGCCCTTCCCTCAACCAAGTCTCAGTAATAGCAATAACATCATACTCCCAGGTACTAATCCAAGCCCTAATTTCATCTGCCTTACCTACTACACTTCTTGCATTAAAACAAATGCACCTCAGACCACCAGTCCCTTTATATTCATCATCTGCTCCCTGCCAGCTCTTCCCCTCAGTCACACTGACTTCATTATCTAGTTCCTTACTGCTTTTGTTACGACCTCCTTACTGTCAACTGACCTCCTCAATTGGTTCCCATCCCCCTGCCACATTAGTTTAAACCCTCCCCAACAGCTTTAGCAAAAGCACCCCCAAGGACATTGGTTCCAGTCTGGCCCAGGTGTAGACCGTCCAATTTGTAATGGTCCCACCTCCCCCAGAACCGGTCCCAATGTCCCAAAAATCTGAACCCCTCCTTCCTGCACCATCTCTCAAGCCACGCATTCATCCTGACTATTCTTTCATTTTTACTCTGACTATCACGTGGCACTGGTAGCAATCCTGAGATTACTACCTCTGAGGTCCTACTTTTTAACTTGGCTCCTAACTCCCTAAACTCTGCTTGTAGGACCTCATCCCGTTTTTTACCTATATCATTCGTGCCTATGTGCACAGTGACAACTGGCTGTTCACCCTCCCACTTTAGAATGTTCTGCAGCCGATCTGAGACAGTGTCTCATTTCAAAGTCTCATCTGATAGACGCACTTTTGACAGTGCAATCCCTCCTACTGGAAGTGGAGTGTGCGCCAAGATTTCTGACTGAAATTGATTTCACCACCGTCCAACTGAGTTCTTGTAATTGAAACTGCCTTTGCAGTCTAGAATTATTCAGCTAGATACAAGCCTTGTCACAGTATCTCTCAGTATCTTTTGATGTAAAGAACCTTTAATGACCGTGACCCTGAAGGAAAATTTCTCAATCCAATCCTGGTGAGAGATAGGAGGGAAGAGGGTCTCAGTGTGTTTGCTGGGATCGTGCAGGAGTTAATCTCTGAGAGTAACAGTACAAGGTTAAAATAGTCGCTTGGTAGGACAGAACTTGAATATTTCTGAAAAGGAGAGACTTTTTCAAAGCTTTTTGTCACGCATTCATCAGAACAAGTCGCAAGAATACCAATGTAAGGGGAATTAAACTATACTGTATGAGAGAGATTGATTGGCAAGTGGGCTCCGATTGGTCGAAGCGTTGCCATGGAGAATGCACCAGTTTATGGTGGCTGACAGTTAACTACCAAGTTTTGTTTGAAATTTTCTTCATGACTCAAGTATCAGATTAATTTAATCAGAGTGATACACACGATCGCTGAGAGTATCAAGGAAATGCCCGCAGCTGCCAGACTGCAGAGAACTCAACAGGCAAGAGAGGGTTAATCTGGAACGTTGTTATTTCTCACTCGCTGACATTTTACCAAAGTGTGGGAATAAAAATGTCCCTACCTCTGGTACAATATCTGTCAGGGGCAAGACTACATCTCTTGTCTCTTCAAGGTGACGTACCAATGGGAAGGGGATTCTGCTCAATCTGGGACTTCTCCTGATCTCATTGTTGCCTTTCGCTCCGTTGATGGAAAGCTGATGGGCGATCGCAGGGGCAGTGTCTCATCTGGACTTCTTTCCTAGACTGTATGGACAGGTGGGCAGTTACTGTGTCTGAGAGCATACCTTAAGTGCTGTGTGTGAGACAGATGTTGTCTCATCCGAGGGAAGAGAGTGTAAATAGTCTTAGTCGTCTCATTATCAAAAAGGAGGAGGTGTTGGGTGTCTTGCAAAGCATTAATGTAGATACGTCCCAAGGGCCGAATGGGATCTACCCCACAATACGGAGGGAGGCAAGGGAAGAAATTGCTGGGGCCTTGACAGAAATCTTTACATCCTCATTGGCTACAGGTGAGGTCCCAGAGGACTGGATAATAGCCAATGCTGTTCCTTTGTTTCAGAAGGGTAGCAAGGATAATCCAGGAAATTAAAGGCCGGTGAGCCTCACATCATTGGTAGGGAAATTATTAGAGAGGACTTTTCGGGACAGGATTCACTCCCATTTGGAAACAAACGAACATATTAGCGAGAGGCAGCATGGTTTTGTGAAGGGGAGGTCGTGTCTCACTAATTTGATTGAGTTTTTTGCGGAAGTGATGAGGATTATTGATGAAGGTAGGGCAGTGGATGTTACCTATGTGGACTTCAGAAAAGCCTTTGACAAGGTCCCTCATGGCAGACTGGTAGAAAAGGTGAAGTCGCACGGCATCAGAGGTGAGCTGGCAAAATGGATACAGAACTGGCTCGGTCATGGAAGGCAGAGGGTAGCAGTGGAATGGTGCTTTTCTGAATGGAGGTATGTGACTCGTGGTGTTCCGCAGGGATCATTGCTGGGACCTTTGCTGCTTGTAGTATATATAAATGATTTTGAGGAAAATGTAGCTGGTCTGAAAAGTAAGTTTGCGGATGACACAAGGTTGGTGGAGCTGCAGATAGTGATGAGGATTGTCAGAGGACACAGCGGGATATAGATCGGTTGGAGATTTGGGCGGAGAAATGGCAGATGGAGTTTAATGCGGACAAATGTGAGGTACTACATTTTGGAAGGTCCAATGCAGGTGGGAAGTACACAGTAAATGGCAGAACCCTTAGGAGTATTGAACGGCAGAGAGATCGGAGCGTACAGGTTCACAGGTCACTGAAAGAGGCAAAGCAGGTGAATAAGGCAGTCAAGAAGGCATACGGCGTGCTTACCCATATCGGTCGGGGCATAGAGTATAAAAAGTGGCAAGTCATGCTGCAGCTTTAAAGAACTTTAGTTCGGCCACACTTAGAATATTGCGTGCAATTATGGACGCCACACTACCAGAAGGACGTGGAGGCTTTGGAAAGGGTGGACAAGAGGTTTATCCGGATGTTGCCTGGTCTGGAGGGTATTAGCTATGAGGAGAGGTTGGATAAACTCGGATTGTTTTGACTGGAACAACGGAGGTGGAGGGGAGACATGATAGAGGTTTGCAAAGTTATGAGCGGCATGGACAGAGTGGACAGTCAGAAGCTTTGTTCCAGGTGGAAGAGTCAGTTATTAGGGGACATAGGTTCAAGGTGAGAGGGGCAAAGTTTAGAGGGGATGTGCGAGGCAAGTTCTTTACGCAGAGGGTGGTGAGTGCCTGGAACATGCTGCCGGGGGAGCTGGTGGAAGCAGGTACGATAACGACGTTTGAGAGGCACCCTGACAAATACATGAATAGGATGGGAATAGAGGAATTCGGTTCCCGGAAGTGCAGAGGTTTTAGTTTAGGCAGGCATCAGGATCAGCGCAGGCTTGGAGGACCGAATGGCCTGTTCCTGTGCTGCACTGTTCTTTGTTATTTGTTCTTTGATGTTTGGGTGAGTTTATCCGTGCCAAGTTTGCCTGGAAGTCAGGAGAGAACCTAACTGTCAATGTCTTACTGTGCACTGTCTTCCGGAGCGCTGATTATTCAGTACCTAACCCGTCCCTGAAACTTGTAAGTGTTGCTGTTCAAAGTACCTTGAGTGTGGTTGTACTGGAATACAGAAATTTAGCGTGCAGTCACAGCAACCAATTAGCAAGGCAAAATGGCATGTCGGCTTTTATTGCAAGGGAGTTGGAGTAAAGGGATAAAGAAGTCTTGCTACAATTTTACAGGCTTTTGGTGAGACTACATCTGGAGTACTGTGTGCAATTTTCATCTCAACATTTAAATAAGGTATACTTGTATTGGAGGCGGAACAGTGAAGATTAGGTAAACCATAGGATGACGGGGTTTTCCTATTCAGAGAGGCTGAGTATATTGAACTTATATTGCCTGGAGTTTAGAGAGTGAGGCAATCTCATTGAAACATGCAAGATTCTGAATGAGCTAGATAGGGTAGACACTAAGGGATTGTTTCCGCTGGTCAGGGAATGTAACACAGGGGGACACAGTCTCAGGATATGGGGGTGATCATTTAGGAGTAGGGTGAGGAGAAATTACTTCACTCAAAGGGTTGTGAATCTTTGGAATTCTCTGCCCCATTGTGTTGTGGATTCTCTATCATTGAATACATTTAAGGCTGGGATAGATTTTTGGTCTCTCATGGAATCAAGGTTTATGGCGAGCAGGCAGAACGTGGAGAACGCAACAGCATTCAAGGTGACATGGACGAAGAAAGTGCTGAAACACTCAGCAGGTCTGGCAGCATCTCTGGAGTTAACATATCAATCAGTTCGATGTGAATGTGTCGTGGCGGTGTGGGGTGGTGGTGGCAAGGGAGGTGGTGAATGGAAGAATGAGCTAAGGTTGTAGAGAGAGAGTTGCTTTGTTTGAATCAGACTGAAAGGCTGAGAAGGAACTGACAGCTGAGCGCCCATTCCCTCTGCTGAAAGGAAAACGATGCGCAGTAAGGTCACTGAGCTGGTAATCCAGAGGTCCAGGGTAATGTTCTGGGGACATGGTTTCAAATCCCACAACAGCAGCTGGTGGAATTTAAAGTCAATTAATTAATAGAAAAACAATCTGTAACTGAAAAATCAGACACCTCATTTCAGAAAGGATGTAATTGCACTAGAGAGGGTACAGAGGAGATTTACGAGGATGTTGCCAGAAATGGAAAAATGTAGCTGTGAGGAAAGATTGGATAACATGGGATTTTTCTCCTTGGAACGGAGAAGGCTGAGGGGAGATTTGATTGAAATGTGCAACATCCTGAGTGACCTGGATAGAGTGGAGTTGTAATCTGTATTCACCTTAGCAGAGAGGTCAGCGACAAGAGTGCATAGATTTAAAGTGATTGCTGGAAAGATTCGAGGGGAGATGAGGGAAGGTGTTTAACCCTGAGGGTGATGGGGGTTTGGAATTCACTGTCTGTAAGGGTGGTAGAGGCTGAAACCCTCAGCTCATTCAAAAGGTGGCTGGATATGCATCGCAAGTGACACAACCTACAGTGCTCTGGTCCAAATGCTGGAAGATGGGATTACGCTGGGTGGCTCGTTTCTCCACGGGTGCAGACACAATGGGTCAAGTAGCTTCTCTCTGTGCCATAAACTTTCTATGATTCTATTCGATGAATCTATGAAAGCTGGTCCCAGTAATGGTGCCATGAATCAATCGTCAATTTTACCTTACTGGTTCACTAATGCCATTTAGAGATTGAAAACTGCTGGCTTTACCTTGTCCGGACTACACGTGGTGTGCTCTTAACTGCCCTCTGAAATTGCGTTGCAAGCTACTCAGTTGTTAATTAGGGATGAATAACAGATTCTGGCCTTGCCAGTGACGTCCAGATCCAATACAAAAGCTGCAGAGAAATTTCCTCTGCTCTGGGGCATTCAGTGCAAGCAGGAACCCTGTTGAAATTCGAGTCAGTCGGGTTAGGAGCACAAGGACTGGAGTAACCTGCAGACTGGAATTGAAGGAGACAGGTTGATTTAAGATGGAAAATATTTAGACAGGAATATTACTGTCTGTTCATTGTGATAGAAGTGAAGTGAAAAACTGCGGGCATCTGGAAATACCTGGCGATGGAGTCCCAGTCTGTTAGGGATGGCACTTTGGCTCAATTATGGAGAAACGGTTTTAAGCTGAGAGATCAGAGACCATTTCCTGCTCTGTCTCTCTCCTCTCCTACTTTTAATCCTCCCTTGGTCTCCTTCCCTTCCTGTGCTCCATCTGTCCCGATTCTAAGGTAGGTTGGGACAGGCTGTTTTTAAAAGGAGCCTGTAGATGTTCCCTTCTCATTCAGGAGCGATTCGAGTGAACAGGCGACATGTCTAGGAGAGGCGAAGGAAGAAAAGGACCGGACAAAGCGGGAGCCAAGTGGCCACACAAAACTGCCTTGGTAATAAAATCATCAGCGCAGTAATCCGCCGCCCGGCGGGATCTCAAATGCTATATTTCTTAACGAATTAGAGAGCCAATTATAAAACAGTACATTAAGTCAATGGCTTCAATTTTCGACTGGTGAGAACATGAGAACTTGGAGCAGCAGTGCACAATACAGCCTCTCGAGCCTGCTCTGCCATTCTATATGATCATGTTTGATCTTATCTCGGCCTCAACTCCACTTTCCTGCCAGTTCTGCATAACCCTTCAATGCTTTTCGAATTAAAAGACTGTCTATCTCCTCCCTAAATTCACCCAATATGCCGCCATTCACCACACTCTGGGGTAATGAATTCCACAGATTCACGACACTTTGAGAGAAGTAATTTCTCCTCATCTCTGTTGTAAATCTGCTACCCCTAATCCTAAAACTATGACATCTCGTTCTAGATTGTCCCACAAGAGGAAACATCCTCTCTAAATCCACTTTGTCAATCTCCTTAATCATCTTATATACCTCAATTAGATTTCCTCTCGTTCTTATAAACTCTAGAGAGTAAAGGCCTAAACCGCTCAATCTCTCTTCATAATATAACCCCCTCATTGCTGGAATCAATCTCGTGAAACTCCTCTGAACTGCCTACAATGCAACTGCATCCTTTCTCAAGTAAGTGTACCAAAACTGTAGGCAATACTCCAGGTGCGGTCTCACCAATTCCTTGTAAAGTTGCAGCAACACTTCCTTACCTTTACACTCTATTCCTTTAGCAATAAATTCCAAAATTCCATTTGCTTTCCTCTCACCTCCTGTACCTGCAAACCAGTGTTCTGCGATTCATGCACGAGGACACCCAGATCCCTCTGCAGCGAAACACCCTGAAGTTTCTCTCCATTTAGATAACAATTTGCCTTTCTATTCTTCTGACCAAATTGGATAACATCGCATTTATCCACGTTAAAATCCATCTGCCAAATTTTGGTCCAATTATCTAATCTATCCATAACCATTTGATAATTTCCTATTTCTTTATTGCAACTTAATGTCCCACCTATTTTAGTGCCATCTGCAAATTTGCCTATAATACCTTCTGAACCCTGCATCCAAGTCATTTATATATATTGTAAATAGTTGGGGCCGGAGGACCGAACCCTTTGGTACCCCACTAGTTGCATCTTGCAAACAAGAAAGAGACCCATTTATCCCGACTCTCCGTTTTCTGTTGGTTAGCCAATCCTCTATCCAAGCCAATAAATTGCCCCCAACCCCATGTGAACTTACCTTGTGTATTAACTTTTTGTGCGGCAAATGCCTTCTGGAAGTCTCGATAAACTACATCCACTTTGTTTGTTGCAGCTTCGAAGAACTCTAGCAAATTAGTCAAATACGATTTACCCTTCATAAAACCATGGATTACGTTCTGACTTTCTGAATGGTCCGTTATTACTTCCTTAATAATAAATTCTAACAATTTCCCAATGACAGATGTTAAACTAACTGGTCTATAGATTCCGACTTTCTGCCTCCATCCATTTTTCAATAAGGGCGTTGCATTAGCCTTTTTCCAATCCACTGGAACCTTTCCTGTATCCAGAGAATTTTGAAATATTACAACCGATGGATCCATTATCTCCACTGCCACTTCCTTTAAGACCCTCGGATGTAGGCCACCAGGCTCTGGGGACTTGTTTGACTTCAATCCCAATAGTTTGCTCAGTACTTTTTCCCTTTTGGTGATGATTGTTCAAAGTTCCTCCCTTTCAATAACCTCTGTATTACCTGCTGCTGTTGGGATGGTACTAGTGTCCTCCACCGTGAAAACTAAATCAAAATACTGATTTAGTGTCTGCCATTTCTGCGTTCCCTTCTCTCATCCTCCAATGGACCAACATACATTTTAGCTACTCTCTTCCCTTTTATATAATTATAGAAGTTTTTGTTATTCGTGTTTGTATTTTGCACTAGTTTTCTTTCATAACTTACCTTTGCTCTTTTTATTACCTTTTTAGTCACGCTTTGTTTACCTTTAAAAGTTTCCCAATCTTCCAGCCTGCCACTGGCCTTTGCAATATGGCAGAAAAAAGCCCGCCAATTACAAAGTGGGACAGAAGTGAATTAGAAGCATAGAACATAGAAAAATAGGAGCAGGAGTCGGCCCTTCGAGCCTGCTCCGTCGTTCAATACGATCATGGCTAATCATCCAAACTCAGTACCCTTGTGCACCAGTCGCTGAAGGTAAGCATGCAGCTGCTGTTAGCCTTCATAGCGAGAGGATTCGAGTACAGGAGTGTTATGTGCAGTTTCGGCCTCCTTATTCCCATTTTACCTATTCTTTATTTCTCCCTGCATCCCTTGATTCCTTTAGTCCCAACAACTATATCTAACTCTTTCTTGAATATATTTAATTATTTGGCCTCAACTGCTTCCCGTGGTGAAGAATTCCACAGGCTCCCCAATCCCTGGGTGAAGATATTTCTCCTAATCTCAGTCCTAAACGGCTTACCGCTTATCCTTAGACTGTGCCCCTTGGTCCTGAATTCCCCCCGCCATCGCGAAATTCTTCCTGCATCTAGTCCGTACAGTCCTGTTAGGATTTTGTAGGTTCCTATGAGGTCCCCTCTCATTCTTGTAAACGCCAGCGAATACAAGCCTAATCAACCCAATCTCTCTTCGTACGTCAGTCGTGCCATCCCAGGAGTCAGTTTGGTGAACCTTCGCTGCACTCCCTCCAGAGCAAGAACATCCTTCCTCAGATAAGGCGACCAGAACTGCGCACAATACTCCAGATCTGTTCTCATCAAGGCCTTGTATAATTGCAGCAAGACATTTTTGCTCCTGTACTCGAATCCTCTCGTTATAAAGGCGAACATAGCATTTGCCATTTTAACTGCTGCTGCACCTGCATGCTTACTTTCAGCGACTGGTGCACAAGGACACCGAGGTCTCACTGCACCTGCCCATTTCCCAGTCTATCGCCGTTCAGATAACAATCTGTCTTTTCTTTTTTGCCACCAAAGAGTGTAATCTCGTATTTATCCATATTATACTGCATCTGCCATGAAATTGTCAACTCACTCAACCTGTCCAAATCACTCTGGAGCTTCTGTGCATCCTCCTCACAGCTCACACTCCCACCTAGCTCTGTGTCGTCTGCAAACCTGGATATATTACATTTAATTCCCTCATCTATATCATTAATATATATTGTGAATATCTGGGGTCCTCACACTGATCCATGCGGTACCCCACCGGTCACTGCCTGGCACTCGGAAAACGACCCGTTTTTTCCTGCTCTTTGTTCACTGTCTGCCAACTAGTTCTCGATCCATGTCGGTACCATACCCCCAATCCAATGTGCTTTAATTTTGCACGCTACTCCCTTCTCTGGGACCTTATGGAAAGCCTTATGAAAGTCCAAATGCACCACCTGCACTGGCTGTCCCTTATGTATTCTATTAGCTACTTCCTCAAAAATTTCCAGAAGATTTGATAAGCATGATTTCCCTTTCGGAAATCCATTTTGACTTTGTCTGATCCTGTCACTGTTCTCCAAGGGGTCTGCTATTCCGTCTTTTATAAGGGACTATAGAATTTTCCAGACTACTGTTGTCAGGCTAACCAGTCTATAATTCCCTGTTTTCTTTCTACCTCTTTTGTAATTAATGGGGTTACATTAGCTACACTCCAATCCGTTGGAAATGTTCCAGAGATAATATAATTTTGAAAAATGTCCAGCAATGCATCTTATATTTCTAGAGCCATTTCCTTAAGTACTCTGGGATGTAGATTATCAGGCCCTGGGGATTTATCGGCCTTTAATCCCATCAATTTCACTAACACAATTTCCCTCCTAATACTGATTGAACACAGTTTTTCATTCTCACTAGACCTTAAGTTACCCAACAAGAATTAATTGATAACTTTAGTTTCGAGACAATTTCATAAACTTCCAATTTCCTTGTGAATTGCTGAAAACAGAGACATTTTGTCGAAGCTTTTCGTCTTTCACTCATCAGTACACTTCGAAAGAATACCAATGCAAGGGTAAACAGTAAATTTATATTGCATAAGAGAGTGCTGATTTGTTGTAAAATGGACTCTGAATGGTCGAGACGTTGTCATGGAGAATGTGCCAGTTTATGGTGACTGACAGTTAACTGCCAATCAGAGTCAAGGTTTACATTTCAAACAAAGCTTGGCAGTTACCTCACCTAGTCCCACAGCCCTGCATTTTTCTTCTCTTCAGATAATTATCCAATTCTCTTTTGAATACTTCGATTGAGTGTGCCTCCACTACACGGTCAGGCAGTGAAGTCCAGATACCAATCAGTCACTGTATCAAAACTTTTTTCCCCTTATGATGTTTTTGCTTCTTTTACAATCACCTTAAATCTGTATCCTCTCATTATCGACCCTTCTACAAGAGTAAAAGGGTCGCTAGGGAGAGAATAGGACCCTTAAGGATCAGTGTGGCATTCTATGTGTGGAGCCACGGGAAACGGGTGAGGTCTTAAATGAATATTTCTCGTCCGTATTTACCGTGGAGAAGATCATGGAAGCTAATGAGTTCAAGGGATGGAACACCGATATCCTGGAGCATATCAAGATTACAAAGGAGGAGGTGCCGGGAACTTTTGAAGCGCATTCAAGTGGATAGATCCCCAGAGTCTGACCAGGTGTAACTTAGGATGCTATGGGAAGCAAGGGAGGAGATTGCTGGGGCCCTGGAAGAGATTTGTGCATCATCGTTACCCACGGGAGAGGTACCGGAAGACTGGGGGATTGCTAATGTTGTGCCTTTATTTAAGAAGGGCATGAGGGATAATCCAGGGAACTACAGACCGGTGAGCCTTGCATCAGTGGTGGGAAAGTTATTGGAAGGGATTCTGAGAGACAGGATTTATATGCATCTGGAAAGGCATGGTCTGATTGGGGATTGTCAGCATGGGTTTGTGTTTGAGAAATCATGTCGCACGAATTTGATTCCGTTTTTCGAGAGGTGACCAAGAGGATTGACAAGGGCAGGGCGATGGACGTTGTCTACATGGGCTTTAGCAAGGCCTTTGACAATGTCCCGAATAGCAGGCCGATCCAGAAGGTTCGAACACATGGGATCCAGGGTGAGCTAGCAAATTGAATGCAAAATTGGCTTGGTGATTGGAGGCAGAGGGTTGTAGTGGAGGGTTGTTTTTCAGATTGGAGGCCGGTCACCAGTGGTATTTCAGGGATCAGTGCTGGGCCCTCTGTTGTTTGTCATATATATTAATGACTTGGATGTGAATGTAAGGAGCATGATTAGTAAGTTTGCAGATGACAAAAAAAATCGTGGTACCGTGGACAGTGAAGAAGGCTGTCTAAGGTTACAACAGGATATCGATCACCTGGGAAAGTGGGCAAGGGAGTGGCAAATGGAATTGAACGCAGACAATGGGGCGGCACAGTGGCGCAGTGGTTAGCACCACCGCTGTAACGACCCGGGTTCTGTTCTGAATTCTGCCTGTGTGGTGTTTGCAAGTTCGCTTTGTGACCGTGTGGGTTTTCGCTGGGTGCTCCAGTTTCCTCCCGCAGCCAAAGACTTGCAGGTTGATAGGTAAATTGGACATTATAAATTGCCCCGAGTAGGTGTTAGCGGAGTTGAGAGAAGGTGGGGATGTGAGAGGGTAATGGAATCAATGTAGGATTAGTATAAATGGGTGGTTGATGGTCAGCACAGACTCGGTGGGCCGAAGGGCGCGTTTCAGTGCTGTATTTCTAAATAAGTACGAAGTGATGCATTTTGGGAAGGTAAACCAGGGCAGGACAGAAACCGTGAATGACCTGGGGAGTTATGTTGAGCAGAGAGACTTTGGGGTGCAAGTACATAGTTGCCTGAAAGTGGCAGCACAGGTAGACAGGGTGATGAAGAAGGCTTATGGCATGCTTGCCTTCATCAGCCGAGGCATTGAATAAAAGAGTTGGGGCGTCATGTTACAGTTGTACATGACGTTAGTTAGGCCGAATTTGGAGTACTGTGTGCAGTTCTGGTCGCCACACTGCAGGAAAGATGTGATTAAGCTAGAGAGGATGCAGAAAAGATTCACAAGGATGTTGCCTGGTTTGGAGGGCTTAATTACAAAGGGAGATTGGAAATGCTGGGCCTGGTTTCCCTGGAGCGAAGGAGGCTGAGAGGGGACATGATAGAGGTATATAAAATTATGAGAGGCATAGATCGGATCTGTTTCCCATGGTATGCATGAATAAAACTAGAAGGCATAGGTTTAAGGTGAGAGTGAGGAGGTTTAAAGGAGAGCAAAGGGGCACATTTTTCACACAAAGAATAGTGGGTAACTGGAATGAGCTGTCTGTGGAGGTGGTGGAGGCAGGAACAGTAGCGACATTTAAGAGGCATCTGGACAGGTACTTGAATTTACAAGGCATAGAGGGATATGGAATTAATGCAGTAAGGTTGGATTAGTACACATAGGCATTACAGTCGGCATGGACGTGGTGGGCCGCAGGGCTTGTTTGTATGCTTTACGACTCTGTGACTCTATGGCAATGGGAACGGTTTCTCCTCTCTTCTCTGTCTGGACCACTCATGATTTTGTATACCTCGATCAAATGTCCTCTCAACCTTCTGATCTCCAAGGAAAGCAGACCCAAAATCTCCACTCTGTCCAGGTAAATGAAGCTCCTCATCCCTGGGACCATTCTCACGAATCTGTTCTGCAACCTGTCGAATGGGTTAACATTCTTCCTAGAGTGTGGTGTCTAGAAAGGAACCTCATACTCCAGTTGAGACCGAATCAGTGTTTTATACAAGAGTATCATAACTTGGGGAAAACAACAGCAGCAGCCAGAGCAGTGGCACCACGGCTGGCTCTGTTGTTCAGCGGGGACGGACAAAGCACAGAAGACCAATAGTTATAAGGGACTCTATCGTCAGGGGCACAGATAGGCGCTTCTGTGGACGTGAAAGAGACTCCAAGATGATCTGTTGCTTTCCTGGTGCCAGGGTCAAGGATGTCTCTGAATGGACAGGGCACCTTCTGAAGGGGGAGGGTGAGACGCAGAGGTTGTGGTACACATTGGTATCAACGACAGAGGCAGGAAGAGTGACGAGGTCCTACAGGGGCAGATCAGGACGTCAGGCAGAAAGTTAAAAAAACAGGACCTCTAGGGTTGTAATCTCGTGATTACTCCCTGTGCCACTTGACAGTGAGGCTATAAATAGGAAGATAGGGCGCCAAATCACGTGGCTGAACAGATGGTGTGCAAGAGACGGTTTCTGATATCTAGATCACTGGGATCTCTTCCGTGACAGGTGGGACCTGTACAAGAAGCACTGGTTGCATCTAAACTGAAGGGGCACAACTATCCAGTCTGCGAGGTTTGCTAGCATCGCTCGGGAGGGAGTAAACTAGTGTGGCAGGGTGTAGGAACCAGAGCAGGAGGTCAGCAGGTAAAATGACTGAGGGGGGACAAGTAAATAAGGCTAGTAAGACTAAGAGGAAGAGAATGCAGGGTGATTTTGCTGAGCGCAGCGGGACTGGTGGTCTGAAGTGCATTTGTTTCAATGCGAGCAGTATAAAAGGTAAGGCAGATGAACTTGGAGCTTGGATCTGTACTTGGAACTATGATGTTGCTGCTATTACAGAGACTTGGGTGACCGAAGGACAGGATTGGCAGCTAAATGTACTGGGATTTACCAGTTTCAGGCGGGATAGAGGGAGATGTAAAATGGGGTGGGGGAGTTGCATTATTGGTTAAGGAGAATATCACATGTACTGCGGGACGACACTTCGGAGGGGTCATGCAGCGAGGCAATATGGGTAGAGCTCAGGAATAGGAAGGGTGCAGTCACGATGTTGGGAGTTTACTACAGGCCTCCTGACAGCTAGCGGGATGTAGAGGAGCAGTTTTGTCGACAGGTTTTGGAAAGATGGAAAAGCAACAGGGTTGTAGTGGTGGGTGATTTTAACTTCCCCTCTATTGACTGGGACTCCGTTCGTGCTTGGGACTTGGATGGGGCAGAATTTGTAAGGAGCATCCAGAAGGGCTTCTTGAAACAATCTCCAGGCAGCCCAACTCGGGAAGGGGCCGTACTGGACCTGGTATTGAGGAATGGGACGGGCCAGGAGGTCGAAGATTCAGTAGGGGAGCATTTCGGGAACAGTGACCATAAATCCATAAGTTTTAGGGTACTTGTGGATAAGGATAAGAGTAGTCCTCGGGTGAAGGTGCTAAATTGGGGGAAGGCTAATTATAACAATATTAGGCAGGAACTGAAGAATTTAGATTGGGGGCGGCCGTTTGAAGGTAAATCAACATTTGAAATGTGGGAGTCTTTCAAAGTCAGTTGATTAGAATCCAGGACCGGCATGTTTCTGTGAGGAAGAAAGATAAGTTTTCCAAGTTTCGGGAACCTTGGAGAACGAAGGATATTGCGAGACTGGTCGAAAAGAAAAAGGAAGCATTCTCAAGGGCTCGAAGGCTAGGAACAGACAAAGCCCTTAAGGAATATCAAGAAAGTAGGAAGGAACTTAAGCAAGGAGTCAGGAGGGCTAAAAGGGGCCATGGAATGTCATTGGCAAACAGGATTAAGGAGAATCCTAAGGCTTTTTATACGTATATGAAGAGCAAGAGGGTAGCCAGGGAAAAGGTTGGCCAACTCAAGGACTGAAGAGCGAATCTATGTGTGGAGCAAAAGGAAATGGGCCAGGCACTAAATGAGTACTTTGCATCAGTATTCACCAAAGAGAAGGACTTGGTGGATGATGAGTCTCGGGAAGGGAATGCAGATAGCCTGGGCCGTGTCGTTATCAAAAAGGAGGTGTTGGGAGTCTTGAAAAACATTAAGGGAGATAAGTCCCCAGAGGCTGGTGGGATCTACTTCAAAATACTGAGAGAGGCAAGGGATTAAATTGCTGGGGCCGTGACAGAAATCTTTGCATCCTCATTGGCTACAGGTGAAGTCCCAGAGGACTAGAGAATAGCCAATGTTGTTCCTTTGTTTAAGAAGGGTAGCAAGAATAATCCAGGAAATTACAGGCCGGTGAGTCAGTGGTCGGGAAATTATTGCAGAGGATTCTTCGCGACAGGATTTGCTCCCATTTGGAAACAAATGAACGTATTAGCGAGAGGCAGCATGGTTTTGTGAAGGGGAGGTCGTGTCTCACGAACTCGATCTAGTTTTTTGAGGAAGTGATGAAGAAGATGATTGATGAAGGAAGGGCAGTGGATGTTGTCTACATGGACATCAGTAAAGCCTTTGACAAGGTACCTCATGGCAGACTGATACAAAAGGTGAAGTCAGACGGGATCAGAGGTGAGCTGGCAAGATGGATACATAACTGGCTCAGTCATAGAAGACAGAGGGTAGAGTGAAGGAGGCTTTTCTGAATGGAGGGCTGTAACTAGTGGTGTTCCGCAGGGATCAGTGCTGGGACCTTTGCTGTTTGCAGTATATATAAATGATTTGGAAAAAATGTAGCTGGTCTGATTATTAAGTTTGAAGAGGACACAAAGGTTGGTGGATTTGCGGATCGTGATGAGGATTGTCAGAGGATACAGCAGGATATAGATTGGTTTGAGACTTGAGCAGAGAAATGGCAGATGGAATTTAATCCGAACAAACGTGAGGTAATGAATTTTGGAAGGTCTAATACAGGTGGGAAGTACACAGCAAATGGCAAAACCCTTAGGAGTATTGACAGGCAGAGATCGGGGCGGACAGGTCAACAGGTCACTGAAAGTGGCAACGCTATGGTTAACTTAGTCAAGAAGGCATACGGCATGCTTGCTTTCATCGGTCCGGGCATAGAGTATAAAAATTGACAAGCTCATGCTGCAGCTTTAAAAGGGGGAAAGGAAATTATGATGCGATTAGGCAAGATTTGGGATGCGTTGGAAGGGGAAGGAAACTGCAGGAGATGGGCACAATCGAAATGTGGAGCTTATTCAAGGAGCAGCTACTGCGTGTCCTTGATAAGTATGTACCTGTCAGGCAGGGAGGAAGTTGTCGAGCGAGGGAGCCGTGGATTACTAAAGACCTTGAAGCGCTTGTCAAGAGGAAGAAGAAGGCTTATGTTAGGATGAGACGTGAAGGCTCAGTGAGGGCGCTTGAGAGTTACAAACTAGCCAGGAAGGATCTAAAGGGAGAGCAAAGAAGAGCAAGGAGAGGACACGAGAAGTCATTGGCGGAAAGGATCAAGGAAAACCCAAAGGCTTTCTATAGGTATATCAGGAATAAAAGAATGACTGCAGTTAGATAAGGGCCAATGAAGGATATTAGTGGGAAGTTGTGTGTGGAATCAGAGGAAATAGGGGAAGCCTTAAGTGAATATTTTTCGTCAGTATTTACAGTGGAGAAAGAAAATGTTGTCGAGGAGAATACTGAGATACAGACTACTAGGCTAGATGGGATTGAGGTTCACAAGGAGGAGGTGTTAGCAATTTTGGATCGTGTAAAAATAGATAGGTCCCCTGGGCCAGATGGAATTTACCCGAGGATTCTCTGGGAAGCCAGGGAGGAGATTGCAGAGCCTTTGTCCTTGATCTTCATGTCGTCGTTGTCGACAGGAATAGTGCCGGAAGATTGGAGGATAGCAAATGTTGTCCCCTTGTTCAAGAAGGGGAGTAGAGACAGACCTGGTAATATAGACCTGTGAGCCTTACTTCGGTTGTGGGTAAAATGTTGGAAAAGGTTATAAGAGACAGGATTTTTAATCATATTGAAAAGAATAAGTTCATTAGCGATAGTCAGCAACGTTCTGTGAAGGGTAGGTCGTGCCTCACAAACCTTATTGAGTTTTTCGTGAATGTGACCAAACAGGTGGGTGAGGGTAAAACAGTGGATGTGGTGTATATGGATTTCAGTAAGGCGTTTGATAAGGTTCCCCACGGTAGGCTATTGCAGAAAATACGGAAGTATGGGGTTGAAGGTGATTTAGAGATTTGGATCAGAAATTGGCTAGCTGAAAGAAGACAGAGGGTGGTGGTTGATGGCAAATGTTCATCCTGGAGTTTAGTTACTAGTGGTGTACCGCAAGGATCTGTTTTGGGGCCACTGCTGTTTGTCATTTTTATAAATTACATGGATGAGGGTATAGAAGGGTGGGTTAGTAAATTTTCGGATGACACGAAGGTCGGTGGAGTTGTGGATAGTGCCGAAGGATGTTGTCGGGTACAGAGGGACATAGATAGACTGCAGAGCTGGGCTGAGAGATGGCAAATGAAGCGTAATGCGGAAAAGTGTGAGGTGTTTCACTTTGGAAGGAGTAACAGGAATGCAGAGTACTGGGCTAATGGGAAGATTCTTGGTAGTGTAGATGAACAGAGAGATCTTGGTGTCCAGCTGCATAAATCCCTGAAAGTTGCAACCCAGGTTAATAGGGCTGTTAGGAAGGCATATGGTGTGTTAGCTTTTATTAGTAGGGGGATCGAGTTTCGGAGCCTCGAGGTCAAGCTGCAGCTGTACAAAACTCTGGTGAGACCGCACCTGGAGTATTGCGTGCAGTTCTGGTCACTGCATTATAGGAAGGATGTGGAAGCTTTGAAAAGGGTGCAGAGGAGATTTACTAGGATGTTGCCTGGTATGGAGGGAAGGTCTTACGAGGAATGGCTGAGGGACTTGAGGTTGTTTTCGTTGGAGAGAAGGAGGAGGAGTGGTGACTTAATAGAGACATATAAGATAATCAGAGTGTTAGATAGGGTGGATAGTGAGAGTCTTTTTCCTCGGATGGTGATGGCAAACACGAGGGGACATAGCTTTAAGTTGAGGGGTGATAGATATAGTACAGATGTTCGAGGTAGTTTCTTTACTCAGAGAGTAGTAGGGGCGTGGAACGCCCTGCCTGCAGCAGTAGTAGACTCGCCAACTTTTAGGGCATTTAAGTGGTCATTGGATAGACATATGGATGAAAATGGAATAGCGGAGGGCAGCTGGTTTCACAAGTCGGCGGAACATCGAGGGCCGAAGGGCCTGTACTGCGCATTAATGTTCTAATTCTAATCCTGTACAGAAACTTTGTTAGGTCACACTTGGAATATTGTGTTCAATTCTGGTCGCCACACTATCAGAAGGATGTGAACGCTTTGCAGCGGGTACAGAGGAGGTTTACCAGGATGTTGCCCGGTCTGGAGCGTATTAGTTAAGAGGAGAGGTTGGATAAACTCGGATTGTTTTCGCTGGAACGACGGAGGTGGAGGGCCGGCATGATAGAGATTTACAAAGTTATGAGTGGCATGGACAGAGTGGATAGTCAGAAGCTTTTTCCCAGGGTGGAAGAGTTAGTTACTAGGGGACATAGGTTTAAAGTGTTAGGGGCAACGTTTGGAGGGGATGTGCGAGGCAAGTGTTTTACGCAGAGGGTGCCTGTCAATGCCTGGAACTTGATGCCGGGTCAGGTGGTGGAAGCAGGTACGATAGCGACGTTTCAGAGGCAGCTTTAGAAATACATGAATAGGATGGGAGTGGAGGGATATGGATCCCGGAAGTGCAGACATTTTAGGTTAGACAGGCATCAGGAGCGGCGCAGGCTTGGAGTCCCGAATGACCTGTTGCTGTTCTGTACTGTTCTTTGTTCTTTGTTCTTTTGTCCTTGATTGTGTACTCTATTTGTGAAGCCCGGAATCCCATATGCTTCATTAACGACTTTCTCAACCTTCTCTGCCACTTCCCATGATTCGTGTCCTTATACCTCAGATCCCTTTACTCCTGCACCCCCTTTAGAATTGCATTCTTGATATTATATCGACTCTCCTCGTTCTTCCTACAAAAATTAACCAATTCTCACTTTTCTGTATTAAACATTGCCTGCTTCTTCTCCGCCTTTTCCACTGTCAATGCCCTCTTCATTTTTACCACGTTCCTTCCCACAGTTCACAGAAATTCCATGTTTCGTGTCGCCCGCAAATTTTGAAATTGTGCCCTGTACATTCAGGTCTAGGCCATTAATATCTGTCAGGAAAAGCAAGGGTCCGAAGACCGACACATAGCGAACTTCACTAAAAAAACTTCCTTCAGTCTGAATTCACCACTACTTTCTGCTTCCTGTTATTCAGCCAATTTTGCATCCAGGCAGCTACTTTCCATTTTACTCCTTCGGCTCTACCTTTTCTTATAAGCCTGTTATGTGGCATTTTGTCAAATGCCTTTGGAAGTCCATGTACACCACATCCATCGCATTCCCCTCATCAACACTCTCTGAAAACCATACAAAAAAAACTCAAGCAAGTTAGTTAAATACGATTTGCCCTTCACAAATCCCTGCTGCCTGTCCTTAATTAATCCACCGTTGTCCAAATGTCTATTTAATGGTTCGCAAATTATGTTTCTAAAAACCTTCCCACAACCGAAGTTCACTTGATTGACCTGTGGGTACTGGGCTTCACTTTGCACCCTTTTTTGAACTCCGGTGTAACATCTGCAATTCTCCAGTCCTCTGGCGTCACCCGTCAGTCTAAGGAAGAATGCAAAGTTATGAACAGTGCCTCAGCCGTTTCCACCCTCACTTCCCTCTATATCCTTCGATGTATCTCATCTGGTCGGGGTCCTTATCAATTTTAAATACAGTTAGCCTCTCCATTACCTCCTCTTGATCAATTTTTCGCTTCGCCTTTGCCAAAGACACAAAGTAAAATTTAAAAAACCTTCCATTCAAAGGTGAGCATCCTTCTGTGAAAAGCCAGAGCAGGACAGAAACCTCAAACTGTCCCTTATTCTGTACTGCAATAATTCTGCTTCCCCATCACTACGGGGAATATAACAGCAGATAAGTGATCTAAGTATCAATGAAAGTGTTTAGAGGAAGTATCTCGTGCAGTTGTCTTTTGTCCACCACGTCAGTTGACACCTCAGTTTGAGGGTCAATATTTGTTGTCTCTAGGTGAGCACATATTGTGAATGTTTGAAGCTTCCACGAATGAAATGAATGACCTTGGGATGTTCACCTTGTGTTCTGTAGAACTGACTGTCGTTAACTCTTTGTTGTCTGGCTTTAAAGATGAAACATGAGTCTGTTACCTTTTCTTTTCTTTTGCACGTGTATATTTTGTTGGAACCTTGAGTCATGTTTAGTCGTGAATTAGTTGAACCTATGCATTCCTTGGCATCAGCACGGGGAATTTGACACAAATTTTGGTATTTTGAATACATAACGCATTGCAGGAATCAATTTTTAAAGTAAGTTGTTTGGAATTGAATGAGTGTGAAAAGTGACTGTTGAGTGTGTTCATTCCAATTTCAGATTGTGGACCCAGGAATGGGTTATAAAAGTTAAAGTTACATTTTTATTTTAAAAGTTGGCTTTGCAACTGTAAAAAGGCAATTAACAATTTTCTAAGAGATAAGAGTCTACCTTGAAAGTCTGAAGATGTCTGGCAGAAATCCAATTTAAAGTTGTAAACACTGCTTTTATTGGATCAACGTCTAAAATCGGCTATTGTTTTATTTTGCAGTTAAAACTGGAAGACATGTCTTGCTGACTGATTTCAGTAACAACGTCAGAAATTGGATATTGATTTTAGTGAGAGAATGATAAGCAAATGATATATTGGAAAGATTAAAGTTTGTTTCAGAAGTGGTGTTAGCTCTTTTGATATAAAAATGTTAAATAACTTTTTCTTTAGTTTTTGGCTTTATTACAGTCTTTGAAAAGGCGCCTGAAGAAAGAACAATAAAAATGACTTAATTGACCTATCTTTAAAAAAAAGCACGTGCACTTCTGTTTTGTGTGTAGTTAATAAACATTCCGACAGGCCAGGATACATATTTGTGACGTTCCAGTTTTCAAAACGAAGGGCTGGTACCTTCTTTCCATTTTTTTGTCGTGCTGTTTGGTGCTGAGTCATAGTTCACTTGTCGTTCCATGACCCAGAGCTCCAAGCACCCAGTGAAGCAGGTGGACTGTGGCGGGACAGAACCATATTGATCGGGGGCTTCCCAGTTTGAGGGGGCGGTAGCTGTCCAGTGAGATATGATGATATCTCCCACCGACAAAGGCAACCCTTGGCTCCCAATCCCCAATTGAGCTGGATTTATAACACATACCTGCTGCCTTCCGTATTGTTTTGGTCGCTGTGAGGCGACTATGGAGTGACCTCTCCATGGTGCATGCCTAGGCGGATGTATCGTGGTTGCGAGTTATCCAAGCTAAAAACACCCCTCTCAGCCTTCCTAGTGAGGTCCAAAGGAGTGTATAGCACGACGTTTGACATCGGCATGGCTGCAGGAAATGCCGGAAACATGCCAAAGTTGACACATGAAAGCCTGACAGGATCTGCTCCGGATTTTCTCTTATGGTTTAGTCCCTTAGCCTTAGTCTCTCCCGGGACACCCACAAGGCAGTGGGGTTGTTAGCTCCTATCCATGAGCAGGGACCCTAACAAGTAAATTGTGCGATTTCATGGAGGGAGAGGGAAGGGGAGACAGGGTGCGAGGGGAAGGGGGAGCGGGGTCTGCAGGGGAGAGGGGGGGAAGGGGTTGCAAGGGGTAAGGGGGTGCGAGGGGAAAGGGTTCAGGGGATGTGGGGAAGGGGCAGCGAGGGGGGAAATGGGAAGGGGGTGCGAGGGTGGAGCTGGGAAGGGGTGCAAGGAGGGAGGTGGTGGGAGGGGGAATGGGGTGGGGAGTGAGTTGGGAAGGGGTGCGAGGGAGAGGGTTTGGGGAAAGGGGGTGCGGGAGGGGGAAGGGGCTGCAAGGGAGGAGGGGGTGGGGGAAGGGGGTGCGAGGGAGAAAGTGGTGATAAGGTGGTGCGAGGGTGGGAGTGGGGAGGCGTCCAGCGCAGGTCGCAAGCCTGGAGAGCGGGCCAGTCCACAGCCTGCACGGCCTCCTTGATGTCAGCATCATCCATGCACTCCAGGCTTTCGCTGCGCTCGTGGTCGCCATCCAGCTCACGGTGAAGATTCTTTCCCGGCTCCCAGCAGTGACGGTGGAAGGGCGACCATGACTGGATTGTGGCCCTGAGCCTCATGGGCACTTGGGCCACCTGCTCCTCCCCGTGGAAATCCCAGAAGTCTGTAGGCCGCTGCACTTGTTCCAGATATCCAGAATGCAGGGCAGAGATCCCAGTCCAGCCATGCTTCTCATAACTGGTGTTAAAGTTTACCACAAAAATTGGGTGGGTTGGGATCGACTCAGTGCTTAAAACATAAAAACCTCAACCATGTCATCAACCCACTTCCAACCTGTGCACTTTCATATTTAACAGAGGAGGGACAGGAGGGGAGCACCAACTGTACAGACACTCGATCCCCACTCCCTCCCACCTACCTACGCATCTTCTGCTGGAACGTCAGAACTATGTGTCCTGGCTTGTCGGAAGACCTTACACAAATTAACGATTCTCATAAGACTGCCATCATTAACAAGGAGCTCAATTGACTCAATGTGGACATTGCCGCACTTCAGGAGACACGCCTTCCTGCAAGTGGATCTCTAAGAGGGCAAGAATACACCTTCCACTGGCAGGTTAGGGATCCTGAAGAACCAAAACAGCATTCAGTGGGCTTCGCCATCAGAAACTCTTTGCTCAGCATGATAGAGCCACCTTCAAATGGCTCAGAACGCATACTGCCCATCTGACTGCTCACCGCCTCTGGTCCGGTGCACCTACTCAGCATCTCTGCTCCAACAATCTGCTCCGCACCTGAAGTTAAAGACCAGTTCGACGAGCAACTCCATAATATCAGTAGTAGCATTCCCAATACTGAACATTTGTTCCTGCTGGGGGATTGTGACGCCAGGGATGGGGCGAACCATGACTCATGGTCCTACTGCCTTGGGCGCGGTTTTATTGGAAAGATGAATGAGAATGGACAGAGACTGCTGGCGTGTGTACCTATCATAACCTCTGCATCACCAACTTGTTCTTTCATACTGAACGCTGTCACCAGGTTTCACGGAGGCACCCAAGATTACGTCGTTGGCACCAGCTGGACCTCATCGTCACAAGGCGAGCCTTTATAAACAGTATCCAAATCACACGCTGCTTCCACAGTGCGGGCTGCGACACTGACCACTGGCTGGTGTGCAGCAAAGTTAGACTCAAACCAAAGAAGCTACATAACTCCAAGCAGAAGGGCCGCCCGCGCACCAGCACTAACAGAATTTCTTATCCAGAGCTGTTGCATAAGTTTCTAAATTCACTTGAAAAAACCCTTCAAAACACTCCTGCAGGGGATGCAGAGACGAAGTAGGCCTACATGAGAGACGCCATCTCTGACTCAGCAATGACCACCTATGGCAAACGTGAGAAGCAGAATGCAGACTGGTTTCAATCACACTTTGAAGAGCTGCAACCTGTCATAGCCGCTCTGTGCTCTGCATGGTTGAACTACAAGAAAGCGCCCAGCGAGTTATCATCCGTAGCACCTAAAGTAGCCAGACGCGCTGCACAAAGAACAGCCAGGCGCTGTGCAAATGACGACTGGCAATACCCCTGCAGTCGTATTCAGCTGGCCTTCCAAACTGGAAACATCAAAGGAATGTACGATGGCATGAAGAGATCTTTTGGGTGAATCATCGAGAAGATCGCCCCCCTCAAGTCTAAATCAGAGGAAACGATCACTGAGAAACACAAGCAAATGTACCCCTTGGTGGAGCGCTAGCTAGAACTCTACTCTAGGGAAAATGTTGCCACTGATACTGCCCGCAATGCAGCGCAGTCTCTACCACACATAGATGAGCTGAACGATCAAAAAACAAAATCGAAACTCAGTGATGCCATTGATTCTATAGCCAGTGGAAAAGCCCCTGGGAAGGACGGCATTAGCCCTGAAATAATCAAGAGTGCCAAGCCTGCTATACTCTCGGCACTTCATGAACTGCTTTGCCTGTGCTGCTGTGAGGGAGCAGTACCGCAGGACATGTGCGATGCCAATACCATCATCCACTATAAGAACAAGGGTGACTGTGGTAACTGCAAGAACTACTGTGGAATCTCCCTGCTCAGCATAGTGGGGAAAGCCTTCAAAAGAGTCATCTGAAACCAGAAGCTGGCTGACGGTGTCTACCCTAAGGCATAGTGTGGCTTTCGAGCAGAGAGATCAACATGTGCTGTTCTCCCTTCACCAGCTACAGGAGAAATGCCGCGAATAAGAGTTGCCCCTCTACGTTGCTTTCATAGATCTCACCAAAGCCTTTGACCTCATCAGAAGACCTTGTCTCTTTGGACTACTAGCAAGGATCAGATGTCCACCAAAGCTACTAAGTATCATCAACTCATTTCATGACAACATGAAAGGCACAATTCAGCATAGCAGTGCCTCAACAGACCCCTTTACTATCCTGAGTGGCGTGAAACAGGGCTGTCCTCGCGCACCTAGACTGTTTGGGATCATCTTCTCACTGCTGCTCTCACATGCGTTCAAGTCTTCAGAATAAGGAATTTTCCTCCACACAGGATCAGATGGCAGGTTGTTTAACCTTTCCCTTCTTAGAGCAAAGACCAAAATGTGGAAAGTACTCATCAGGGAATTCCTCTTTCCTGACGATACTGCATTAACATCCAACACAGAAGAGTGTCTGCAGAGACTCATCGACACGATTGCGGCTGCCTGCAAAGAATTTGGCCGAACCCATCAGGCTCAAGAAAATGAACATCATGGGACAGGACGTCAGAAATGCTCCATCCATCAATATCGGCGAAAACGCTATGGAAGTGGTTCAAGAGTTCATCTACCTAGGCTCACCTATCACCGGTAACCTGCCTCTCGATGCATAAATCAACAAGCGCATGGGAAAAGCGTCTGCTGCTATGTCCAGACTGGCCAAGAGGGTGTGGGAAAATGGCGCACTGTCACGGAACACAAAAGTCTGAGTGTTTCAATCCTGTGTCCTCTGTCCCTTGCTCTACGGCAGCCAGGCCTGGACAACATATGTCAGCCAAGAGCAATATCTCAACTCATTCCATCTTCGCTGTCTCTGGAAAATCCTTGGCATCAGGTGGTAGGACTATTTCTTCAATGCAGAAGTCCTCGAGGCGGCCAACATCCCCAGCATATACACCCTACACAGCCAGCGGCACTTGAGGTAGCTTGGCCATGTGAGTCGCATGGAAGATGGCAGGATCCCCAAGGACACATTGTACAGCGAGCACATCACTGGTACCAGACCCACCGGCCGTCCATGTCTCCGCTTTAAAGACGTCTGCAAACGTGACATGAAGTCCTGTGACATTGACGGCAATCGTTAGAGTCAGTTGCCAGTGATCGCCAGAGCTGGCGGACAGCCATAAAAGCGTGGCTAAAGAGTGGCGAGTCGAAGAGACATCGCAGTTGGCAGGAAAAAAGCCAGAAATGCAAGGAGAGAGCTTACTGTGTAACAGTCCCGACTACTAATTTTATCTGCAGCGCCTGTGGAAGAGTCTGTCACTCTAGACATGGACTTTATAGCCACTCCAGGCGCTGCTGCACACACCACTGACCACCTCTAGGCGCTTAACCATTGTCTCTCGAGACAAAGAGGCCAAAGAAGAAAGTTTCCCTCTGCACTTTCCCGTCAAACATTCCCAGGGCATGGGCAGCATGCTGTTAGATATGGAGTCAAGGCAGGGCCTATTGTATGAGAAACAGAGAAATGGTGTGCAATACAAACTGAGACCAGGTGAAACGCAGCATAAGCAGAGACCTGACCTGGGGTAACAAATCGAGATGTTGTCTAGTGCAGTAATAACGGAGGCAGAGTCTGGTGTTTTATGAACAGAGGCAGGATCTCGTGCAATAATACCTGAAACAGATTGTTGTCTTTAACATATAAAAGTGAGGTCGCTAATCGTGGGGATAAATGATTGGACGATTAAAGGATGGAATGTAATGTATCCAGTTCGCTGATAATACGAATTCAGTTGAGACAATAAGCTGTGAGGAGGACACTGAGAAGGTATGGAGTAAGGAATATGTACAGGTTCAGTTAGTGGGCAAGAACGTGGCTGATGGAATACACTGTGGAGAAAAGTCAGGGTGTTCATTTTGACTGGAAGAATCTCGTCTACCTTTTCTGCACCTTCTCCACAGCCTTCACATCCTTCCCAAAGTGTGGTGCAGTACAGAGTGTGACACAGTACTCCAGCTGAGGCCGAACCAGTGCTTTGCATCATAATGTCCTTGCTTTTGTACTCCACGTTTCCCTCTATTTGTAAAGCCGAGGATCCCGTGTGGCTTTTTAACCACTTTGTCAACCTGCCCTGCCATCTTCAATGAATTGTGCCCATATAGTCCCAGATCTCTCTTCCTGCACCTCCTTTAGAATTGAACCCTCTAGTTTATATCCCCTCTCCTCATTATTCCTACCTGTGGAAGCGTAAGATGTGGGCATGTTTCTTAGTGAATATTTTACAAGACTTCACAAAATAATGGACAATGCAGACATTATAGTCAAGGAGGACGGGTTTGAAATATTGCATGGGATAAAAAGTGAGAGAGGAAATATTTAAGGGGTTTAGCATCTTTGAAAGCTGATAATTCACCAGGTACAGACTGTTATGAGGTACAGGGGGGGGGGAAAGCGACGGCTCTGACCATAATTTTCCAATCCTCTCTGGTTACAGACAAGAGGAATGGAGGACTGCGAATGTTGTACTGTTGCTTAAAAAGGGAGAATGGGTAGACTGCATAATTAAAGGCAACTCAGCCTCACCTCGGTGGGGGGCTAATTATTGGGGAAAATTTCTGGTAAACAATATTAATTACCATTTAGAAATTGTGTCAGATTAACTTGATTGAATTTTTCTTGGGTTTAACAAGGAGGGTTGATGATCATCAACTTCCAAGGGAAGTTTGGCAGCAGATGCTGGTCTTGACACTGATGCCCAGATCCCGTGAATGTATTTAACAACGTGTCAGCTGCTGTACACATACAGTACACAATGAGTACAAAGGAATGATTCACTCCTGTCCAGTAATATGTGTCTCAGTGTCTCCATGTCTGTGTCTCTGCCACGTTTTAAACACTAACTTTACATTAGTGAGCAGTCAGTCTCTGAAATAGCTGTCCCAGTGCTGTGGTAACTTAATATGGCCACCGGGAACAAGCCTAAAAAGGCTGTCTGATGTTTGTAAACTAATATTAACCGTCTGAATGGCTAATATTGTGATT